>NC_133154.1:21961728-22317561 GCF_048418815.1 Hemitrygon akajei
AATGGAAATTGAAAATGGCTGCAGGCCTGGAATAAAGTGATTGGACACTGCAAACAGCTGTCAGTCTTGAGGGGCGACTAATCAGACTCCCTTGTCTGAAGATCGGATTTCATTGGAAAATGGAGCCTGAACTTGAAGACTCCAACTTCATCCCCTGTATCAACAGTAGCCACTGTAAAATTATTCCCTCACCCACAACCCACCCCAAAGAGAAATGTCCCAAAAAAAGAAGGAAGACAAAACGGAACAGTTTAAAAATGAGTGCTTGCTACAAAGAGGGTGGTCTAGACGTGATGTTTGGCCATGACGGGTTGGACGTGGTCTAGACATGATGTCTGGCCAAGACGGGTTGGACGTGGGACATTGGTGGGATGTGGCGGGTAAGAGTGGAGATGGCAGGGAGAGGGGAGGGAGATACCCACAGGAAAATAACTCTTGCGGGAGAGGCTCCAAGTTTTTTAAAAACAATTCTTTGAGGGTCTGGTCAAGCAAATGCTGCATTATATTTTAGCCCTAATGTTTTTTTTTCAGATTTTAATCAAATATTTCCATTCCCACCCCTTGCCCTGTTAACAAAAGGAATTAACTATTTTAAAAATGCAAAAAAAAAACTCCACCAACTTAACGCTGGCTGAATATAATTTAATCATTTTATGTTATTTAAAAATATCTTACAGATTCCCTGTCTCCCTTCTGGTAAAATGTAAGTTTTACAAAAAAAATTGGGATCTGTCCTATCTTGGGTGCTCGCCTGTCGTAAACGGTTTTTAGAAACAGAGGCAACTTGTCATGTCTCCCATGTATATATATTGTACAGAACAAATGTCCATGTACTATATTGTATTTGAGAGAGCTAACCAATACTTAACAGAGAAAAAAAATCACAGAAGGTTGCTTAGTTGTGATGTTCAGTATGACTGGACCTTATTAGTACTTGGTTTATATAATATGTTCTGAGACTTGTCAAGTGTCCTATTTTACTCGAAGAAAGACAGATTATGACAAAATGGAGTGATGCACCCCAGGGTGGATGAGGTCACCTTGCAGAGGGGAGGGGAGGCTGGTGGCCTGGGGTTTATGTGCGATAGTAAATCCCCAATCCCCGATCCCTGTGACTCACACACAGGACTGCTTGGGAGTGGTACAATTATCCCTGGATGAGAAAGGGTCAAAGATGATGTCGTCCCGGGGTTGCCCGTCCTGGTTCAACCTTCTGCCGTGGCGCGCGTGTGTGTGTGTGTGTGTTTGTGTTTGTCTGTCTGTCTCTGTGTGTGGATCATACCTGGCAGGGAGGAGAGTCCAATCTCTTCCCAGGCTTAAGCACGCTGAGGACATGGGGATATGAAGCTGGGTCTCGGAAACGAACATGCGGGGGGGGGGGGTGGGGGGCAGGGGTTACCATTGCAAAGGTTGTTTGAATAGAACATTCCTGGACCCACTCAGATTCAGATTTATTCATCGCATGTTCCTGGAAACAGTCAGTGAACTGCGTCATTTGTGCCGACAGCCAACACACCCGAGGATGTGCAAGTGTCGCCCACCACACACTCTGGCACCAACACAACTTGCCCACAACACAGACCTTGTTTGGGACCCGAGATAGATTCCAATGACATGCTGTTCCCCAACTCTTTTGGGGGGGGGGGGTTTTCCTTCAGTTCAACACTATCCTGGAAGTGGAAATAGATCAGAATAGAAAGGTACGGCCTTCTGGAGGAAACGGTATCTGCGGAGATAAAACTGTTTCCAATCAGGACACTTCCCCTGGAACTTCTGTTGACATTTTAGCAGAGTTGCCAGCTCTGGCCACGCACAGTCCAGGTGGCTTCATCCCCTGACCTTTACCCCTGAATCCCACCTCTCAACATATTTCTAATGTGTAACAGGATAACAGGATTCAAAGTGAATTGACTCCATTTCTCCCCCACACCCCTGCTCTCCTTTGGAACTTTTTTTTCTTCTGCAAGACAGTGTCCTGAAAGATGAACCCTGAAAAAGCTGGCGATAACTCGGGGGGGGGGGGGAGTTAGTAACTCTGGCCTTGAACGTTTAAAGCAAAATTTCAGAAAGTGCTAGAAACACGGTGCAAGTCAAACGGCATTTATAGAAGGGGAGGGAAATGGTTAACATGGGACGGGTAATCCTCTGTGGCCACCCCAGTCGTTTCTGGGTGTCCATTGGTGTGCTGGGGCTTCTCTGGTGAAGATGAAGGGGCAGAAACATCCTCAATCAGAAGGGACTTCATTTTCAACCTGAAATTATTGTTATCCCTGTACCTTCATTTCCAAAGGTATTAGAATGTAAAGCATAGCATACCACACCACAGTGTAGACCCTTCGGCCCACGATTTTGTGCCAGCCTATCCCAAGATCAACCTAATCCTTCCTGCATAGCCCTCCATTTCTCTATCACCCTTGTTTCTTACACGCCCCTAAGGTACCTGCCTCTACTATCACTCCTAGCAGGGCCTTCCACACACTCACCACTCTGTTTGTTTTAAAAGGAAAATACCTCTGACATCTGCCCTACGCTTTCCTCCACTCACCTTTAAGTTGTGCCTGACCCAATCTTGCCCCTGGTCTCGCTGGGAGAGAGAGGCTTGCTCCGACGGTATTGTTTTATTTTTTTTCCCACACCAAAAAAAGAAGTTGCAGTTAACTCCCAATAATGGATTTTCCTCTGCCTGTAAAGTAAAGCTGTCCCAAAAAAAAAAAATATTGTTCTGAATAAAACCGTCCCAGATCCCTTGGAGTCCCAGTGAGGAGTCACCTTGAGCATTTTCTTTTTTTGGCCTACCTTGGGGTTTGAGGTTGTGGAGATTGTAAAAACTGTTCTAAGTAAATCGCTCCCAAGTCCCTTGGAGTCCCAGTGAGGAGTCACCTTGGCCAATTTTGTTGGCCCACCATGGGTTCGGAGGTTGCCAAGTCTGTCAGGTCACCGTCTTACATCACAGATCGATCATTAACTCCCATCAAAGCCCAGTTTTCCAGGGATTTCCAATTTGATTAAAATATTAATTTATATTTAAAAAAAAAAAGAGGATCTGTGTTGTAATTCCCTTTTATGGGTGTGTGATTGGTGGATGAAGTGTGGATCGGAATTGGAGGCTCCGGGAGGGGGCTGGTGAAGGTTCGGAAGGGGCGAAGGCCTGGGAGAGAAGAGGCCGAGACATGTCGTAAAACTTTTCCCCACTGGGGTAGTGTGCGCAGAGAGCGAGTGTGTGGGTAGAGTTTCGTAGGACCTGAGGCTTGTGGTTTGGGGACGGGCACACTTTGATCCATTTTGTCATAAGCTGCCTTCGGAGATGCAATGTTTTCATCTCTCTCACTCTCTCTCTTTATGTAATACTTATTATTAACCTTTTTTAATGATGTGTTCTAACTGTACAATGTTATGGCCTGAAAGGTATTGTTACCGTTTTCGATTTGTGTTCTTGTATTGATGTTACATATATTATATATTTTTGATTGTTTAACAATGTCCTGCAAATGTTTTTTCTTTTCCTTACTTCTCCCTCTCCCCACCCCCCTACCTCCCCTCGCAAAATGTACAACTTGCATTGTATACTGTGTCCACAATATGAAAGAAAAACACATTCTTCCTCTGTATTTTGTTTTTTTCTAAAAAAAATAGTTTAACCTCTTTCATGTTTTAAATGCCGAATAATTCCTGTGCTGCCTACAGTAATTTTTTAAAATCTTTAGTATGCTGGTGCGTGAGTCTTTCTCGAATGTTGCCTCTGGCTTGTAGACTGCTGCGGGTAGCAAGTCCATCACGAGGACAGCACTTGGTTTTGGGGATTCACCTGGTGTATTTTGGCTTTCGGACGAAGGGGGAGGGGAGGGGGGTGGATTTAGACCATTTTTTGAAAGGGTTAGATTGTAGGGTATGAGAACAGGGGGGCATTCAGCCTCGTGCAACTGTTCTACCATTGGCTCAAATCGTTTTGTCGCTGGATGACGGATGTCAAGTTGCTCCATAACCCCTAGACTTTGATTTTGGAACGCAAGTTCAAATTCCAACATAGCAGCCCCCGAATTAAATCCAGATTTGTTTAATCTGTACGTTCAAAAATTGGAATTGGTTTGTTACTGTCACACGTGTCAAGATAGAGAAAGCAGCGTGTCTTGCACACTGTACATGTTAGATCCGATCGTTACACAGTGCATTGAGATAGAACAAGTTAAAGCAGTAATAGTGCAGAATAGAGAGTAACAGTGACAGAGGAAGTGCGGTGCAGGTAAACAGTAAGGTCGAAGCTCACTACAAGGAAGATTGTGAGATCAAGAGTCCAACTTGTACCAGGGAACTGTTTAATAGTCTTACAACAGCGGGGTAGAAGCTGTCCTTGGGCCTGGTGGCATGTGCTTTTAGACTTTTGTATCTTCTACCTCCTGGAAGAGGGAAAGAGAGAGAATGTCCAGGGGGGGTGGAGTCTTTGATAATGCTAGTTGCATTACTACGGCAGCAAGAGATGTGGGCAGTCCATGGAGCCAGGCAACACACACAAATGCTGGAGGGACTCGGCAGGCCAGGCAGCATCTATGGAAAAGAGTACAGTCGACGTTCCAGGCCAAAACCCAGGAGGGAAGGTTGATTTCTTGTCATATGCAGAGCAGTTGTCGTGACGAGCCATGATATATTTAGATAGGAAGCTTTCTGTGTTGTATCAATAAAGAATTGGGTGGGGGCGGCAGAGATGTGCCCAATTTCTTTAGACTCCCAAGGCAGGAGAGGGCCAGTACAGGCTATTCGTGATGTTCCTCCTGGGAACTCGAAGCTCTGAACCCTCTCAACCTCAACACTGTTGATGTAAAGGGGAGCGTGTGCACCACCTCCCCGCCTGAAGCCACTGACTGGTTCTTTTGAGAGAAAGACTGCTGTCATGACATAATGTCACTCAGCTGTCTGTCTCCTTCCTCATAGTACCAACCTGAAATTATTGTAGATCAAGTTGATGCAGAGTCTGGACACGTGAACTGTCATCAAAATCTGGTCTAATTCACTAATGTCCTTCAGGAGCAGAAACTTGTCATCCTGACCCAGGCTCATCTACATGTAAATCCAGATTCATCCATCTGATAGACTCTCTGAAATATCACGGGGTGGGGGTTGTTGTAATTAGTGATGGATTGGCACTACACTTTCCTCCTCATAAACAAATCGATGTGGGGAGATGTGAAGATGAAGCAGGAAAATCGAATGGTTCCCTCTAAACGGTGAGAGATTGTAAAACAATGCCATAAGTTCCCAGTGTTTGGTTTTCAGATGCAACACATAATTAGAAAAAACAAAAATGTTGTCCTTTATTCTGAGGGGAAATGAGCATTAAAGTAGGGAGGTTATGTTTCATTTATACAGTACTGTGCAAAAGTCTTAGGCACATGTATATCGCTAGGGTGCCTAAGACTTTTGCACAGTACTGTACTTGTCAACGTGGAGTAGAGAGGGAGTTTGTAAATGTGGCGGGAGCGAAAGATGCTGGGAATGGTGAGGGTGGAGTGCCGTGGGAGGGGTGTGGGACAGGTGGCAGAGAAGAAAGTGCCAGGGTGGGGGGTGGCGCGAGTGCAGACACACCCAGCCCCGAGACACCAGGCAATGTCGTTGATGCCAAACAACTAGTTTATTGATCATTCTGAATGTCTCTCCGGTGCTTCCCACTCCCTCCCCTCTCCCTTCCCCTTTTCTCAACCATGATTCCCCTCTCCCTGCTCCCTTCCCACTCTCAGTCCACAATAGAGACCCATATCAGAATCAGGTTTATCATCACTCACATAATTTGTTGTTTTTTGCAGTGTAATACATAAAGTTACTGCAGCACTGTAAAAGTCTAGGGTACCCTAGCTATATATGTATGCCTAAGTACTGTACATTGGATTGGTGAGTCCTTGGGCAGTGTATCATTTTGTTCTCCTTATTTAATACATTGGAAACAATTAATAGAACACAGAAAGCCCAGTAGAGTGCAGGGCCTTCAGCCCTTAATGTTGAGCTGCTATTTTAACCTTCTGTAAGATCAATCTAACCCTTCCCTCCTACGCCACCTTCTTTCATCCATGAGCCTATCAGAGAGTCTCTTAAATGTCCCTTATGTATCTGCCTCTACCACCGCCTCTGGCAGTGTGTTCCACTCACCCACCACTATCTGTATAAAAAATAAATGAATATTACCTCTGATATCCTCCCCCCCCCCCCCCGCCTATATTTTACTCCAATCATTATGCCACTTTATATTATCCATTTCTACCCAGGAAAATGTCACTGGCTGTCTACTATATGTGCCTCATTTTTTTTAAACTATGCATTGGAGATGTTTTTTTAAAATTAAGAGCTACAAACGTGGGGAACAGGGCCTTTTGGCCCAAGGAGCCTGCTCAGCCCGATTACTCCCATGTGACGGGTTAACCTATTAACTTTTTTGGGACAAGGGAGGGAACTGGAGCCCCCGGGAAACCCACGCGGTCACAGTCTGAACGTACCAACTCCTTACAGACGGCGGCAGGAATTGAACCCGGGTCACTAACAACAGGGTGCAGGTAATTTTTTTTGTCTATCTCCGAGGATTTGGAACTCTCTTCCATTGTCATTTAAGAAAGCGAATCTTTTAATCAAATGGGTTTGCCCTTGGTAAGCAAGGGAGGTGTGAACGTGGAGCTGACCAGCCATGGTCTTAGTGAATTGACAGAGTAGGTTGGAGGGGTTGAATGACCTGCTCCCATTCCTAATTCCTATGTCGATGTGTGAAAAACAGGTGAAAAGCAAAAACAGTTATCTTGACTCTACTGTAAAATGGCAGTTCCTGTTTTAGAACACAGAACATAGAAATCTACAGCACATTACAGGCCCTTCGGCCCACAATGTTGTGCTAACCATGTAACATACAAACAGCAACCTCTAATTCACGGTTCTCCCACAAGAAACAGTAGCAGCTTTGTACACGCCCGGCCAAGAACCCCCAGGATCTTGCATTTCAATCAAATCTTTTGCATTCTTCTAAATTCTAACCTTTCCTCAACAGGCAAACTGTTCCAGGTATTAATCTAATAAATCTCTCATCAGCTTGTATACCTAGTTTTTTTTAAAAAAAGACTCAGATCGAGTGTGCAGCCAGTGACTTTTCCCCAGGCAGCAATGGCTGTACAACACTGGTTGTGTATCCCTGATTTTCTTTCTGCTGGAGATGTTGAAGCAACACACAAAAAAAAGTCAAATACGCTTTTGACATTTACTCGTGCTAGACAAGCTTTTCAGCTTTTACAGTTTTATTTTAAAAGATTAGCTTTATTTGTCGTATGTACATTGAAACGTGCGGTGAAATGGGTCGTAGCTGCGCCAGCAAGCGGGCATATTCTGAGGATGCGCTGGGGGGGTGGGGGCCGCCCACAAGTGTGAACGTGCTTCTGGCTCCAGTGTAGCATGTCCACCCCTGACCAACTCTAATCAGTAAGTATTTGGAACGTGGGAGGAAACCGGAGCACCCAGAGGAAACCCAGGAGGTCACGGAGGATGGACAAACTCCATGCAGACAGCAGTGGGAATCGAGCCCAGACTGGGGATTTCTGATGCTGTAGAGTGATTTCGCTAACTGCTACGTTGCCTAACTGCTATGGATCTTCGAAGCGCTACTTAACCTGAGTTGGTCAAATGATGCTCTGTGAACAAGTGGCAAGCATGTTCTTTGCCTCCAATTCCCTTCAAAGTTCAAAGTCAATTTGTCATCAAAGTACGTATGCACTTTATTAGAAACACCTGCTCAGTAATGCAGATATCTTATCAGCCAAACATGTGGCAGCAACTCAATACATAAAAGCATGCAGACGTGGTCAAGAGGCTTAATTGTTCAGACCAAACATCAGATTGGGAAAGAAATATGATTTTGACTGTGGAATGACTGTTGGTGCCAGATGGGGTGGTTTGAGTATCTCAGAAACTGCTGATGATCTGGGATTTTCACGCACAACAGTCTCTAGGGTTTACAGAGAATGGAGCGAGGAAAGAAAACATCCAGTGTGCAGCAGTTCTGTGGGCGATAATTACTTGTTAAGAGAGAGGTCAGAGGAGAATGGCCAGACTAGTTCAAACTGACTGGAAGGAGACGGTAACTCAAACAACCACGTGTTACTAACAGTGATGGATGGAAGAGCATCTCTAATCGCACAGCACGTTGAACCTTCAAGTGGATGGGCGACAGCAGCAGCAAGCCACAAACATCCACTCGGTGGCCACTTTATCAGACACAGGAAGTGACCGCTGAGTTTGTGTCGCCCTGTACTTTCCTGAGATTCATTTTCTCGCAGGTGTTTACAGGAAAAATAAAATTCAGCAGAATCTACCATGCACAAGGAATGACAAGCAACCAATGTGCAAAGGAAGACAAACTGAGAATGTAAAAATACTGAGAACACCAGCCCAGAAAGTGAGTCTGTAGGTCGTGGAATCAGTTCCCCGACACCACCACTCGCCGTTAAGTAGACTTTGCTTCAACTCCCTCTAATTCTTCT
The DNA here is from genome assembly GCF_048418815.1 of Hemitrygon akajei. Classification (NCBI taxonomy): domain Eukaryota; kingdom Metazoa; phylum Chordata; class Chondrichthyes; order Myliobatiformes; family Dasyatidae; genus Hemitrygon; species Hemitrygon akajei. Next base: position 21,970,230 of record NC_133154.1, read on the forward strand.
CCCAGTTATATTATGAGCCGTGTTGTATGCTTCTCTAGAAAGGGAAATGTTAATAATTTAATTTCTTTCATCATTTTGAATACCTGCATATAAGTTCTGAAAAATATCTCACCTTCCTGAAAGTCAGGTATATCGAAAGCAGGCAGCTAATAACCCTCAAGGCTGGGAGGGAAACATGGAAAATGATTGAGGACGTTAAGGAAAACCCTTTGCTCCTTTATTCCCTTCTCAAATCATTTCAGTATATTAATCGGATGCAAGTTGCATAAGTGAATTTAAATTTATATCAAAGCATCTAACCTCGTTTGCAACATTCTGCACAGCAGTTGAGTAGTTTTGTATTGATCAATAATCAACTGATCATGTAGTAGTTATATAGTTAACTAGTCATTAACAAGCCGGTTACTTTTGGATTTGTACACTTTGGCTTTATATATTTAATTACAAATTTCTGCTGTGCCATTTTTTTTTCCATCTTTCCCACCTGCCATAGTCCTCGGGTGGCTACAGTGCTGCCTTGTGTGGAACCTGTACAGCTTCAGGAAATACCCACTGCAGTTGCCTTGAGGGAGGGTCAAATCGGAAGTCGCGGGCTGAAGCCGCGTCTGCGGGCCGCTGGGGAGGTCAAAGCCCGGTGTCTGTAGGTTCGAGTCGGCTGGAGGCTTCGTCTGGGGTTTGTGCATGGGTGGCAGGGAATAACACAGCCTGTATTGCTGCTTGCCGTGGGCTGCCCCCAGCACACCTCTCGGTTGTGTAGAACCCGTGTGCGGAAATGACACATTTCACTGTTATGTTTCGATGTACGCATGCATGATAAATGAACTTGAATCCTGAGTGCGACACTCAAAGGACTAAAGTGATTGAGAATAGACAGTGGTTACAGACTGTATACGTGAGATTCTGCATACGTTGGAAATCTGGAGCGGCACCCACAGTTCCACAGGTCTATCTTCCATGTGAAGGAATTTCTCCTTTTGTCTCGGACTGTTTTGTGAAACTCTTCATCTCATGTTCTCAATTTATTGCTTATTTATTTATTATTATTCCTTTCTCTTCATTCTTTTTGTATTTGCAATTTGCTGTCTTTTGCAGGCTGGTTGTCCACCCTGTTGGTGCAGTCTTTGACTGACTCTATTGTGGTCATTGGGTTTATTGAGTATGCCCGCAAGAAAATAAATCTCAGGGGAGTATACGGTGACATATATGTAATTTTTCAAATAAATTTACTTTTTTCGTGGGTGAAGAGCTTTTTTTTGGGGGGGGGGGGGGTAGGTGTGTGAAGTTTTAGCTGCCACGTCCAGGTGGGTGATCTGTTAGTTTCTGTGCGAGGGAGAGAATGGGGGCATTTGGGGATTTGCAAGTCTTGTTTCTTTTTTTGTGCGGGGGGGGGGGGGGGCCTCAAGGACTTCCACGGCTTTTCTGTATTTTATGACTATCTGGAGAAGACGAATCTCAGCGTTGTAGTCTGCGGACATACTTTGATAATAAGATGAACCTTTGAATGAATCGCATGGTCTCTGCGGATCCTGAAAGTGACGGCGACTCATGCAAACATCTTGAATGATGATGCACTCTGGTCTCCATCAGAGACGATGTTTTAGAATCAGAAAATAAGAGTCGAAGTTCAGAGTGAATTTATTATCAAGTTACTTATTTGTCACCATCACCAACCCTGACGTTCGTTTTCTTGCAGACGTAAATGTAGGAAACGCAATAGAATCAACAGGACACCGCCCCCAACAGGACAGACGGACTTTAGATCTGCAAAAGACAACAAAGTGTGCAAATAAAAAAAAATATTCGATGTGATCAAAGTCACCAGAGAGACACTGAAGCTGGTGATCTAAAAGTCTTTATTCAACACAAGCAGCCATCATCCTGGAGACCGCAATAGAGGCTCACAAACCCAAAGGCACATCACGTTTTTATAGCCGAAAGATCAACGGCAACAGTAACTGATGCAATACAAGTTTCAGTAGTTACACTGACATTGTTTACTTTAGTGTTGACAAATGGTTCCTTTGGGTAACACGTTGTAAGTGACAAGACTCCTCTGAAAGTCCAGACAGCTTTGTGAGAAACTAATTAACGCGAACATTCTAAATCCTTTTGACGACCGAGAACCCAAAATTAATGTTGTCAGGGTTGTCTCCTGAGTACACAAAATGTATTAATTGCGTATACCTGTGACCATGTTTGACATGCTAAGTGATACTTAAGCCACAATGGTGTAAATAACTTTGCCATGTTGCCTGGTTTGATGCAAACCCGTTCACAGAATTCCATTTCTTAATGTTTGGCTCTTGTATGTTCAGTCTTTCAGTCTGCGGAGCAATTTACAAAAAGAAAACACTGAAGGCTAATTGTAAAACCACTTTTACAATAAGAACTGAAGCCTGATTTTTGTTTGAATTGATATTTGCTATATTTTCATAATTCCAGAATACTTCCTAACATGCCTCCCTCTTGGCCCCTGGGACATAAATCTGTCCCGGGAAGGCTAAACTTCGGATCCCTTGTACCTGCAGTACATCTACACTATCTGACGTCCCTAACTGCCTATCCACAAGACTGTGCAGAGATGGCAATAGAAGTCCTCTTCACCCCTTTCAATCTCCGATAGCTAAACCATCAGTGGTGGCAGGACAGGGTCGCAGCAAGGTAACTACTTTAGGATCACAGACAGCAGTAGTTCATACTCCACGACGTGACAGAAGATTATCAGCCTTTTTGATCGACCTGCAGGAGGTTTTTCAGTGGTCTCTATTCAAATAGCTGCAAGGACCACATCTCCTCCTGGACTGTCCTTTCGATCGCCGGCCCAGTCCCTGAAAAGGCCTAGCTTGCCTGTGCGGGAGAGTTTGGCCGTCGCACTGGGGCAGTTCCGCGCTCTCGACCTCAGGTCCAGCGGCGCGAACAAGTGTCGCAATCTGGGGTCTTCCTGGGTTGCAATGGATGGTTGTGACGTCTTCGGCGCCTTGTCACGCCCTTCGCTCTCCACGGGGAGCGCTGCAGAACTGCTTGCTTGGCCACCGCATCTCATCTGCTCCTTCCACCGGAGCGGGCTTTGCAAGCTCGGACAGGCCTGACTGGTTTAGCCCGCTTGTCAAAGTGGAGTATCGAAGCGTGGCCGCAGTCACATTCAAACAGCTACTTACGGTGAGAGCTGAGAGTCCAGTGGGGACCAAAGGGGAGTGAGCTGCCCCAGAATGGACACGACAAGCCCCTTCCTAGAGGTGCTATCCCTCCCTGGTTACCACCATCGTGTCAAAATACAAATCCTGTACCTGACGCTGGCAACCCCGCCCACCAGGAATTTCTTCCCTTCATCCAGCCTGCCACTAGAGCGCTTCTTCCCTTGTGCCATGGAAGGAGACTAACTGGTCCACTAAGTCGTTGCTGGCTACCTTATGTCCCACTCTCGCGATTATTTCTTATTAAACCCCTCACCTATTTACAGTCGTAAATAGTGATTTATATTCGCTAATTCACCCAACAAGCAGGACCTATGTGGGATGTGAGAGGAGAGCAGAGCGCTACAGAGTGCATCCAAGATCAGAATTGAACCTGTAAGCACGAGACAGCTAAACCATCCACAATAATTCCAGAGCCGTCCCCTGCTATTCCAGTGGCGAATGTAGGCCCAATCTGCCCACTCGCTCTTCGTGAATCAGTCCTAGGAATCAGACCAGTAAACTTACATTTCGCTCTCTATGGTAAGAACATTCATCCCCAAATAAGACCAAAACCACAGATGTTAGAGATTCTGAAATAAAAGCGAAATGCCGGAAACACTCAGCGGCTTCTGCGGAAATAAAAATAAGGGTGAACTTTCAGATCGAAGACCCTATCTAAGAACTGAGAAAAAGAAAAGCAAGAAAAAGTAGCATTTAATCATTTGAACTTAAAATGTTAACTTTTTTTTTATCTTTGCCTGCCCAACTGAGTGCTCACAGTAGTGTTCTATTATTTGAGATTTCCTGTATTAAGTTTTTTTAAATCCGGTGGTGAAATTATTAAAGACCTCCAGTACCCAGTGCATACCCTTTTCTCACTGTGACCATCAGATACAGAAGCCTGAAGGCATCAACGATTCAGGAACAGCTTCTTTCCCTTTCCCATCCGATTCCTGAATGGACATTGAAGCTTTGAACACCACCTCATTTTTTAAATATACAGTATTTCTGTTTTTGCACATTTTTAAATAATCTATTCAATATACGTAGTTGATTTACTTGTTTATTATTATGTTTTTTTTCTCTCTTTCTGCTAGATTATGTATTGCATTGAACTGCTGCCACTAAGTTAACAAATTTCACGTCACATGCCAGTGATAATAAACCTGATTCTAATTCTGCAGCGTTTCGTTCGGTGGGAGAGGAAAGGCTCATGATTGTGACATCACTAGAAAGCGCTCTATCTCACTGTCAGAGGTCACGTGATTACAAAGGGCTGGGTTGAGTCACGTGAGCACAAGGACACCACGTGATGTGTTCCGGGAGGCGGTACCTGGGGGTAGTGGGGGGTTTATCGCCGCTCGTCATAGGACGGATTAGAGCAGGTGTTGTGAGTAGGTCCCAGTCACGTGAAGGGGTGTCCAAGGCAAAAGGGGTGGAGTTACAACGCGTGACGCGCCCTGGAGGACGTCAAGTGCGTCTGTCGCGGAAGATTTTAAAAAAATTAAACAGTGGGCGGAGCCATGGGTGTCACGTGATCACACTCGAGCCGTAACCCTGATCACGTGTGCTGACGGAGAAGGCGGGCGCCTGGGCTCGGGGGGCCTGGCGGCGGAGGCTGATAAAACCCCTCTGAGGGGGCAGCAGGTAGGCAGACGTTTGGTGTGGTCGCCCGGCAGTCGGTGAGGCGTGGAGAGTGGCGTCCAGTTGGGTAATATCGAGAAGAGCGGTGTGACGGCCGGTGGGTTTACACGGGCCTCGGGCTGTGTTTACCCTGCGACGTGCATGGGACCCTGGATGCGAGTACGGATGAAGGGTCTCGGCCCGAAACCTCGACTGGATGCTGCCCGACCTGCTGAGTTCCTCCAGCATTTCGTGCGCCTTACTCTGACAAGCCACACGTACGCTGCTGGAGGATCTCGGCCAGCCAGGCAGCATCTGCGGACAGCTGGCGTTTCGGGTCGGGACCCTTCACTGTCCCTGGAGATGGGCGCTACAAAGAGGCGGTGGGTGGCGTAAGAGATTCTGCAAATGCTGCAAGTTCTGAGAAGCACATTGCTGCAGGAAGTTAGCAGGTCACCTGTTTCTTCCTCTCCATTAATGCTGCACGACTTGCTGCGTTCCTCTAGCAGTTTGTAGGTGATGGGGTAGGGAATCCAGGTGTACTGGGAGGGTTCTAACCCCACTCACTGCCCTGCTTGTGCTATCATATCCCATCGGAGCTGCGTTCTCAGACACTGTCCCACGGGTGGATGCGGAATACTCTATGGCTAAATATTTTAAAGAATGGGAAATGACTATCCTTTAATGGTATTATTTAAATGGGTCATCAGGGACCTGATTACAATGGAGGCGCAATGACTGCAGATGCCGGAATCTGGAGCAAAATGCTGAAGGAACTCAGCAGGTTAGGCAGTATACGTGGAAGGGAATGGACTTTTCAGGTTAATATCTTTCACGTGAACCAGATGAAGGGTGTCAACCCAAAGCTTACAGTGTCCATTTGTTTGCATAGACAATCCCAAGGCTGCTGAGTTCCTGCATTTCCCCTCCTTTTTTTTCCCCTGAAGGAATCGGCGAATAACAGTAAGGAATAGAAGCAGAATTGGGGATTTGGCCTGTCTAGTCTGCCCTGCCATTCAGTCATGGCTGATCTACTTTCCCTCTTGACCCCATTCTCCTGCCTTCTCCCTCTCACCTTTGACATTGTTACCTATCAACAACCTGTCAGCCTATCACTGATCATGGTAGGCAAAATAGATGCAGGAGAGTGGACAAAATAAATGTAGGAAAGTGGACATTGGAAGGCAAGCATTTGAAGATGATTGGGCAGTTTTTTTTTTACACAAAATGGTGGGTGTCTGGAATGTAGTGTCAGTGGAGGGAATGCAATAGAAAAGATTTAAGAGACTGTTAGACACATGAATGTGCAGAGAATGTAGGGGTATGGGCTTTGGAAAGGTAGATCAGTTTAATTGCTTCATTTCTAGTCTAATTATTTCAATGCAACATGGGCTGTAGGGCATGCACCTGTAGTGCTGCTTGCTCTAAATGAGGCTATTCGGCCCTTCCTGAATGTAGTGGCCCTTTTTTGAAAGAGCCGCCTAGTTTCTGTCACTGAACTATTTCCCCCTCGTTGCCTCAACATGGAAAGCATCTGTCCCAGACGGAGTACCTAGCCAAGTAAGAAGATCTGTGCGGGTCAGCTGGCTGGACTGTTCACCGATAGCTTTAATCTTTCATTTCGGCAGTCTGAATACCCACTGTTTCCCAAGAGCCACGTAGCAACCTGCCTCGATGACTGTCATCCAGTGCCCCTTGAATCCACTCTGAAGTCTGAGAGGTTGGTGATGTTATACTTTGTAACTCCAAAACATTATGCTAATTGAAAGAAAAAGAGCAGTGTCTGAAATGTGAGACTAACTTCATTTTTACCTTAAGTGAGACATGCACGTATCACATGGTGGCGTAGTGTCATATGCCATCGATGTACTTCTACATATAACCCACAATGTATTATGTAAACAAAGAACAGTTAAGCAATATATTTACAATATTTCTCAAATGTTACTGAAATATTAAACACAACAGGTGATGAAACATCAACTCCTGCCTGCGGAGCAACTTGGATCTGCTCCAGTTTGCCTGCCGTCACAACAGGTCAGAAGCAGATGCCATTTCCTTGGCTCTTCACTCAACCCTGGTACATCAGACAGCAAAGCGGCAGGCATCAGGATGCTCTTCATTGACTACAGCTCGGCATTCAATATCATCCCCCTCAGAACTGATCAGTAAGCTCCAAGACCTCGGCCTCAAACCCCCTCGTTCGATTGGATCCTCATTTCCTCACTTACAGACTCTGGTCAGTTCAGATTGGCGGCAACATCTTCTACACAAGGCTGTGTACTTAGCAACACCCCCCCGCCCCCACACACACACACACTACTCGCTTTATACTTATGACTGTGAGGCGAAGCACAGCTCCAGTGCCGTTTTTAAGTTTGCTGACGACACCGCCGTTGTTGAACAAATCGGTGGTGGTGATGAATCGACATATGGAAGGAAAATTTGAATATCTGGCTGAATGATGCCGCAGCAACAACCTCTCGCTCAACGTCAGTCAAACCAAAGAGCTGATTATTGATTACAGGAGGAGGAAACTGGAGGTCCACGAGCGAGTCGTCCATGAGAGGTGGAGAGTGTCAGCAGCTTTAAATCCCTCACTGTTAGAACTTCAGAGGGTTTGTCCTGGGTAAGTGGCATCGCGAAGAAGGCACGATGGCGCCTCTAGTTTCTTAGAAAGTTTTCGAAAATTCAGCATGCCATCTAAAACTTTGACAAACTTCTATAGATGCACGGTGGAGAATATAATAACTGGTTGTATCTTGGCTTGGTACGGCCACACCAATACCATCAAACAGAAAGTCCTACAAAAAATAGTGGATACAGCACAGTCCATCACAGGTAAAGCTCTCCCCGCTGTGTAACACAGGAAGTCCTTTTGCAGGAAAGCAGCATCCATCATCAAGGACCCCCACCATCCAGGCCATGTTCTCTGACTGCTGCTATCAGGAAGGAAGTACAGCATCCTTGGGCTCCTCACCACCAGGTTCAGGAACAGTTATTACCCTTCAACCTTTCAGGGTCCTGAACCTGAATGGATACCTTCACCCACCTCAACTCTGAACTAATTCCACAACCTATGGACTCACTTTCAAGGACTGCACCACTTATACACACAAGAAATTCTGCAGATGCTGGAAATCCAAAGCAAGACGTTCACAATGCTGCAGGAACTCAGCGGGCCAGGCAGCATCCACAGAGATGAACAAATAGTCAGTATTTTGGGCCGAGAATCTTCATCAGGACCTACCACTCATGTTCTCAATATTTATTATTGTTATTTTTTAATTAATGCTTGTATTTGCAGAACTTTTTTTTTTGCACACTGGTTGTCCATCTTTGTGCACACTTCATTGATTCTAGTATGTTTCTTTGTATTTACTGTGAATGTTCGCAAGAAAATGAACCTCAGGTTAGTATATGGTGGCATATATGTAGTTTGATAATAAATTTGCTTTGTATTTTGAAACTGTTTAATTATTCAAAACATTTCCAATTCCCTTTTGGAAGATAAACCCTGCTTTTGCCATTTCTGGTAAGGAATGTCGTATCCATGCTTTAGATATTTCTCAAGCAGACTGTAGTCATTATCTACAAAAGTCTTTTTATGCAGATACCTTAAACGTATCTGCTTTGGTTATTAACCACACTCCTGTCAGTTGTTGAGACTCACATTATCAAGGATCAACTTTACTTGCCATATATGTACATTTACATTATTAGGAATTTGTTGTGTGTTGGTTAGGGTGCAAAATGCAACAAAGAAATTAACATTCCACAATTACAGGTGTCCCCTGCTTTACGCCACTTTGCTTTTACAAAAGACCTACATTAGTAACCTGTTTTTGCATTACAAAGAGGATTTTTACTTTTACGAAAATTTTCCCCATATAAAAGAATGGGTCTTCGCTTTACGCCATTTCGGCTTAAGAAAGGTTTCATAGGAACGCTGTACCTTTGTAAAGGGGGGGGACACACACCTGTATAATGAATTGTATCAAAAACAAAGTTGGTCATTAAAAGTACAGATATGCATAAATACATAAATACCAGCATGTATTCACAATGTAAGCAGCTTTATAAAAAGTGGTTCAAGGTGTTTGCATTGTAGTGATGGGGGTAATTGTTGGGGGTGGGGTGGGGGGGGGCTAACTAGAATGGTTAATCAGGTGAACTGCCGGAGGGAAGAAATCTTTAAGATGGTGAGAAGGGTGTCAGTAGCAGTTGCGTGCTGCTATTACAGTTTGAAGTTCAGAGTTCAATTACAGCACCATCTGTAAGGATTTAGTATGTTCTCTTTGTGATTGTGTGGGCTTGTTCTGGGTGCTCGGGTTTCCAAAGACGGACTGGTTAGTAAGTTATTTGGTCATTGTAACTTGTCCTGAGTTAATTCGGTGAGTGCAGCTCATTGGGCCAAAAGGACCTGTTCTGTGCTGTATCTCTACATGAGTAAAAAAATTAAAAAAAACAAGCTTTTTTAATAAACACAAAAAAGTCTGCAGATGCTGGAAATCCAAAGCAACACACGCAAACTGCTGAGGAATTCCGCAGGTCAGGAAGCATCTATGGAAATGAATGTGGAAAGTTGATGTTTCGGGCCAAAACCCTTCTCAGGACTATCCCTATTGCACTTTTCAGAAGGGAGCTTTTGGAAAAGGCAGTTATGAGATGGTAGCACCACGATGCAGCCTTCAGTGTCAATGCTTCTCTGCACCAGAGACCCAGGGTTGATCCTGTGTGAAGTTCAAACATTCTTCCTGTGACCATATGTTTATCTGAGTGCTGTGCTTTCCTCTCATGTGGGTTATTAGGTTACTGTAAATTCCTTGGTGGTCAGAGCAACAGAAGATTAAGAGGGGAGGTGATGGGAATTAAGTTGCAGGATTGCAGAGAAACCAGGAGAGGGGGAATGGGACTGATGGGATTGCTCCTTAGGAGCTGGCGTACGTCCAAAGAGCTGAATGATCTGTGTTGTAACGAGTCAAATTACCAGTTAAATGTATTCATTCTGGCTTAATATTTTTGCACACATGACCTTTCATCCCAGTAAGTAGCCACTGTAACCTCTACAGGTCTTGTAATAATTGAGCAGTAACTCTTGAGGTTTGTGGCACGATATTTTAAAGAAAACTGATTTTTCACACTCCTATAGAGAACAGAAGTGAGAAATGTTATCTATGATTTTTCAGATTTAACATCCATTTAAATCTGTCTCCTATCCACTTCACACTCTCACTTTAGGAATAGCTACTCCCTCCCTCCCCCCCCCCCCCCCACCCCTGTGGTAGGAACAGCTTTTTTAACCCTCTGTTGTTAGATTTCTTAACAGATACAGAACTGACCCATGAGTGCTACCTCTCTAGTTTTGCTCTCTATTTGCATTTATTTAATCTTTTTATATTATTGCAATTTATAGTATTTTTTGTATTGCACTGTAAAGCTGATGCAAACAGACTTCATAATGTGTCAGTGATATTAAACCTGAATCCTATTCCCCACCAGCACTTCAATGAAGAATGCTTTAAATTAAATGCCTGTCTTTTTCATGAATTGGGAATTGATTTCCTGATTGTGTTTACACACTTTGCACTTCTACACAATTATTATGAAGCATTGCCTCCTCACCTCCCCAGTGAAGGTGGCCTGTTACTGAATTCTCTTCCCTTTTGAGACAACAGTTTAATGATACTACTTTCAGTTTAGCAAATTGCAATCACACTGTTAATTCACCATCTTGCACACGAGTAACCTTCGTCATCTGCTACCAGAATTGTCCAAATTAAGCTTTAATGTAAATACAAGGAGCCACTACCTCAGCTTCTGAACTGGCCACCTTGCACACTCTCTGAATTCAATAAATCCAGATGCCAATGTCTTTAGACTTTTGCATTTCAGTCTTGCATTTCTTTCACATTACTTTGGTCATTAAATTTCTCGACATTTAATCGCCTAATAGACTTCTGATGAGGTCATTCTCAGGTTGGAAGAGAGCATGAACTTCCCATACTTTTCCTCCCTCCCCTTCCTCTCTCTTTTCCATTCTGGCTCCCCTTTTGTCACCTGCCTATCACCTCTCTGTGGTGCCCCTCCACCTTCCCTTTCTCCTATGGTCCACTGTCCTCTCTTATCAGATTCCTCTTGCAACCCTTTACCTTTTCCATCCATCATCTCCCAACTTCTAACTTCAGCCCTGCTCCCCAACCCACCTACCTTCCTCCACATTTGGTCTCGCCTGTTACCTTCCCCTCCTCTCCACCTTCTTGTTCTGGCTTCTTCCCCCTTTTCCAGTCATGTGAAGGGTCTCCTCTGAAATGTCAGCCGTTTATTCCTCTGCGTAGCTGCTGTCTGACCTGCTGAGTTCCTCCAGCGTTTTGTGTGTGTGTTGCTCTCAATTTCCAGCAACAGTAGAATCTCTTGTGTTTATATATGTTATCATCCCGTTTTGCCCTGTAATGATTCTTGCCTATCACCGTGTAATGAATCTCTTTACCTTTTCTCAAATAAAAGCATAAAATGCCAGAAACACTTGACAGATTGTGGCACGGTAGTGTAGTGGTTGGTGCAATCGGTCAGAGCTCCATTCCCGCTGCTGTCTGTAAGAACTTTGTATGTTCTCCCCGTGACCGCGTGGATTTCCTCCCACATTTCAAAAACGTATAGTTAGGATTAGTAAACTGTGGACGTGATATGTTGTCGTGGGAAGTGTGGTAACACTTGCAGTCTGCTCCCAGCATGTCCTTGGACTGAAGTGGTTCTGTTTATTATCAGAGAATGGAAACAGTGTACCTGAAATACTTAAGCTACGTCCACACTAGACCGGATAATTTTGAAAACGCCGGTTTCGCGTAAAAACGATAGATGTCCACACTAAGTTTTTTAAAATATCTCTGTCCACATTAAAACAGATATTTCGGCGAATCTCCTGCGCATGCACAGGACACATCTACTGAAAACAAGTGGCATGTTTGGTGTCGAATCTCACCGTGAAAGACTTGCTGCGTGTTTGTGTAGTTACAGACTGGAAAAACTTAAAACGACAGACAGCTGTTGGCTCTTGTGCAGGAGGACTTAAAAGTTTAAAAAAAAAAATACTGGACCATATGGTGGCAACCGACAGGGAGTTCACGGACAGTATGACCCAGCTAATGGCAAACATTGAAAAACTGACTAACTCTGTTGCATTAATAAAGCACCTTGTTAAATGTGTAAAACATGTCTGCATCAGTGTTATCTTGTATTTCCATACAATGTTACATAAGGCTGTTACACATCTATTGCCAGAGAAGTACTTGCATAAATAGGTAAACCACCTTCATACGAGCAAGGACAGAAAACAGGGCAAAGTGAGTATACTGATTTATTCAGTAAGTTATGGGTCAAAGTATTTAGTGAGTACATTTCTAACTCTTCTGGCTTCAGTCTCGTTGCCGTCTGTTCTGAAGTTGTCAGGTTACGTTCAAGAAAACAATGAAATGGCGCGCTGCCATCACAATCTGTTCCAGCACGTTGGAGAGAGTTTCTGAAAATCTCCGTCTTCGAGGGACGAAAATGCTGTTTTAGTGTGGATGGAGGGTAAAAACGAAGAGAAAAAGCTTCAGTTACGGATTTATCTGGTGTAGTGTGGACGTAGCCTTAGTCTTCACAGACATCCATGAAAAACAAAAGAATGAACAACAGAAAAACATTAGAACCCCAAAGCCCCCCTTCCCTATGCAAGTGGCAGCAAGCATCAATGTAACACCCCCCCCACCCCCCCCCCCCCCCCGGTCCAAGAGAGAAATTAAGTTGATTTTCGCAGATGAGTTTGAAGAGGCAGCAACTTGGTGCCATGTTAACTTCGCCCACTTCATGGACTGTTGGCACAAAATGGTGTATTTCACTGTATACACGAAAAGCAAAGATTAATCTTTACCTGAAACCACACTGCTCAGACCGTATTTTTCAGAACCACACTTAAACTTTGGATCTTAACCTTAGATTGGTCAATTGGTCTATAGAAAGAGTAATAGTTAACATTTCAGTTCTGAGACCCTTTGTCAAGTGGTTGGTTTCTTTCTTAGATTAAAGCTTGTACACCTGAAATGCGGTCTCCCCTTCCCCACAGATCGCTGAATATTTCCTTGGGACTTGTTTAACTTGCTGCTGTATTGTGTTTCAGAATGACGTGACTGAGGAGTCGGTGCTGTTCACTCAGAGCCCTGCATTGTTTTGTTTGAGCCGGCTGCCCCAGTTATGAAAGTAAAGGTGTTACAGTGACCGATAGACACCATGGTGGTGCCACTGATTGACACTCCCACTCCTCCCAATATGGTGGCAGATGTGGTGTTCGTTATTGAGGGAACGGCAAATCTTGGGCCATACTTCGAGTCTCTGCGGAAACATTACATTCTTCCGGCGATTGAGTGAGTATAAGGCTACAAGACATAGGAGCAGAAATAGGCCATCTGGCCCATTGAGTCTGATCTGCTATTCAATCATGGCTGATCATCTTTTTTCTCTCTCTCCTCCTCAACCCCAGTTCCCGGCCTTCTCCCTGTAACCCATAAGACTATTAGATATAGGAGCAGAGTTAGGCCATCTTTGGATATGACCAAAACTTCAGTTACTGCCTTTAAGGTGGATGTTGTCGTCTAATGGATACGATACTCTGCAAGTATCCCAGAGTTTATAGTTTCGCTTGATTTATATCTCGTTTTTCAGATCCCAATTCAGTGGCACCTATTTGTCACCAGTTCTGCAGTATATAGTTAATTATAATGATTAGAATTGTAGTATGGTATCTGTTGTGGATTCCACAGTAGCATAGCACAGTGCTTTATAGCGCCAGCGATCCAGGTTCAATTCCTGCCATTGTAAGGAGTTTGTATGCTCTCCCCATAACAGTGTGGATTTCCTCCAGGTGCTGTGGATTTCTCCCACAGCCCAAATACATTCGGTTAGGGTTAGCAAGTTGTGGCACTACTTGCGGGCTGCCCCCCTCACATCCTCAGACTGTGCTGCTCGTTGATGCATTTCACTCTGTTTCGGTGTACACGTGACAAATAAAGCTATATACAGTGAGGTAAAAAGAAACCAGAATGCAGAGAAAGTGCAGTGTAGGTAATCAAACTGAGTGCAAAAGGTGATCAAAACGCTAATTTTATCTAAATTATGTGTGATGTAACTCCATTCATTCCTCTAGTTTTGTCACTGTTCCAGATAAACAGCATGCACCTCTCAAGTTGCATGGTATTTGGAGCTATCGAAGCTTGATTAATCTCTTGCCACAAATCTTTCCCAGAGTTGATTAGAATCTCAGTGAAGGCATTCTTTTTAGAAGCAAAGTATCAAATTATGAAATTTCCAAACATGAATTATTTCTGTGGCCAATCCAGTGTTTTGTATACTGTGCAGAACACTGTAGGCGTCCCTGGATGTTCTTTTGAGTACCAGTTTCTGGGTGATGTAACCATTGGATGATCCTTTTTTTTAAACCCCAAGACACTTCACCCCAACTGCTTCTTCCAGACGAAGTGTTTCCCACCTCCCCCGGCCCATGATGTTTAATGTATTCTCTTCTGTTACTTGCCTTTGATGCTGCAGGCTTTTTAAAACGTCGTAGATCTCAGATTGCATATAACGGACCTCCTGGTATTTATCTTACTGATTTCTATATTGTTTGAGGCCACATTTACTACCCATCTAAAACCATGCTAACTTCACCTAACAACTAGCCATAGCTCATTGGGTCTGGGGTCAGACAGCATTCTGGATAATAAATTAACCTTTGAACCTTGTGTCCTTAAAGTACTAATATTAAAGTATGTACGTATGCAATATGCAACCCTGAGATTCGTCTTCACCAGATAGCCACAAAACAAAGAAAACCGTAGAAATAAGTTCAAAGAGAAACCGCAAACCCAACTCCCCCACCCACAAAAAAAAATGGCGACATGGTCATCGCCCCCCTCCTCGCGCACGATACGCAACGAGAACATCAGCCCACCTAACCCCCACTCCCCTGCACAAAAATGCAATAAGAACACGGGCCCCCAATTCCCCCCTCCCTACACAAAAACACAACAAGAACATCAGCCCCCAACCCCCACCCAAAAGAAAACAACTGGAAAGAACAGTAAAAAAAAAACACAGAATATAAAAACCATAAGACTGAAAAGGTCTTTAGTCCAAATCCACAAACATGGAGCCTTGGTGACATTCTGCAACATCATGGAAAGAGAGACACCGCTCAAACGCAGAGGGCTACCCTCTGGCACAGCAACAGGCCACGCAGGCTCCTCTGGCAGTTGGTGACTGCTTTTTCTCATTTGTTTATATCGAACCACCTTTCCTCCAGACAGTTCTGATTCTGAAGGCACTACCATACCGTACCTGAGTATATTTGTTCCAAATGAGCATTCATAAGTGACAGCATCTCGTTTGCTTACCGGATGTTATGGGTGAGGGTAGTATCATCCTGCATATCTGCTTGCCAGAGCTGCACACACATAAAGCTGGAATTCTGTGGTCGTTTCCCCTTTCAGCTCTTCAGCTCAGTTATGTGCACACCGGTCACTTGACTAGTACTGCATCAGCTGAGCCCAAAACTGACCGGGGATAGACTCTGTAAACTCTCAGACACAGTCATCCTATTTTGTCTTGGACTCTGAAACCATAAAACATAGGAGCAGAATTAGGCCATTTGGCCCATTGATTCTGCCCCACCATTCCATCATGGCAGATTTATTATCCCTTTTAACCCCATTCTCCTGCCTACTCCCTTTGACACCTTGACTAATTAACCCTTTTTTACCAATCAACTTCCCAGCTCTGTACTTCACCTGCTCCCCACCACGGTTTCACCTACCACCTTGTATTTCTTGCTCCCCTCCTCCCACCTTCTTGCTCTGACTTCTCATCTTTTTTCTCCAGTCCTGATGAAGGGTCTCGGCCCGACACGTCAACTGTTTACTCTTTTCCATAGATCCTCCAGCATTTTGTGTGTGTTGCTTGGATTTCTAGCATCTGCAGATTTTCTCTTGTTTGAGAGCTTATCAACCTCCACTTTAACTATACGTAGTGATTTGGCCTCCACAGCCATCTGTGGCGATGAATTCCACAGATTCACCACCTTCTGGCTAAAAGAAATACTACTTTTTCCTGAGACGATTAGAATAGTTTTGTCTTTCCTGGGAGCAGAGAGTAATTGCCATTCAAACCACACTTCAGAAAATCACTGAAGATAAAATTGTCCCTGCTAAAATATTTGACCGATTAACTTCTGAGAGGCGAGCCTGTCATGGCGCTCAGACAGAAACCAGAGCCAAGCTTTGATTCTGATATACCAACTGAACAGGAAGTCAGCGCAGTGACCTATCATTCTTGGCTTAGCGCTTCAGGGCAGGCCCAGACAAAGGGAATCTGTTTTTTCATTTCCCCCTGTGGCCGCGAATGAAAGATGATTGAAAGTGGAGTCATGCAGAATAAAAGAAGCTCATTTGTTCCCGTGGCGGCGTTTACAAAGAGCTATTTGAATAGCTTGTCTCCCCCTGCTGTTTCTCCATAGTTGTACAGTTTTTACTATCCAGCCCCTAAGCCTTTTCAGTCTGATTGAAAAGATCATAATTTGGAACTGGTCTGTAAGGATTTCTGCTTTTCTTTTACAGGTATTTTAACGATGGTCCCCCTGCAGAAACTGATTTTGGTGGTGATGTACGTCATCTTCTAAACTTTATTAATTTATGCTTGAAAATGCTCTTAATTTCTGGCTTGCAATAAGAACATTGAACATTACAGCACAGTACAAGCTCTAAGATCAATCTAACCCTCTTTCCCACATAGCCCTCCGTTTTTCTATCATCTATGTCTCTGTGTAAGAGTTTCTTAAATGCCCATTGACTCTTGCCTTGTTCCCTACCATCCACCTACACTCGGGTAATTAACCAACCAAGGAACTGTGGATTTAGGATGAATCCCCAAACTTCAAGAAGGTGCCTTCTGTCAAGGCCGTGGCTCAGATTTAGTTTTTTAAAAAATTTGTAGGGAAGGCTTTAGAACTTAAGACATTTCAGCAAAGTACAGGCCCTTCAGCCCACAATGTTGTGCTGACTTTTTTAATGCTTCTCTCTCAAGTAGCCCTCCATTTTTCTATCTTCCATGTGCCTTACGGTCTTTTAAATGTCCCCAAGTATCTGCCTCTGCCACTGTCCCTGGTGGTGTGTTCCAGGCAACCACCATTCTGTGTTTTAAAAAAACAACTTGGAAGCTTTTTTTAAAAAAACAAACAAACAAAATAGTACTAATATTGCTCCAAGAGAATGTGACTTGTCTCCTAACAAATTTTCCTCATTTTTACGTGGCACTTAAACGACTTGTTCCCTGGTGGTTGCAGCTTGTAAAGTTGTCACAAAGGCAATGAGCATGTTATTTTCAGTGAGGATTTGAGTGCTAAGCTGGATATTATGCCCACATTTGACCCATCCATCTCCAGTCTGCGTGCGCTCAGTTTTTCCGTACCTGACCTGACCCGGAAACATTTGCAGAAATGCAGGAGAGACGCAGCCTATTTTGGACTTGCATTGCTACTGCTCAGGAGCAAAAGATGTATGCCTTTACATTAAGAAAGTGATCCTGGTTGGATGGAGTACAGAGCTGGACCATAGTGGCATGATTCAAACTCAATTGCTGTCAGCGTTTACACCCAGTCATAAAACCTCAAGGCATAAGAGCAGAACTAGGCCATTTGGCCCATCGAGTCACGGCTGATTTATTTTACCCCTCAACCCCATTCTCCTGCCTTCTCCCCGTATCCTTTGAAACCCTGAAGGTACGCTGGTTATTCTAGAATAGTTGATGACTTCTGGCTGAAGGAAAATGTGTGCTTTTCTCTGACTAAAACTAAAACGGAGTAAATATTCTAAAATTCATTGGCATTAATATTTTTATACTGTACTTTTGAATTTTTCTCTTTATACTAATACATAATTTTCTGTCCCTGTATCTGAGCAACATCACTTCCTTCTGCTTTAAGACCTTCTCGGTCTTTGTTAACTTCTCCATCTGTCAATATTTACCCGACTTGGTGCCTTGGTCCCGTACTGCGGTTAGAAGCACACGTTTCTAGCGCCTACCTTGGGGGGGGGGGGGGTAAAAAAAAGGGGCAAGTCCACAGTGGTTAAAAAATCTTGCCCATTTTTTGTGAGCAAGCAAAAGATTAACCCTGCAGATGCTGAAATCTACAGGTAAAACAAAAGTTGCTGAAAGCATGCTGACAGAATCTGTTAAAGTATAAGTGGAGTTGACCTGTTCTGGTTTAAAAATAACAGCCTTTGGCCTGAACGTTAACTGTTTCTTCAGAATCAGAACCTGGTTTATTATCACCCGCATGTTGTGAAATTTGTTGACTTTGTGGCAGCAGTACATGCAATACATAATAGAGGGGGAATAAAGCTGAATTACATTAAATATATAGTTAAATAAGTAGAGCTAAACTAGAAATAAAAAGAGGAGTGAGGTAGTGTTCATGGGTTTATTGTCCATTCAGAGATCTGATGGCGGAAGGGAAGAAGCTGTTGCTAAATCATTGAGTATGTGCCTTCACACTTCTATACCTTCTCCCCAGATGCAGCAATGACTTGGGTGGTGGGGGTCCTTGACGTTGAACCCTGCCTTCTTTGAGGAATTGTGCCTTGAAGATGTTTGAATGCTATCCAGATTTCCTGGATAGTGCTCCTGATGGAGCTGACTGAGTTTACAACTCTCTGCGGCTTTCTTCGATCCTGTGCAGTGTGCCCCCCCCCCCCCCCACCCCCAATATCAGATGGTGCTGCAGCCGGTTAGAATACTCTCCATGGTACACCATGTGAAATTTTCAAGTGTTCTTGGGAACAAACCAAATCTTCTCAAACTCCCAATGAAATATAGCTGCTGTCATGCCTTCTTTGTAGCTGTGTTGGGTCCTTAGAGATGGTGACACTCAGGAATTTGAAATTGCTCTTCTTGCTAAAAGAGAGGTAAAAACTAAAACCTGTAGGTTAGGAGTATTTAAAGTTATATCTTCATTTGCAATAATACCAAACAAGGCAGTAAGGGGATTTGGGTCAAATTGGACGCTAAAAAGTTGTGAGAAGGTATGAAATACTTCCCGCCAAAACTTTTCAATTGTAGGGCAAAACCAAAACATATGAATTAAAGAGGCATCAGCAGAGTTGCATTTATTACAAAGTGGAGAAACATTCGGGTAAAAACTGGAGAGCTTCTGTTTAGAAATGTAAGCTCTATGAACCACTTTAAATTGTAGAAGAGAATGACGAGCACAAAAAGATGATTCATTAACCCGTTTAAGAATTTTATTCCATCTATCATCAGAAATCTGACAATTTAGGTCATCCTCCCAAGCTTTTTTTATTTTATCTAAAAAGTCTTGTCTAGAATCAATCAACAAGATACCGGTAATAGAACCATTAGCAAAAGGTTTTAAATTTAAAAGATCATCCAGTAAATTTTTATCAGGACCTATAGGAAAAGTAGCTAATTGGAAATGTAGAAAATCTCTAATTTGAAGGTATCTGTAAAAATGTGTTTTTGGGAGTGCAAATTTATTTGACAATTGGTCAAATGAAGCAAGAGATCCTGAGATAAACAGGTCCCAAAAACACTTAATACCTAGTTCATCCCAATCTTTAAAGACTTTATCAGTCATGGAAGGGATAAAAAAATAATTAAGGAGAATGGGAGATGATAATGAAAAATTCGCTAAACCAAAAAATTGCTTGCTCTTTCTGCATTTGCTGCCTGCCAAGCTGATTGTTTCCAGCACTGATTGTCACGTTGACCTAGCAATACTTGGTGTCATTTCTTTTTCACTCTGTCAATGATGTGCTCCCTACTAACTTAGTTTTTTTTTCTCTCTTCTCTCCCTACCCCCCCACTCCCCAGTATGGAGGCACACAGTACAGCTTAGTTGTGTTCAACACGGTGGACTGTGCACCGGAATCGTATGTGCAGTGTCACGCCCCCACCAGCAGTGCTTATGAATTTGTCACCTGGCTTGACAGTATTCAGTAAGTATACGGTGAACTCCTTGGGTGCGGCTACAAGTTCTCCAGTTTGGTGATTGACTAACTTAAGCATCTTCAGTAACGTGCAGCAGGGCAGAGGAGGCTAAGAGATCAGAATTGGAATCAGATTTATTATCACTGACTGTGCTTTATAAAATTTGCTGTTTGCCATTTATAAACCAGAATAAATTATAAAAATCAATAGTGCAGGGAAAAAAAGGAATAGTAAGGTAGTGCTCAAGGATTTTGTGGACCGTTCAGAAGTCTGATGGCAGAGCAGAATGATAAATCGTTGGGTGTGGGTCTTCACCACCCTGATGGTAGTAATGAGAGACCATATCCCAGATGTTGAGGGTCTTGGTAGTAGATCTTGCCTCCTTGAGACAACCAGCTCTTGAAGATGTCCCATGGCGGGTTTAAACCCACGGTGGAGCTGATTGAATCTAAAACCCTCTTGCAATCCAGTCTTTTGGAGCTCTGTTATATAATGACCATAAGATGTTATATAAGATTTTTGGCCATTTGGACTATCGAGTGTGCTCCACCATTCAATCATAGCTGGTTTATTTTCAACTCCATCCTCCTACCTTCTCTACATAACCTTTTTAATCCTGAATAATCAAGAACTTATCAACCTCTGCTTTAAATATGCCCAATGACTTGGCTTCCACAGCCGCCTGTGGTAATGAATTCCACAGACTCACCACCCTCTGGCAAAAGAAGTTCCTCCTCATTTCTGTTCTAAAGGGATTTCCTACTCTGAGGCTGTACCTTCTGTCCCTAGACTCCGCCACTATTTGGAAGCAGCCTGTCCACGTTCACTTCAGCTGCGCCTTTTAGTATTTGGTAGGTTTCAATGAGGTTCTTGTCGGATCTCCCCTCCCCCCCCCCCCAATTCTAAAGTGCAGCAAGTACAGGCCCAGATTTCAAGTATATGATAAAATTTAGTAAACTCCAAGGGAAGAAACCATTTCCACTGGCTGGCTGGAACTACCAGGAACGCCATCCATCCAACAATCTCTTTGAATGCCCCCACCACCACTGGTAGTAGGAGTTACCATAGCATTAGGGCAAGGACTGTTAGGAAGAGAAATTTGAACTCTGGTATTGTACTGTTTACTGTTTAACTTGTGCTGTGAATTGCATCTTGTTGCTTGTGGTAATATTACTTTATATGTTGTGTGTGCTCCTTGCTCCGGAGAAACGTTGTTTCATTTGGCGGTATACGTGTGTATGGTTGAGATGACAATAAGCTTGAACTTGAACCTGAACCGTTAAGATTTAAGAAACAGGACAAGTGGGGGAGGGGAAGTGAGACTGAGCATTAAAGCATTTACAAACATGTTAAAATCTTCAGATGCTGGGAATCCACAGCCACACACACACACACTCTCTCTCTCTCTCTCTCTCTCTCTCTCCCTCTCCCTCTCCCTCTCCCTCTCCCTCTCCCTCTCCCTCTCCCTCTCCCTCTCCCTCTCCCTCTCCCTCTCCCTCTCCCTCTCCCTCTCCCTCTCCCTCTCCCTCTCCCTCTCCCTCTCCCTCTCCCCCTCCCTCTCCCTCTCCCTCTCCCTCTCCCCCTCCCCCTCCCCCTCCCCCTCCCCCTCCCCCTCCCCCTCCCCCTCCCTCCCCCTCCCCCTCCCCCTCCCCCTCCCCCTCCCCCTCCCCCTCCCCCTCCCCCTCCCCCTCCCCCTCCCCCTCCCCCTCCCCCTCCCCCTCCCCCTCTCCCCCTCTCCCCCTCTCCCCCTCTCCCCCTCTCTCTCCCCAAGGAACTCAGCAGGTCAGGCAACATCTATGGAAAAGAGTAAACCGTCGATGTTTCGGGCCAAGAGCCTTCATCAGGACTGGAAAGGGCAAAGTCAGAGTAAGAAGGTGGGGGAGGGTAGGAAGAAATGCGAGGTGATAGGTGAAACCAGGGGAGGGTTGAAGTAAAGGGCTGGAGGAGAGGGAATCTGATGGGAGAGGGAGAAGACCATAGAAGAAAGGGAAGGAGAAGCACCAGACGGAGGCGATGGGCAGGTAAGGAGAAGCCAGGTGGCACAAGATGGCGACAAAGACATTCCCAGGAAGAATGCGTGGCTGTAGTAGCGGGTCTGGGTGAACGCATGTTCGAGAGTCGAAAGGACACAGAGATCACAGGGGAGCAGTGAGTAAGAGTATCACTGAACTCCCGTCGAAGGGGAGATTTAAACTTCAGGGTCAGCTGGCAGTGAAGGCAAGCTTGTTTGCAACTAAAGGAACTGGTTCAGTGCATGAAAAGGAAGCTTTCAAAGAGGAATGAGAGTACAGTTGGCTTTGTTACTGCTGTAAGGCTCTTTCATTTTTTTTGCACACTCGGGCGCATTCAGTTACATTTGATGTTGGAGAATGCAGCATCTATTTTGTACATGTATTCTCTCAAACGGCGTTGAATGAACGAAGCAGTTCTGTTGCATGAAGAAAGGGTCTTTTTCTTTACATAATCCCATGGTTAGCCTTTAACAGTGGAGAGTGTCCTGACTGCATCACAACCTGGTATGGAAACGGCTATGCCCAGGAGCGGGAAAGCCCACAAAAAGTGGTGCATACTATATATTTAAAAAGTAGTACCAAAATAATGAGGCAGTATTCAAGGACTGTTCAAAAATTTGATGGCAAAGGGGGAGAAGCTGTTCCTAAAACACTTAAGTGTGGGTCTTCAGCCTCCTGTACCTCCTCCCTAACCAATTGATCAGGCATCATCCATAAATTTATTATATTGCTACTTTTAATACTGGTTTTATGGCTGTCATGCATCTGAGTTGCGCTTTTGTACTGCTGGACATGGATTGGACTGGCTGGTTACTCGATTTTATTTATTATTTATTTTATTTGTTGTTTTATAGCATTGAGTACGAGAGTTGCAAACTCATTTTTGCTGCATGACAAATTGTACTATGCAATGACAATAAAGATTTCATTTCATTTCATTCTAATGGCAGCAATAAAAAGAGGGCATGTCCCAGAAGGTGAAGGGCCTTCAGAATCAGGTTTAATATCACCAGCAGACGTTGTGAAATTTGTTGACTTTGCGGCGAAAAAAATTACAGTGATGTATATATGTTAAATAGTTAAGTTAAAATAAGTAGTGTAGAAACAGAAAAAAAGTCGTGAGGTGGTGGGCATGATGGGTATGCCTAATTGAGGCATTGCCTTTTGAAGTTGTCCGAGATGCTGGGCAGACTGGTGCCCAGGTGAAGCTGGCTGAGTTTACAACAGCTTTTTCCAACCCTGTGCAGTCGCCTCTTCATACCAGGCAGAGGTACAAACAGTTGGAATCGACTGTTGAAATTTTTATAGCATAGCCGCAGTTGTGCAGTAGCAACTTCCCACGGCCAGTCTGTGTATAGTAGGTCCCCACAAGTTAAACTGCTCCTTGACTTTGATTGAGGAAATCTCCTGTTCTTGCAAATTGTGCCCATGTTATTTGTTCAAGGCTTACTAACATCTGCTTTGATCACAGATTCATGGGCGGTGGAGGGGAGAGCTGCAGCCTTATTGCAGAAGGACTCAGTACAGCACTGCAGCTGTTTGACGACTTCAAGAAAAATGCGAGAACAAATGTAAGAAACCTTTGTTTCAGTTTCATTAGTTTTGTTTGCAGCTGGAAGATTATTTTGCTTTGTGTGCCATACTCTGCCAGAGCCTCGGCGACCACTTTTCTTTTCAAGTGGTTGTCTTGGAGGAAAGATTCTGTGAACGGTCCTCCACATCCTTCTCACAGCACAGTTTTTGTTCTAACGAGGCCGAGTTGCGAGCTCAACACTCAACCCGGCGCGGATGGAAAGCGTGCCCGGGAGCGGCCCGACTGGTTCGAACTCGGGAACCTTCAGTCCGGAGTCCGGCGCTGATGTCACTGCGCCACCAGCCGGCAGCTAGAAGATTAGATTCTTTCGCTTTTGTGCACGTAGCAAGGTGGCGGGTTTCTGTCTGGATTCCCCTGCCAAAAGGATCAATACTTGTGGAGTAAAACGATTGGGGCAGCATGGCAGCGCAGTGGTGAGCGTAATGCTTTACAGCGCCGGCTGTTAAATCGAGGTTCAATTCCCGGCACTGCCTGTGTGGAGTTCGCACGTTCTTCCCCCGTGACCGCACGTTTTCCCTCTGGGTGCTCTGGTTTCCTCCAATGACGGAAAGGTTAGGGTAAGTGAGGAGCTGTCACTGAAAGCATGGCAACAACTTGCGGGCTGCCCCCAGCACATCTTGGACTGTGGTGGTCATTGGAGCAATTGATGCGTTTCCACTGTGTGCTTCGGTATACGTTGTGATAAATAAAGCTGACCTCTCTTTAGTATTAAATCATAAACTGCTACCCATTCCTTAAAGCTTAGATGTTATTGTAATATAGGGCATGTGGCAGCCATTTGCATACCGCAAGCTCCTACCAATAGGACTGCATTCACAATCAGAATGCATACCTGATTTTGTGATTTTTTTTTTAACACCTGTCAGTTATAACAGTTGTGATTATTATAGGAAAGATGTCTACAAATTAGAGAGAGAGTACAGAGGAGATTTACTAGAATGTTACCTGGGTTTCAGCACCTAAGGTTACAGAGAAAGGTTGAACAAGTTAGGTCTTTATTCTTTGGAGTGTAGAAGGATAGATTGAGGGGGGACTTGATAGAAGTATTTAAAATTATGAGGGGGTTAGATAGAGTTGACGTGGATAGGCCTTTTTCCATTGAGAGCAGGGGAGATTCAAACAAGAGGACACGAGTTGAGAGTTAGGGGTAAAAGTTTAGGGGTAACCGAGGGGGAACTTCTTTACTCAGAGAGTGGTAGCTGTGTGGAATGAGCTTCCAGTAGAAGTGGTAGAGGCAGGTTTGATTTTGTCATTTAAAAAAAAAAAATTGGATAGGCATATGGACAGGAGAGGAATGGAGGGTTATGGGCTGAGTGCAGGTCAGTGGGACTAGGTGGAGAGTAAGCGTTCGGCACAGACTAGAAGGGCCGAGATGGCCTGTTTCCCGTGCTGTGATTGTTACATGTTATATAACTTTGCAAGTCTCCAGAGACTACTCCTCCCAGTTACACCCATGTGACCAGTGACCCGTGCAGTTTCAGGATGAGGGAGGAAGCCTGAGCACCCACACAGTCATGGGGAGAAAGTATAAACTCCTTATAGAAAGTGGTCGGAACTGAGCCTGGCTCACTGGAGCACTACGGTGTGACCCGCCTATTGCTGATCCACTCTGCAACGATTTAAAGGGCATTGATTTTAAAATTGCCTCTTCTGGTTTCAGAGGGCAGACCCGCAAAATTTGTGTTCTGATCTGCAACTCTCCTCCATACCTCCTGCCAGCCGTGGAGAGCACCACGTATTCAGGCTTCACAACAGACAATCTGGTTCAGATGATCGGCGATGTGAGTATTCCCACTGTGCGTAGTGAGCGGCTGATCATGGACACTGCAGAGGGTGCAGCGTGTGATCTAAATTGGGAAGGTGACCTTTTCATGGCTGTGCTGATGTCGTGTTTACTACATAATGTCCCTGTTATTCGTGGCTCATACCCCGGTTGAGGACTTGGAACCATGTTTTGATGCTAATGTTGCTTTAGTGAGGCATTCCTGGACAGATCCAACCCCAGCTTCTGCACTGTGAGCTTTGACCTAAAAGTTCAAGTTTATTGTCATCTAACTATACAACCAAATGAACCAGCATTCCTCAGGACTGCAATACACCCACAATACATATGTCACACACAGCACATGAAACAAAATATTACCACAGATAAGCTAATGAAATTTAATTCAAAATGCATGTGAAGTACGCAGCACAGGTAAACAGTAAACATCCTCGCTGTCCTGGAGACACGACCTCGGTGGTGGCAGGGTATTCATTAGTCTCGGAGCCTGAGGGGAGAAGCTGTTACTCGGTCTGGCAGTCTCCAGTCGTGGGGCTCCTGTACCTCCTCCCTGATGGTAGTGGTAGGAATCCTCAACAATGCTTTTTGAGCTCTCTTAGAAGACGGTGAGCGGTTTTGGGCCACTTATCTAAGGAAGGGTGGATCCAGAGGAGGTTTATAGAGAATAGATCCAGGGACCAAAGGGTTCATGTATGAGGAGGGGGTTGATGGCTCTGGGCCTGGTACTCACTGGAGTTTAGATGAATGGGAGAGGGGTGTATATTGAAAGGCCTAGATAGCGTGAATGTGGAGACGACGTTTCTTATCATGGGAAAGTCTGGAACTAGAGGGAATAGCCTCATAATAGAAGACGGTTCCTTCAGAACAGAGATTAGGAGGAATTTTTATAGCCAGAAGGTGCATCTGCAGAATTCCTTGCCATAGATGGCTGTGGAGTCAAGTCATCGGGTACATTTAAAGGAAAGGTTGACGGGTTCTTAATTGAATAAGGGCGTCAAAGATTATGGGGAGGTAGGCAATTGGGGTTGAGGTTGAGAGGGGGTAATACCATGATTGCCATGATGGAATGGCAGAGCAGACCTGATGGGCTAAATGGGCTAATTCTGCTCCTATGTCTTATGGTCTTAAAATATTTTGCAGGCGAGAGTTTGGACGAGTATCATTTTCTAAATATAGTGTCTTAAAGATAAGGGAGGAAAATGTTAAACAAAGCTAAGGGAAGGAACAAAAATGAATTAATTTGTCTCTACCAAAGCAGTGCATTGGCTCTCAGCACTCTGAGATTAAAAAGAGGAAGAGGGTCAGGGCTCCCATTGCCAGTTTTCTGAAGGAATCCATGTGGAAACATGCCAAGTCTGTCAAATAAAGGCAGGATTGAGTTCAATCCTCATTCCTTCCAGTGTAACATTGTTACTTAACACTCCTCTGTCCGGCCAACTTCAGATACTTCACGGGAGGCCTTTCTTCACACAAGGTCGGAAGTGGGGGATGTCTGCTGATCAGGTTACTCAGGTTGGAGGAGCAACATCTTAAATTCTGGCTTGGTAGCCTCCAACTTGATGGCATGAACATCAATTTGTCAAGAATCTGGTAATTTCTCTTCACCCGCCCCCCCATTCTGGCTCCCTTCTCACCCCTCCTCTTCTCTGCACCTGCCCATCACCTCACTCTGGTGCCCTCCTCCTTCCCTTTCATCTATGGTCCACTCTCTTCCCCTGTCAGAATCCTCCTTCAACCCTTTACCTTTTCTGCCTATCACTTCCCAGCATCTTACTTCAGTCTCCCCCCCCCGTCTTCCCCCTCACCAGGTCTCACCCATCACCTGCTACCTTTTATTCCTCCCTGTCTTCCTAGCTTTTTATTCTGCTTCTGTCGACTTCCTTTTTAGTGCTGGTGAAGGATCTCAGCCCAAAATTTCCCTGGAATAACTGTTTATGTTGCTAATCCAGTTAGGTATTTGGTCAGTGGAGACACCCCCCCCCCCCCCCCCCCCCCCCCCCAGGATGTTGGTAGTGAGGCACACACCAATTGTAATTTTATTGAATAGTCAAATTATGTGTTTTAGACTGTTCAAATATTAGGGAGATGTCCTCTCCCATTATGGGAGAAGGCAGGAGAATGGGATTGAGAGGGTTAATAAAGCAGCCCTGATCGAATCGCGGAGCGGACTCAATGGGCTGAATGGCCTAACTCTACACCTATGTTTTATGGTTATCAAGCAAAACAAAAGCGTAAATCAAGGATAGATAAAAACTCATTGAGGCGGATGACCAAAGCATGGTTCACATCTTATAGCAGGAAATAATCAACAGGGTGGAAAGATTTGAGTGAAGGGACTCTAGAACTCAGGGTCCAGGGACTCAGCTGCTAGTGGGGACAACATTTCTTCCCCATCTGATGTTTAGTCTGCCAATAACTGAACCTTTTGACCAGGCATGCATGCTTTCATGTATTGAGTTGCCACCACTTGATTGGTTGACTAAATATTTGTATTAACAAGCAGGTTTTGGGCCCCCTATCTTAGAAAGGATATGCTGATGTTGGAGAAAGTTCAGAGAAGATTCACGAGGATGATTCCTGGAATGCAGGGACTAACGTATGAGGAGCGTTTGTCGGCTCTTGAACTGTATTCATTAGAGTATAGAAGAATGAGAAGGGATCTCATTGAAACATTTCGAATGTTGGAAAGGTTGGACAGAATAGATGTGGAAAGGCTGTTTCCTTTGGTGGGTGAGTCCAGGACAAGAGGTCACAGTCTTAGAATTAGAGGGTACCCATTTAAAACAGAGATGAGGAGAAAATTTTTTAGCCAGAGGGTCGTGGATTTATGGAATTAGTTGCCACATACAGCTGTGAAGGCCCAGTCACTGAGGGTGTTTAAGGAGGAGATTGATAGGTATCTAATTAGTCAGGGTATCAAGGGATATGGGGAAGAAGCCGGAAATTGGAACTAGATGGGAGAATAGTTTAGCTCACGGTGGAGTGGCGGAGCAGACTCGATGGGCCGAATGGCCTACTGCTCCTTTGTCTTGTGGTCTTGTTTACAGGTGTACCTAATAAAGTGTCCACTGAGTGCGTATATCACCATATGCTACCCTGGGGTTCATTTTCTTGCAGGCATACACAATAAATCAAAGAAATGTAAAACTACACACAAGCCAAGACTGACGAGCAACAAATGTGCAAAAGGAGACAAATTGAGCAAATACAAAAACAAATAAACAGCACCGAGAACATGAGTCATAAAGTGAGTCCATAGGTTGTGATGACTGCGTTCACTTCTACCTATCGTCTCGCTCATACTGGAGGAAGTGGTGCAGTAGAATTTGTGACGTGTGTGTGTGGTTATATCTGCGTTCTCTCTCCCGGTTCCTCCCACCGACATAACACGTTGCATTGTGCAGAGAGGGATCCATTTCTCCGTGGTCTCGCCTCGTAAGCTGCCTGCCTTGAGAGTGCTTTTTGAAAAGGCGGCCTTGGGTGGTGTCATAGAGACTCAGCTGAAGGACTACAGCCAGGATCCTCGCCATATGATCATGATTCGGGGGATAGTACTTCCAGGTAAGGACCACCACTTCCACTGGCCACCTGTTACACCGTAAGCTGTGGACCTCCGGGCATCAGCAATACAACAATTAAGATGTTTCTGAGAAAACATCTCGGAATGGTGTATATTCAATGTCATCAATAACTTGCTGGGCGAATAGCCCCTGGTGGGCAAAGGAAACATTTCAAAGGTAACAAGTGGATCCCAGATCCAGGTGCCCTCTATAGCCACCATTGGGCATCCCCTCAGAAGAACATCATACTCAATTCAGTTGATCGCACTATCACAATTAAAAAGGACTCGGGGCTTTACTTTTTTCCTTTCTCCATCTAATATATTACTTTCCATTGTCTCTCACAATAGCGATCATTGGCAGGTTATTCCGTCGCAGAGAATGGCAGCCGGTGCCACACGCTGACTCCATTAGGCACTTCATTTGCGTGCGTATTTCTCAGCAGAGGCTGCTGCAGAGAAATGATAATGGTACTTCTTCAAACACCCCTTTAAAATGCCTTTGAGTTATAGAGATAGGTCCTTTGCCTCTCTAGTCCATGCCGAACTGTTGTTGTTATTTAGGGATATTCAGGCCCCTCCAGCCCAACGAGTCCTACTGACCAGCAACCCGCCTGTTTAAAACGAGCCTAATCACAGGATGGTTTACAATGACCAATTAACCCACTAATCGGTATTTGGACTCTGGGATGAAACCAGAACGGCCTGGAGGAAACTCACACTGTCACTGGAGAACGTACAAACTCCTTACAGAACTGAACTGTGAGCTCCGTCATTCTGAGCTGTAAGAGGGCATCACTACACAATATGGGCACTTCAGCCACGAAGTTGTGCCAACCATTTACTGCTCTAAGATCAGTGTGACCCTTCCCTCCTACATAGCCCTCTATTTTTGTATCATTCATCTGCTTAAGGGTTTCTTAAATGCCCCAAATGTATCTGCCTCTGCCTCCACCCCTGTAGCACATTCCATGCACCCACCGCTCTAGGTAGGAAATAAATTTACCTCCGACATCTCCCCTATGCTTTCCTCCAGTCACCTTAAAATTATGGCTGCTCTGGCTGTCCACTTGATCTTCAGTGGTGCTAGAAAGTTTGTGAACCTTGTGGAATTTTCTCTGTTTCTGCATAAATATGACCCAAAATGTGATCAGATTTTCATGCAGGTCCCAAAACTAGATGAAGAGAACCCAATTAAATAAATAACACAAAAAACATTATACTTGTCCATTTGTTAAGGAAAAATGATTCAGTATTGCATGTGTTTGTTGGAAAAGGTATGTGAACGTCTGGGGTAATGCTGTCCACAAAAGCTATTTGGAGTTGGGTGTTCCAATCAATGAGGAGAGATTGGGGGTGTGAGTTGTAGAGCTGCCCTCCCGATTTATTTAAAACAAAAGAAGACACACACAGTCAGGTTACTGACAGAACCTGGTCGTCTACAACTTTGAGGGATCCATGGATTGGAACTCCAGGATCCCTTTGTTCCTCCACACTGCTCTGAATCTTGCCATTAACCCTGTATTCTGTCTTGAAGTTTGACCTTCACTTCACATTTTACTGTGTTGAACTCCATCTGCCACTTCTTAGCCCAGCTCTGCACCTTGTCAATGTCCTGTTGTAACTTCTAATAACCTCCTACACTATCCACACCACCACCAACCTTCATGTCGCCTGCAAACTTAGTAACCCAACCTTCCACTTCCTCATCCAAGTCATTTATTAAAATCACAAAGAGCAGGGGTCCCAGAATAGATTATCAGACCACCAACCTCCAGGCAGAATATACTCCATTCTTCATGGCAAATACCATGCAAATATTCATCTAGGATGGCTGGCCCTACATGTAGAATACCCCTTTGGTCCCATTCTTTCCCTATCACTCCTAATGTTTTGAATAATTAGAGATTCTCCTTAATCTTATTTATTCCTCATATGACTCACTTGATTGTAGTCAGCGATACCTATAATATGCTTCCTTTTTTCCCCGATCAAATCTTCAATAACTTTTGTTATCCAAGTTTTCTTAATCCTTGCAAACCGTTCCTTTCACCCTACTGAACTTTTACGAACTGTTTTAAAAGAACTCCCACTTGTCAGATGTGCTTCTAGCCTGCTTTTGTCGTTCTCTGTTGCTCTTATTGAAACCAGCCTTCCACCAGTTTAAGACTTCAACTTGAAGACCAAGCTTTGTACCTTTTTCTGCTTAGACCATAAAAGGAGCATAAGGCCACTCGGCCCACCCGAGTCATCTCCACCACTCCAGGGTTGATTTATTAACCCCCTCAACCTCGTTCTCCTGCCTTCTCCCTGTAACCTTTGACACATTTACTCACTAAGAACGTAGCAAACTCCACTTTAAATATACCAAATGAAATGGCCTCCACAGCTATTCGTGACAATGAAATCCACAGTTTCAACCACCCTCTGGCTAAAGAAATTTCTCCTCATTTCTATTCTAAACAGACTTCTATTCTGAGGCTGTGCTCTCTGGTCCTAGTCTTCTCCACTATAGGAAACATCCTTTCCATATCCATTCCATTCATCTTTCAATATTCAATAGGTTTCAATGAGATTTCCCCCTCATTCTTCTAAACTCCATCAAGTACAAGTCAATACCATCAAAATCTCCTCAAATATTTACTACTTCATTGTGGGATTCTTCTTGTGATTAACTTGAAACTTGCAAATATATGGCCACTTGAGTTAGACAGACTTTCTGGGGCAATATTGTGGGGAAAGTGAATGTAGCAGTTCATTTTACACTCAGGAACAACTGTGCCATCTCTGCCGTTAAGTCATTGAAAGTTTGTAATGTGCACGTAAAGAATGGAAGCGTTCTCTTCAGCTAATCACTGGTCCACCTTGACTATTTTTTGTGCCCATTCAGGTGGAGGGACAGTAGCAACCAGCACGGTGCCACAGAAGCCAGTCCCACCGCAGCCACAGTCGTCGGTACAACAGCAGCCAAGTCTGTTGTCCAGTCAGTCGCAGGCACCCCAACTGTCGCAGTCACAACCACCATCTCAGCCCCAGGCAATCCCTTCCGTCTCCCAGGCATATCAGGTAGATGCATGTCGCTGCCTCTTCATCTAACTCACTCAGACTTCTGCTGTTGGCTGGCTGAGGTGTGATCGGCCTTTGCTACCTAATTTGAACTGTGATGCTGACGAGCTCTTTGACTTAAAGTGCAGAGAAAATTTACAAGGGTGTTGCCAGGACTGAGGACCTGAGGTGTCGTGAAAGGGTGAATGTGTAGTGTAGGCCTCTGTTAGTCTCGATAGACCATGGATTTGCACCTCCCCTCTCCACGTCACCAATGTTGTTCAAGGGAAGGGCATTAGGACCCAAGCAGCTTGGCACTGGTGACGTCGCAGAGCAATGTGTGGTTAAGTGTCTTGCTCAAGGATACACACGCAGCCTCAGCCCAGGCTCGAACTAGCGACCTTCAGATAACTAGACGAACACCTTAACCACTTGGCCACGTGCCAAAGGGTGAATAGGTTAGGACTTTATCAAATCCTCCCTCGTTCTCCTACGCTCCAGGGAATAAAGGTATACAAAGTCATAGGGTAAATGCAAGCATGCTTTTTCCACTGAAGTTTATGTGAGACTAGAACGAGAGGACATGGGTTAAGGACGAAAGGTAAAATATTAAGAGGAACCTGAGAGGGAACTTTCATCAGAGGATGATGACTGTGTAGAATGAGCTGCCAATGGAAGTGGTGAATGCAGATTTGATTTCAATATTTGAGAGATTGATAGGTTGGATAAGTAGGCAAATGATATGCTTGCATTTATTAGTCAGGGCAATGAGTTCAAAAGTGAGGAAGTTATGTTGCATCTTTATAAAGCTCTAGTTAGGCTGCGTACAGTTCTGGTTATCCCATACAGGAGCGATGTCGAGCTTTTGGAGAGGGCACAGAAGAGGTTTACCAGGATGTCGTCTGGATTAGAGGGCATGTCCTATAACGAGTTTGGATAAACCTGGGTTGTTTTCTCTGGAGTGGAGAGGCTGAGGGGAGCTCTGATGGAGGTTTATAAGATTGAGGGGGCATAGACAGAATATCTTTTTCCAAGGGTTGCAATATCTAATACCGGAGGGCATGCATTTAAGGTGAGGGGGTGATTTCAAAGGAGGTGTGAAGGGTACATTTCTTACACAGCCCGGTGGGTGCTTGGAATGCGCTGCCTGGGGTGGTGGTGGTAGAGGCAGACACGTGAGAGAATTTGAAGAGATGTTCAGCTAGACTCACGAATGTGAGGAAAATGGAATAGTATGGACATTGTGTAGGCAGAAGAGATTAGTTTGGTTAGCCATTCAATTCACAATTTAATTGGTTCGGCATAACATTGCGGGCCAAAGGTCCTGTTCCTGTGCTGTACTGTTCTGTGTTCCATGTTTTGATGCCCTCTGCCTTTCCACTAAGCGTTGCAGGACTACCTTCCTCACTGCTAATCTCATCTGCGCAGTCCTCTGGAGCTGACATTGCATGGTAGGTCGGGCACATCCCTGTGAGGCCAATTGGCTACCGTCGCTTGGTTTAGCCCGCCAGTTGAACCGGTATACCAGCTTGTGGCATGCAGACAGCTACTTGAAGCCACAGGTGCCCCAGGATGGATACAAGCCCCTTCGCCAGAGGTACTACCCATCACTGGACACCCCATACACCCCTGTAATTCCATGCTGCTGAGGCCTCCGTCGGTCAGAGTTGACTACGGATATTGCGTCCCAGCTGTCTAGATACGCAAGCCTGGGCAGGACGATATGGAGAACGAGCTGTTGCCCATGTATCAAGCTCCCCCCCCCCCCCCCACGTAACTTGCGAACCCAAAGGAACGGCAGTTTGGTACCAGTAATGTCGCAGGAGTTGCCATTGGCATTGAGCTAAATGTAAGACTGTCTTAGGGACTCCAGCTCCGGATTTTTCCCTCAGAGATTACTCCTGAAGCCTTCCCCATGAGTGGGTGTAGCCGCAGGGCAGCGGAGGTTTGAGATCAGAGTTTTCCTTCTCCTACATGAGCTGCCAACCACGGCTGATGAGCCCCATCTGCCCTCAGTGCCTGGTTTCAAGGCGCCTGTAACCTGCCTTTGTCCCTTCTCCTGTCAGTAGAAGTGGTTACACCAAACTTAGTAGCTAAGCCACATGTAAAGGCCAGGAGCTCGACTTGGTTGTCAGAGGCTATTTGAGACACACACCACTGCGAGCATTTAATAGGCAGTGGGAGCTTGTCCCCATTACCACCCCTGGCTATAACAACCTTAAGGAACCATAAACAATAGATAATGATAGAATTGTGCAGTATGATCTTTTCCCCCCTGGATTTCTTCCCAGTCCTTTGAGATCAAAATTATTCATCGACAAATTATGATGGTGTGGCTTTCAGATTTAAATTTAAGTTCAAGTTTGCTGTCATGCAACCGTGTACATGTATGTAGCTAAATGAAACAATGTTCCTCTGGGACCAAGGTGAAAAACACAGTACATGTATCATATACAGCACATAAAATAATAGCACAATAACATTAAAATGAAAGTGTTCTGTAGATCTACAAATTGATTTAAAATGCATATAAAACATAGTTAAGTACATAACAGTGCTACTGGTGCTGTCAAAAGAGGTTTGATTGAGGAATTCAAGATTGAGGGGTACAGACACAGTAAATGCAAGCAGGCTTTTTCCACTGAGGTTGGGCTGGACTACAGCCAGAGGGCATGGGTTAAGGGTGAAAGGTGAGAAGTTTAAGGGGAACATGAGGGGAAACTTCTTCACTCAGAGGGTCATGAGAGTGTGGAGTGAGCCGCAAGAGCAAGGGGTGCATGCGAGCTTGATTTCAACGTTGAAGCGAAGTTTGGATAGGTACGTGGATGGTAGGGGTATGGAGGGCTGTGGTCCGGGTGCACGTTGATGGGAGTAGGTAGTTTAAAAGGTTTTGGACCAGGTGGTCCAAAGGGCCTGTTTCTGTGCTGTAGTTTCCTGTGATTCTGTAAATAGTGTGTACAGAATGTTCAGAAGTCCCATAGCCCGGGAGAAGAAGTGGTTATCCAGCCTAACAGTCCTTGCTCCGACATGGTGGTATGGTCTGCTTGGTGATGATGCTACGATTTTGTTTTGGCCCTTCTTTGATGCTGCAGCCACGTGTAATAATGGAGGTGCTGTCCTAAAGCATGGCTGTGCCCTGGAGGACTCGCCTTTAAACCATTAAAACAAAGCAGTAGAATTTCACTCTGTGCTTTGATGTACATGTGATAAATAAACCTGGCCCTGTTAAAGACCTCCAGAAAACTGGGGGCTGTCCCCTCATTGAAATCATTGTGACTGGATCCCCATGTTGACAATGTGCTGCTGTAGTGAACTCGTATTGCTTTGCGCAATCTTGTATTTTAATGTTTAATTTGTTTATTAAGAATCATTGTGAACCATGATGTTGCAAATCCATGTCTTACAGAAGGAGTTCATTCATAGGTACACCTGCTTGGTAATGCAAATATCTAATCAGCCAGTCACGTGACAGTAGCTCGTCTGCACGCTTTTATGCATCACTGTTAAGAGGTTCATTTGTTCAGACCAAACATCAGAATGGGGAAGGAAAGTGATTGAAGTGGCTTTGCTTGTGAAATTATTATTGGTGCCAGATGGGGTGGTTTGAGTATCTCAAAAACTGCAATCTCCTGGGATTATCACACACAAGTCTGTAGAGTTTACAGAGAAAGGTGTGAAAAACAAAAAAAATCCAGTGAGCGGCAGCTCAGGGCGAAAATGTCTTGTTATGAGAGAGGTCAGAGGAAAATGGCCAGACTGGTTCAGGCTGACTCAGATAACCATGCATTAGAACAGTGGTGTGCAGAAGAGAGTCTCTGAATGCACAGCACATTGAAGCTTGAAGTGGATGGGCTACAGCAGCAGAGACCACACGGGGTTCCTTCCACACTTGTACCTCAAACGGCCACTGAGTTATGTGGAGTCCTGATGAAGGGTCTCGGCCCAAAATGTCGACTCTTTTCCCTTTCCATAGTTGCTGCTCAGTTTATCCATTCTGCATTTGTTACTCTGGATCTGTGTTTATAAATTAGTTTTTGGGTTTTACTACATCAGTGTTTACTGTGGAATCTGTTTCCTGTCTTGCAGGGGCCTTCAGCGTCAGGCTCCCTTGCTGGCGCTCAGGCTGCAGCTCAGATCGCCTTGGAAACAGCGACCAATCAGGCGAAAGCAGCTGTGGTCCCGTCAACCAATCGATGTAAGAGCAAAACGCCGAAAATTCTGTGACTCTATCGTAAACGGGGCTGTGTAATTCCGTGCACTCTCCTGTCGGCCCAAGAGCAGTACAGGAAAACTTCACTTAGCTGGACCGATCGGGATTTGGTGCCGAACTGGACTGCTGGGTGTTACTCCAGTTAAGGGGCAGCACGGTTAGCGCAATCACTTTACCCCGCAAGCGATCACTGATTGGGGTCCAATTCCTGCCACTGTCTGTAAGGAGTCTGTACGTACTCCTGTAACCCCGTGGGTGCTCCATTTTCCTCCCACATTCCAACGACGTACGGTTAAATTGTGGGCATGTTATGCTTGCGCTGGAATCAGCACAATCTTCGCTGATTTGATTTGATTTGACTCAAAATGATACGTTTGCTATGTTTCGATATACATGTGACCTATAAAGCTAATGCACTTCGCCTTTGTTTTTTATACGTTGCACAATATAGTAAAGTAGTAAATTTCTCAGTAAAGTTAAGTTCCTAGGGAACAGGGCTTCAATAGGTTTAAAGGGAGTATGGTACTGTTACAATTATCTGATATAAAGTGCAAAAATGTTGACTTGATCTAACGGGCAGGTTGTATTACGAGCCTGTACCCTGTGATTTGGAGATGCTGTTGAGCCTGCATTCACTGAGGGCATTGCTACCCTGAAAGAAGTGGAGGGAGGACGTTGGGAATCAAGAAAATGTCATCAAGCGTTCCTTAATCACCGTCTGGTAACTGGGTTGAAATCACAAAGCTGAAGCCATTTGTTGGGAAAGGTCGACGTGGCAGAATCAGTTGATGTTTCGGTTTCATAAGTGTCTTTTGAAGGCTTTGTGAAGAGTTAGTACAGTGGTTAGTTAAGTGACAAAATTTTACTTGGATAGTATTACCTGTACAACCGTGTCTTGTGCACTTCATCCTTAGCCCATGGATGGCCATGGGAAAAGTCTTTGAAGCCAGTGTGCGTGGAATTTTACTCTAGTTGCCTTTAGGAGAAGAGAATCGTTTTAGGGATTCAACCTGAGGAAGGATCTCAGCCCAAAACATCGACTGTTTACACTTTTCCATAGATACTGCCTGGCCTGCTGAGTTCCTCCAGCAGTTTGAATGTGTTGCCTGGATTTCCAGCATCTGTAAGACTTTATCAAGTTTGTAAAAGCCGATTCCCTGCTCACCCGTTGGTTGTCTCTTTGCTGCCTCGCAGTTCCTGCAGTCAACCAGATACCTCCCGTGTCAGGTGTCGGAGCCATGTTCAGCCAGGCTACTTCGCAGACATTAGCGTCCACTTCTGTGGCCAGTATGGCCAAAGTCATCCCGTCTACAGCGTCCATGATGACTGCAGCAGTAGCACAGTCCAGCCTGGTATCCACGGTCACCACAGGAGTTCCACAGGCTACGCAGCAGGCCAGCCAGCAGTCCTTGGTGAGTAAAACCATAACGCTGTTATTTTTGGATTTGAAAAATATATTTAATTCATAGAGGCAAATTGCAAAGTAAGTTTATTATCTAAGTACATATGTCACCTTATGCTACCTTGAGATTAATTTTTCTCATGGCCATTTACATAAAAATACAGATTTTAAGAAAAACTATAAATAACACTGACAGACAACGACTATGCAAATAAAAAATGCAAATAAGTAATACTGAGAACATGTGTTGTAGAGTCCTTGAAGGTAAGTCAATAGTTCAAAAGGTACATTTAATGTCAGAGAAATGAATGCAATATACATACTGAAATTTGTTTTCTTCACAAACATCCACGGAAACAGGAGAGTGCCCCAAAGAATGAATGAGAGTTAAATGTTAGAATCCCAAAGCCTCCCCCCTCCCGTGCACTAGCAGCAGCAAAGCAACGACCCCACCCACTCACCCCCACCAGCTAAAAAGCATCAACGCCCTCCACTAAGCACTCCAGCATGCAGCAAACACCAAAGACACAGACTTGCAGTACCTCAAAGATTACTCATTCACCCAATAATTTGATGTGGCACAGTCTCTCTCTCTCCTTCCTCCCCCCCCCCCCACACACTCTCCTTCCTCCCCCACACGCACTCTCCTTCCTCCCCCCCCGCGCGCTCTCCTTCCTCCCCCCCGCGCGCTCTCCTTCCTCCCCCCCGCGCGCTCTCCTTCCTCCCCCCCGCGCGCTCTCCTTCCTCCCCCCCGCGCGCTCTCCTTCCTCCCCCCCACGCGCTCTCCTTCCCCCCCCCCCCCCAATAAGGGAAAATGAGGTGTCCCCGTTTCACAGCGAGAGGGGAGACATAACAAACAAACTCACTGATTTACGATGTTAAAAGTCTGTCGCGTCGCTTCTTCCGAGCTCTGCGCCCAGAGAGGCACAGCTCCCCGGACACACAACCCCCGGCAGCTAACCCACTGCTCCCGATGCTCCGTGTTCTCTCGTGATACTTCAGTCAGGTGCGCGTCTCCAGAGCCATGAAATTCCGGAAGGCACGCATGTCTTCCAGGCCATGACCTTGGGATATCAAAAAGCTGTGGAGTCAGTTCAGAGTGAAGTGAGGCAAGTGAACTTAGCTACGCTGGTTCAGGAGCGTAATAACTGTTCCTGAATCTGGTGGTGTGGGACCTAATGCTCCTGCACCTCCTGCCCTATGGCAGCAGCAAGAAGAGAGCTTGGCCTACAAGGGAAAATGCTATCTTAGATCCAGTCCTGTGCAGTGAGACAGATAAAATTAACGATCTTGTAATCAGGGATCCTCTTGAAAAGAGTGACCCATAGTTTGATTGAATTTCACATACAGATGGAGGATGAAATAGATCTAAAACTGGTGTATTATGCTTGAACAAGGGAGACTACAACAGGATGAGGGAGAAGTTGGCTAATGTGGATTGGGAGCACAGGCTATTTGGTAGGACAGTTGAGGAACAGTGGAATACTTTCAAAGAGGTTTTTCACAGTGCTCAACAAAAGTATATTCCAGTCAAAAGTAAGGACAGTAAGTGTGGGGAGAGCCAGCCTTGGATAACTAAGGAAATAAAAGATAGTATCAAATTAAAAGCTCGTGTACAAAGTCACAAAGAGTAGTGGGAGACTGGAGGATTGGGAAAAGTGTAAAAAGCAACAAAGAACAACTAAACAAGAAATAAAAAAAGAGAAGATAGAGTATGAAAATAA
The DNA here is from genome assembly GCF_048418815.1 of Hemitrygon akajei. Taxonomy (NCBI): domain Eukaryota; kingdom Metazoa; phylum Chordata; class Chondrichthyes; order Myliobatiformes; family Dasyatidae; genus Hemitrygon; species Hemitrygon akajei. Next base: position 22,009,391 of record NC_133154.1, read on the forward strand.
ATTAGCACAAAATATAAAAACAGATAGCAGAAGTTTTTATAAGTGTATAAAGCGGAAGAGGGTGGCTAAAGTCAACGTAGGTCTTTTGGAAGGTGAGAAGGGGAAATTGATATTGGGTGATAAAGAACTGGCTGAGGCATTGAAGACTATTTTGTGTCGGTCTTCATGGTGGAGGACACGTCTAATATGCCAAAGGATGTTACGGAGGAAATGGGAGGTGAGGACCTCGATAAAATCACTGTCACTAAAGAGATAGTGATGAGCAAACTAGAGGGCTTGAAAGTAGATAAGTCCACTGGTCCTGATGGGATGCATCCCAGGGTGCTGAGGAGATTGCCGGAGGTTATAGTAGACGCACTGGTAATCATTTACCAAAATTCTCTAGATTCTGGGCAGGTCCCGGCGGATTGGAAGACAATAAGTGTCACTCCACTTTTTTAAAAAAGGATGTAGGCAAAAGACGGGCAACTATAGACCAATTAGCTTAACATCTGTAGTCGGGAAAATGCTTGAAGCTGTCATTAAGGAAGAAATAGCGAAACATTTAGAAAGGAGTGGTTTCATTAGACGGACACAGCATGGATTCAGAAAGGGCAGGTCCTGTTTGACAAACTTACTGGAGTTCTTTGAGGACATAATGAGTGCAGTGGATAGAGGGGAACAGGTGGATGTCGATTTCCAGAAGGCATTCGATAAGGTGCCGCATAAGAGACTTACAAATAAGATATGGATGCATGGAGTCAGAGGAAGTGTATTGGCATGGATAGTGGATTGGTTAACAAATAGAAGGCAGAGGCTCCATTTTCCTTTGATGCCCTTAATAATTAAGAACCTATCAACCCCCACTGTAAATACACCCAATGACTTGGCCTCTACAGCCACCTGTGGGATTAAATTCCATAGATTTACCACCCTCTGGCTGAGGGAATTCCTCCTCATCTCTGTTCTAAAGGGACATCCTTCTATACTGAGACTCTGCCCTCTGGTCTGAGATTTTCAGTGGCTTACCCTGGTCAAAATTTCTGTTACTGTGAATAGCTAAGCAAGTAAAAGATGACCTGATTTCCAAAAGGCATAAAGTTAAAGATGACACATTTAATATTTTAAGCAAGATTACTTCTTTATTTCCATTTTTTTACAGTTTCAAAATAACAAAAAAGGAAAAGGGCCTGAAGCAAAAGTTTGGGCACCTTGCATGGTCAGTACTTAGTAACACCCCCTTTGGCAAGTATCACAGCTTGTAAACGCTTTCTGTAGCCAGATAAGAGTCTTTCAATTCTTGGAGGATTTTTGACCATTCTTCCTTGCAAAAGGCTTCTAGTTCTGTGAGATTCTTGGGCCATCTTGCATGCACTGCTCTTTTGAGGTCTATCCACAGACTTTTGATGATGTTTAGGTTGGGGGACTGTGAGGGCCATGGTAAAACCTTCAGCTTGCGCCTCTTGAGGTAATCCATTGTGGATTTTGAGGTGTGTTTAGGATCATTATCCTGTTGTAGAGGCCATCCTCATTTCATCTTCAGCTTTTTAATAGACGGTGTGATGTTTTCTTCCAGAATTTGCTGGTATTTAATTGAATTCATTCTTCCCTCTACCAGTGAAACATTCCCTGTGCCACTGGCTGCAACACAAGCCCAAAGCATGATCGATCCACCCCCATGCTTAACAGTTGGAGATGTGTTCTTTTAATGAAATTCCACACCCTTTTTTCTCCAAATATACCTTTGCTCATTGTGGCCAAAAAGTTCTATTTTAACTTCATCGGTCTACAGGACTTGTTTCCAAAATGCATCAGGCTTGTTTAGATGTTCTTGTGCAAACTTCTGATGCTGAATTTTGTGTTGAGGACGCAGGAGAGGTTTTCTTCTAATGACTCTTCCATGAAGGTCATATTTGTGCAAGTGTCACTGCACAGTAGAACAGTGTACCACCACTCCACTCCAGAGTCTGCTAAATCTTCCTGAAGGTCTTTTGCAGTCAAACAGGGGTTTTGATTTGCCTTTCTAGCAATCCTACGAGCAGTTCTCTTGGAAAGTTTTCTTGGTCTTCCAGACCTCACATTACGAACTGAGGAAACGGCTACCTGAAAACACTTTGTTATCTCCTTATTGCCTTCTCCTGCTTTGTGGGCATCATTTATTTTAATTTTCAGAGTGCCAGGTAGCTGCTTGGAGGAGCCTATGGCTGCTGATTGTTGGGACAAGGTTTAAGGAGTCAGGGTATTTCTTTCTTTTTAAATCTTTTTATTAATTTTTAAGCAAACATAAATGAAACATGAATACAAAGTGTTTGAGAGTACATAGTTGATAGTTTAAGTAGACATTCAAATATATAATAATCAATATATATAGCCTCCCAAACTCATAGTATTTATGAACAAAAGAAATAAAAAGAAAAAAAAAACCCAAAAAAAAAGAGAAGAAAAAAAAACACTAACCAACATGGGCCATTGCATAATGTCCGATATATACAGTAGTGCCAATAACTCCAAACCTCCATCCAAATAATTAAGGATAATCAAAGTGAGGTTTAGGAAAAGACAATTTAACTCATATGAAAATGTTGAATAAATGGTCTCCAAGTTTCTTCAAATTTAACTGAAGGATCAAAAACAACACTTCTAATTTTTTCTAAGCTCAAACAAGAAATAGTTTGAGAAAACCACTGAAATATAGTTGGAGGATTAATTTCTTTCCAATTCAATAAAATAGATCTTCTAGCCATTAATGTAACAAATGCAATCATTCGTCGAGTTGAAGAGGATAAACGACTATTATCCACCATTGGTAAACCAAAAATTGCAGTAATAGGATGCGGTTGGAAATTGATATTCAGAACTCTTGAAATAATACTGAAAATATCTTTCCAATAATTTTGTAAACAAGGGCAAGACCAAAACATTTGGGTCAATGAAGCAACATCAGAATGACATCTGTCACAGGTTGCATTAACATGAGAATAAAATCGAGCAAGTTTATCCTTAGACATATGAACTCTATGTACAACCTTAAATTGTATTAGGGTATGTTTAGCACAAATAGAGGACGAATTGACTAATAGTAAAATTTTCTCCCACTGCCCAGTGGATATAAGACAATGAAGTTCTTCTTCCCATTCCTTCTTAATTTTTTCAGATACTTCTGGCTGTATTTTCATGATCATATTATAAATGACAGCTACTAAACCCTTTTGACAAGGATTCAGAGCTAAAATTCTTTTCCGAAACTATGTCCATTGGACATTACGGAAAGACTGTAACTCATTATACAAAAAATTTCTAACTTGCAAATATCTAAAAAAAAGGTTTTAGGTAAATTATATTTATTAGATAGCTGTTCAAAGGACATAATGTTATCATCCAAAAACAAATCACGAAAACATGTTATACCTCTTGTTTTCCATAAAAGAAAAGCTTGATCCATAAAAGAGGGCCGAAAAAAATAGTTAGATATTATAGGGCTTGATAAAATAAACTTATTCAAACCAAAAAATTTATGAAATTGAAACCAAATTCGCAATGTATATTTGACTATAGGATTAGTTACTTGTTTATTCAATTTAGATAAAGAAAAAGGAAGTGAAAATCCTAAAATTGAAAACAATGAAAAGTCTTGTACAGATTTACATTCCAAATTTACCCATTGTGGGCAAGCAGCTGTAGTCGATTCTTGTGTCCAAAATATTAAATATCGTATATTAACTGCCCAATAGTAAAATCTCAAGTTTGGCAAAGCCAAACCGCCTTCCTTCTTAGGCTTCTGTAAATATTTTTTGCCTAGTCTAGGATTTTTATTCTGCCACAGATATTTTGGAGTCAATAATATCAAAAAAAGATTTAGGAATAAAAATTGGTAATGCTTGAAATAAATATAAGAATTTGGGTAATACCATCATCTTAATAGCATTAATTCGACCAACCAATGACAAAGATAATGGAGACCACCTGGTAGCAAGTTGCTTAATTTGGTCAATTAAAGGTAAGAAATTAGCTTTAAAAAAATCTTTATGTTTTTTAGTAATTTTAATACCTAAATAAGTAAAATAATCTGTAACAACTTTAAATGGTAAATGTTTATAAATTGGAACTTGCATATTTAATGGAAATAATTCGCTCTTATTAAAATTCAATTTATAACCAGAAAAGTTACTAAACTGAGCAAGCAAGGACGAAATAGCAGGAATAGATCTCTCAGGGTCAGATATGTATAGTAACAAATCATCAGCATATAATAACTTATATGTCCCCTCCCCACGAGTAATACCCAAAATATTAGGTGATTCACGAATGGCTATAGCCAAAGGTTCCAAAGCAATGTCAAATAGTAAAGAACTTAAAGGACATCCTTGCCTTGTACCACGGAATAACTGAAAAAAAGGAGATCTTTGATTATTGGTAAAAACCGAAGCCAAGGGTTTATAGTATATTAATTTAATCCATGATGTAAATTTTGAACTAAAATTAAAATGCTGCAACGTATTAAATAAATATGGCCATTCAATTCTATCAAATGCTTTTTCAACATCTAAAGAAATGACACATTCTGGTATTTTGGGTGAAGGAGTATAAATAATATTAATTAATTTTCTAATGTTAAAAGATGAATAGCAATTTTTAATAAATCCAGTCTGATCTTCAAAAATGATTCGAGGTAATATATTTTCTAATCTAGTAGCCAAAATTTTACTAAAAATCTTAAAATCCGTATTCAGCAAGGATATAGGCCGATAGGATGCACATTCAATGAGGTTTTTATCTTTTTTAAGAATTAAAGAAATAGAAGCTTCATAAAAAGATTGTGGCAATTTGCCTATAATTAACGCATCTTTAAAAATTTTACAAAGCCAAGGAGAAAGTATAGAGGAAAAAGATTTTAAAAATTCTGCAGTATAACCATCTGGACCAGAAGCTTTACCAGAATTCATTGAAAAAATAGCCTTTTTTATTTCAGTTTCCGTAATAGGTGTATCAAAGAATACACTATCCTCTACTGTTAATTTTGGAATATTCAATTTCCTTAAAAATTCATCTATTATAGAAGAATCCTCAGCAAATTCTGATTGATATAAGGAATTATAAAAATCTTGAAAGGCTTTATTTATCTCTTTATGGTCGATCGTCAGAATCCTAGTAATCTGTCGTTTAACCGAAGCAGTTTTCAATTGATTAGCCAATAATTTACCAGACTTATCTCAATATACATAAAACTGGGTTCTAGACTTAATTAACTGATTTTCAATCGAAGAGGATAATAACAAACTATGCTCCATTTGAAGTTCCACTCTTTCTTATAAAGTTCTTTGCTGGGGGTCACTGAATAAATCTTATCAATTGCTTTGATTTTATCAACCAATGTTAATATTTCAGTATTAGTTCGTTTCCTAACTCCAGCAGAGTATGAAATAATCTGTCCACGAATAAATGCTTTAAAAGTGTCCCATAAAATTCCACTAGAGATCTGTGCTGTAGAATTTATTGAGAAAAACAAATCAATTTGTTGTTTGATAAAATTAACAACGTCTAAGTCCTGCAATAAAATAGAACTGAACCTCCAAGATTTAGCATTAATAGATGAATCCATTATCTTAATAGATAACTTCAAAGATGCATGATCAGAAATGGTAATAGAGTCATATTTACAATCGATAACATCTGTAAGTAAACGGTGATCAATGAAAAAGTAATCAATTCTTGAATAATTATGATAAACATGAGAAAAGTATGAAAACTCTTTGTCATTGGGGTGTAAAAAAATGCCAAATTTCAAAAATTGCTGAATCAGTCATAAAGGAATTAATAAGAGAGGCCGATTTATTCGGAAGAGTTTGGGTGGGCTTGGATCTATCCATTGAAGGGTTTAAACAACAGTTAAAATCCCCACCCATTATCAGCCTGTACTGATTCAAATTGGGAAAGGATGTAAATAGACACGTAAAAAATTCAGGACAATCAGTGTTTGGAGCATAAACATTTACTAAAACAACTTTTTGATTAAAAAGTAGACCAGTAATAAGCAAAAATCTACCTTGTGGGTCTGAAATTGTTTCATGGTGTATAAAGGAGGTTGAAGAATCTATAAAAATGGAAACGCCTCTTACTTTGGCTTGAGAATTCGAGTGATATTGTTGGCCTTTCCAAAACCTAAAAAAATGTTGACTATCCACCTTCCTTACATGAGTCTCTTGTACAAAGATAACATTAGCATTCATTCTATGGAATACTTTGAATATTTTTCTCCGTTTGATCAGATGATTTAAACCATTAGTATTCCAAGAAACAAAATTAATAACCCTATCCATATTGACAGTATTTATTACAATTAACACATAAGGTTAAAGATGAACTCATGAATCCGGAAGAGGGAAGTAAGTTCAAGGAGGAACCGGAAGTCACGACACTGCAACCATTTTTGTAGTTTCATATGAGCCCATGAAATAAAACTAAGCATAAAGCAGGCAAAAAGAAAAGAAAGAAGAAAAATCCCCTCCCTCCACCCTCAAAACCCCAGGAAAAAAGCCAGAAAGAGGCAAGCAAGCGATCTAACACTAAAATTACCCCCATGTCTCAAGACGGCAACTCAAACAAAAAAAAAGTTGAATAAAAGATACAAACCACCCATACTATAAGAAAGGGTTGGTATAACAAAAATTAAAATATAAAATTAGTATTATATATATATAAAACAAAAGGATTTAAAAAAAATTAAAATGATAAAACCCATAAATGAATAATATTGAATTAGTGTTTTAAAAGAAAGTTTGAAACTTATTCAAACACATCAAAACGGATGTGATGTTCCAAGCACTAAGGTCTTTCGGGAAGAAGAAACGACATTTTATTTTTTAAAAAATCTTAATATTTAAACGTTAAAAATATAAAAAAGTGTATACGAACTTAAAAGAAAACCCTAATGAATTACTTTCAAAACTAACAGATTAATAATATGAAAAAATAACAAACTCAGAATAAACCAAAATCGGACTTTTACCATGTATAAAAAAAATACATGTAAGCCATACATAAAAAAAACATCATTTTATAAAAGATCCAAATCTATAAACTAATTATTACATTAGTCAACCCGATAAAATGTTATTCTTCAAGAAATCTTTGAGCATCCGCTGGAGATTTGAACAGCCGATAAGTTCCGTCTTTGAGAGTAACTCTCAAATGTGCTGGAAATAACAGCGCTTGCTTGTAGCCTTCCTGATGAATTTCTGACATAACCGATTTAAAAGCCATTCTTGCCCTTAGAACTTCGGGACTGTAGTCTTCCAGAATACGGAATTTAAAATGTTGAAAACTGATCATACCCTTTTTCCGTGCAGCCCGAATCAAACATTCTTTGGTACGAGGATAATGGATCTGGAGAATTACTTGTCGTGGTTTCAAACTTGAATCTGAATGAAAACGAGAAATGCGATGTGCACGGTCGATTACTAGAGGGGAATCCAGTACTTCTGAGCCAAAGACATCCATTAAAAATTTGGAGAAAAAAACAGTGAGATCGCCATTCTCAAATTTTTCCAGAATCCCAATTAACCGAAGATTTTGTCTTCGAGAGCGGTTTTCAAGATCACTGATTTTAGATTTATAACGATCTATCTGTTGAGAAGTCGAAACTTGCTGTTGTTGCAAAGTTTCAATTATACGATCTCTCTGGCGAGTGGCTTCTTCAAGAACTAAAATGCTTGTTGGCTAAAATGGCATTAGGGGATATGGTGAGCGAGCAGGTAAGTGGACATGAGGCTAGGTTTAGATCAGCCATGTGATCTCCTGGACCAGTTTTCGATAGCCTGGATGGGTCAGAGAGGAATTTTCCAGATTTTTTTCTCCTCAATTGGCAACTCGGTTTTTTTTCCCTGGGTGATCACATGGGTTTGGGCGGGATGAATAATAAAATAAAATGGGCCGCATGGTGCCCTGTTGGTTGGCACTGTTGCCTTGTGGGATTCGGTGAAAACTAGAGTTAAGATTGGATCAGCCATGATCTTGTTGAATGGTGGAGCAGGCTTGAGGGGCCGATTGGCCTACTCCTGCTCCTATCTCTTGTGTTCTTATGTTGTTTTTGTGACTCCAGTGTAAGTGCTTGAAGTTTTGCGTCAAATGTCTTTAAAATTTCATCGAACGTAGAAAGCTTTGCAGTTAATTTACTCTCCAGTTTTCCAAGTCTGTCGTCCATAAGATTCGCAATTGCTTCTAAAGTTACCGGTTCTTTCGTCTGTTTCGATTCCTTTGCTTTAGACATTTCAGCGAGTTGAAAATGATTCAAACGGTTGAAAAAAATTTCATATGTTTAAACCCCTTTAGAATAGGTATAAAAAGATCAATTAGGGGGTGTTTGTAGGTTAAAAAATAGTAAAGAGATTGGAGCAAAGCCTAAAACCGCTTCACTCCATAAGCACCATCTTGAGATCCCAGGGTATTTATAAAGCTTTGAAATTTGCATCACCTGGCCTTTCCTAACGATGACTGTGAACAAGCCATAGCCCTAACAAGCTAATTAAGGTCTGAGACCTTGGTAAAAGTTATCTGAGAGCTCAAATCTTTCGGGGTGCCCAAACTTTTGCAATGGTGCTCCTTTTCTTTTTTTTTCACTCTAAAATTGTACAAAACAAAAATAATACACTAATCTTGCTTAAAATGTCGAAAAGAATGTTTCATCTTTAACTTCATGACTTTTGGAGATCAGTTCATCTTCTACTCAACTATTCACAGTAACAGAAATTTTTACCAGGGTACCCAAACTTTTGCATGCCACTGTATTATCATTAATGCTGATAATAATTCTGAATGCCCTCCCATGTCATATGAGAACTACTTAAGAGGCTGTTAAGACAGCTGACCCAAGAACTTGACTGGAAAGGTTTTAAGGAGCATTCATTGTAAGAAAGGTTGGGCAGGGAGTTCTTCCCCATTTCTGTCTTGCCAGTGATTACTTCTGTGTGTCTGACTGAGCCTGGTCAAGACTATGACTGTGCCTGATTTTTTGAACTGATGGTTTTTAAGACGTGAAGGAAGCAAAGTAGGAGGAATTTTGCACCTGTAATTGAATAATTAAGATGTTTTCTTGTTTTGGAAACAGACTGTAGGTGTTGGAACAAGCGCTGGAAATGCGTGTGGTGTAACTGTAGCCCCCACACCCGGTTCAGTGGCCAATAAAATCCTAGCGTGGAGCGGGGTCTTGGAGTGGCAAGAGGTAAGATCGAGCCCATCTGGTATTTTGCTTATAGAACTAATTTGAAAGAGAAAGTCTGTATGATTTGAGCTATACTTCAGAATATGGCATAAGTCATAGCAGAATTAGGCCATTCGACCCATCGAGTCTGCTCCACCATTGCAATATGGCTGATTTATTATCCCTCTCAACCCCATTCTCCTGCCTTCTCCCCGTAACCTTTGCACCCTTACTAATCAAGAAACTATCATCCTCCACTTTAAAGATACCCAATGACTTGGCCTCCGCAACCATAGAACACTACAGCACAGGGAACAGGCCATTTGGCCCTTCTAGTTTTGCGGAAACTTTATTCTGCTAGTCCCATTGACCTGCACCCAGTCCATAACCCTCCAGACCACTCCCATCCATGTATCTACCCAATTTTTTCTTAAAACTTAAGAGTGAGCCCGCATTTACCACGTCAGATGGCAGCTGTAGCAGTAAATTCCACAGACTCGTGACCCTTGGCTAAAGAAATTTCTCTCATGTCTGTTTTAAAGGAATTTTTTTTGTTTTGAGGCTGTGCCCTCTTGTCCTAGACATCCCCGGAAACCATTCATGTCTACTCTATCTAGACCTTTCAATGTTCAATCGTGTATTGCGCTAGCATGTGGTAATCTAAATTCCTGAAACTTTTCCTCTTTCTCATAAGATGCCCCATCAAAAGGTTTCCAAAGAAAAGCATAGAATTTTCTTGCCATATGTGTGCCAAGTTTCTGAGGAGACGTTGGAGTGTATATAATTAGGCTCTTGGCCAATAAAAAGAAGTTTGGTTTAAGCGGAATGGCCACTTTGTGAGTGGGCCAGTTTTGGAGTGGGGGATTTGAGGCTTTGGCAAGATGGGTGAAGGGTATCTTTCCATCTTTCTCGTTGCACAGTTAGAGTAGTGGGGATGCCAGACAGGATAGTGGAATGCTCCTCTTGTAGAATGTGGGAAGGCAGGGATACCTCCAGTGTCCCTGACAACTGCACCTGTATGTAGCTGGATCCATTCAGGCTGTGTTAAGAAACTGGAGTTGGATCTGGGTGAACTCCAGATCGTTCGAGAGAGGCTGAGGAGTTGATTGATGGGACATTCAGGGAGGTGGTTACACCCAAGGGGCAGGACACAGGTCATCAGGAGGGGGAAGGGGGAGAAGCAGCCAGTGCAGAGTACCCCTGTGGCCATTCCCCTCAGTTACACGTATACCGCTTTGGATTCTGTGGGGGGGGGGTTGGTTGACCTAGCGGAGGAAAGTCACGGTGGTCAGGTCTCTATCACTGAGTCTGGCTCTGCGGTTCAAACGGAAAGGGAGGAGAAGCAGCAAATTCCGGGATGGTATGATGCCTCCCAGGTGCCAGAGTCTCAAAGACATTTCGGATCGAGGTCACAGCTTAAGTGAAGTGTAAGCAGCCAGATGTTGGGGTCCACGTCAATTCCGATGACATGGGTAGGAAGGGTGATGAGGTCCTGCAAAGTGAGTTCAGGAAGGTAGGTGCTAAGTTAAAGGGCAGGACCCTCCAGAGTTGTGATCTCAGGATAGATAACTGTGCCGTGTAATAGTGACACCAGAAATAGGGAAGATAATACAGTTTAGTTTGTGACTTAGGAGGTGGCACAAGAGGAAGGGCTTCAGATTCCAGGGAACGAGGGGCCTGTACGGACGGGAAAGCTTGCACCGGTGGGGTCTAATATCCTTGCAGAAAGTTTTGCTGGTGCTGGGCAGGGTCTTTAAACTGGAGCTGCAGGGGGATGGGAACCAGAGTGACAAAGCAAATAGCAGAGCGGTTGTGGGGAAAGATGTTGTTAAATCTACATGCAAAGTCAAGAATTGAAAGGTTGAGCACGGTGGGACTAATGAAATTTCAATGCAAGGATTACCGTAGAAAAAGCAGATGAGCTCAGAGCATGGATCAGCACATGGAATTATGATATTGTTACTACCATAAGTGAGACTTGGTTGCAGGAGGGGCAGGACTAGCAGCTCAATGCTCAGAGCTCCATTGTTTTAGATATGATAGAGCAGGAGGGATTAAAGGGGAAGGGTTGGCGTTGCTAGTCAGGGAAAATATCACAGCAGTGCTCTGTCAGGACAGACTGGAGACCTTGTTTCCTGAGGCTGTATGGGTGGAACTGAGGAATAAGAGACCGTATTAGTGGGATTATATTATAAACCACCTAGTAATCAGCAGGACTTGGAGGAGCAAATTCGTAGAAATTGTCCACTGTTGAAAGAAACATAAGATTATAATAGTAGATGATTTTAGCTTTCCACATATGGACTGAGACACCCATACTGTAAAAGAACTAGGTAGGATGGAGTTTGTCAAATGTTTTCAGGGAAGTTTCCTTAACCAATATATAGAGGTTCCAACTTTATTTCATAAAGCGAATGAGATACTATTAAGGAATAAGACTGAGGAGGTGACGGAAGTTTGTGTAGGGAAACACTTTGCATCCGGTGATCATAATGACATTAGTTTCAAGGTAATTATGGATATCTCTGGTCTTTGGGTTGAGGTTCTAAATTGGAGTTTTAATGACCTCAGAAAGGGTCTGGCAAGTGTGGATTGGGACAGGTTGTTTTCTAGCAAAAGTGTGCTTGGTAAGTGGGAGGCCTTCGAAGGTGAAATTTTGAGAGTGCAGAGTTTCTGTTCCTGTCAGAATAAAAGGCAAGGATAACAGGTTTAAGGAACCTTAGTTTCCAAGAGATATTGAGGCCCTGGTCAAGAAGGGAGTGCATGGTACTATAGGCAGGAAGGAACAAATGAGGTACTTGAGCGTTAGAAATACGAGTAACACTAAGAAGGAAATCAGGAGGGCTAAAAGAAGGCATGAGGTTACTCTAGCAGACCAAGTGAAGGAGAATCTCAAGAGTTCCCACAGATATATTAAAGAGCAAAAGGATAGCAAGGGACAAAATTGGTCCTCTTGAAGATCAGACTGATCATTCAGCTTAAAGCAGAAAGAGATGGGGAGGTCTTAAGTGGATATTTTGCATCTCTGTTTACCTGGGAGATGGACACAGTCTGTCGACGTGAGGCACAGCAGCAGCGAGGGCATGGACTCTATTCAGATTACAGAGGAGGAGGCGGCGTTTGCTGTCCTGAGGCAAATTTTATGGTGGATAAATCCTCAGGGCCTGACGTGGTGTTTCCTCGGACCTTGTGGGAGGCAAATGCAGAAATTACAGGGGCCCGAGCAGAGATATTTAAAATGTCCTTCGCAACAGGTGAGATGCTGGAGTATTCGAGGGTAACTAATGTTATTCCATTGTTTAGGAAAGGCTCTAAGAATAAGATGGGAAATTATAGGCCGCTGAGCGTGACATCAGTAGTGGAAAAGTTGTTGTAAAGCATTCTAAGGGATTGGATACGTGAGTATTTGGATAGACAGGGACTGATCTGGGATAGTCAACATGGCTTTGTGTTTGAGAGGTCGTGTCTAACAAATTTTAGAGTTTTTTGAGGAAGTTACCAAGAAAGTTGAGGAAGGCAAGGCAGTGGATGTGTCTACATGAACTTTAGTAAGTCCTTTGACAAGGTCCCACACAGGAGGTTGGTCAAGAAGGTTTGCTCGTTTGGCATTCAGTATGAGGTAGTAAATTGGATTAGACATTGGCCTTGCAGGAGAAGCCAGAGATTGGTGGTAGATGGTTGCCTCTCTGACTGGACGTACGTGACTGTTGGTGTGCTGCAGGGATCAGTGCTAGATCCATTGTTGTTTGTCACTTACATCAACGATTTGGGTGATACTGTCGTAAATTGGATCAGCAAATTGCGGAGACTGAGAGGCTCTTGATTAGTCAAAGGTAGAAGGCAGGAGAATTTGGTTGACAGGGATGATAAATCAGCCATGATGGAATGACAGAGCTGACTCAATGGGCTGAATAGCCTAATTCTGCTCCTACCTCTTACCATCTAAGGTTGGGGACATAGTAGACAGTGAAGAAGTCTTATCAAAGCTTATAGAGGGATCTGGATCATCTGCAAAAATGGACTGAAAAATGGCTGATGGAATATAATGCAGACAAGTGTGAGGTGTTGCACTTTGGGAAGATAAACCAAGATAGGACTTACATGGTGAGCAGTAAGGCACTGTGGAGTGTGGTTGAACAGAGGGGTCTGGGAAAGCAAATTCATAATTCCTTGAAAGTAGCGTCAGAGGTAGATAGCATTGTAAAGAGAGGCTTTGGCACATTGGCCTTCATAAATCAAAGTATTTGGGTTGGGAGATGGTGTGTTAAGATGTGTTTGACGTTGGTCAGGCATAATTTGAAGTGTTGTGTGCACTTTCCTACAGGAAAGATATCAAAAAGGTTGAAGAGTGCAGAGAAAATTTACAAAGATGTTGCCAGAACTTGAGATCTTGAGTTACAGGGAAAGGTTGAATAGGTTAGAAATTTATTCTGTGGAACATAGAAGATTGAGGGGAGATGTGATAGAGGTATACAAAATTATGAGGGGTATAGATAGGGTAGATGCATTCTGTTTCCACTGAAGTTGGGTGAGTCTAGAACTGGAGGTCATGGGTTAAGGGTGAAAAGTTAAATGTTTAAGGGGAACCTCTTCACTCAGTGTGGTGAGTGTGTGGAATGAACTACCAGTGGAAGTGGTGGATGGGGGATCAATTTCAACATTTAAGAGAAATTTGGATAGATACATGAGTGGGAGGGGAATGGTCCGGGTGCAGGTCGATGGGACTAGGCGGATTAAGAGTTTGGCATGGACTGATTGGCCAAAGAGCCTGTTTCTGTGCTGTAACGTTCTGTGACTATATAACCGCACAACAATTTCATGTTGAAGTATATATTATTGTATTCCTTAAAATATTCCAACACGTGACTTGAGTTACATTGACATAATTCATCAAAAGACTGACTTCACGCCTCTCTTGGTTGCCCAAGCTGACTTTTACTTTTTCTTCTCAGAAACCTAAACCGGCTTCGGTAGATTTAAATGCAAAGCTCACACGCTCCCTTCCATGCCAGGTGTACGTGAACCCAGGAGAGAACCTGTAAGTATGCAAATTGAAATAAGCGGGTGTTATGTTATAAAGAAACCTTGCCTGATAGATCCCAAGTAATAATCAAACTTTTCCATTTTTCTCCATCCTCTTCATTTTCACGGTGACATTTTTTTTTGGAGAAGATTTGCTTTGTTTGTCACAAGTACAACAAAACATACAGTAACATGACAAATTGGAAAAACGAAGGGGTGGGATCCTCCTCTCTGTACCCTCTGGTCCTAGACTCCCCTACAGCCTCAGAATAGAAGGCCGTTCCTTTAGAACGGAGATAAGGAGGAATTTCATTAGCCAGTGGGTAGTGAATCTGTGGAATTCATTGCTACAGGCGGCTGTGGAGGCCAAGTCATTGGGTATATGTAAATTGGAGGGAGAAGGCAGTAGAATGGGGTTGATCTGGATAATAAATCAGCCGTGATGGAATGGCTGAGCAGACTCGATGGGCTGTTTGGCCCAAGTCTGTTCCTATGTCTTCTGGTCTTATGGAAATGCGCCATTCTATGCCAACGACCAAAAATGTCTCGGGACAACCCACATGTGTTGCCATGTGCCAGTGTAGCATGCCCACAATTTACTAACCCTAACCCCATACATCTTTGAAATGTGGGAGGAAGCCAGAGCACCCAGAGGGAACCCGTGTGGTCACAGGTACAGACTCCTCACAGACAGCAGCAGAATTGAACCCGGTCGCTGGCTGTGTAAAGCTTTACTCTTAACCGCTGGGTACCAGTGATGGTGCCTGGTACCTTTAACACATGTACTTATAGCTTTTCCATATTTGCATATTGCATAAATTGTTATTTGTACCTTTTTAATTCAGTTTCTAAGTCTCACTGAAGAATGTCTTTCTCCTCTCTCTCTCTCATAACCACTCCTGACTTGTATGTGAGGGACTTGTAGAATATAGAATGATAACAGCAAACGAACAGGCCTTTCTTGTCTGGGTAAACCATGATACTGGTTTAAACTAATTCCATCTGCTTACATGTGGTCCATATCCCTCCATCCCTGTCTGTCTAAATCGGGTTCCCAACCTTTTTTCTGCCATGGACCCCTACCATTAACTGAGGGATAGTAGATCAGCCATAATGGAATGGCAGAGCAAACTCGATAGACCGAATGGCCATTTTAATCTTCCCCCTGCCATTTCTCTGCCCGCATCTTCAACTGATGTATATCCTGCTGAATCCTTTGATCTTTCAAACTATCCACAAATTTGCCATTTTTTCTGATGTCTGCAAAATTACTTCTTGAGTTCTTTAAGAAAATCACAATAGAAGTAGCCCTATCAGCCTTCTGCTGAAGTTTTTGCCCCTCTACACAAATTCCATTTGTCCGTACTGGTTCTGTACCTTACCTATTCAAGTGCCTGCCTAAGTGTGTCTTGAACATTTAAGAAGTGGATCCCGGTTTGGTCTCTACACCCACCTGAGGACCCAGCAGTAGAGAACAGAACCCTTAGGAGAACATCACACCTGAGTGATTATACTCCTACTGTCTTAAATATAGTAATCATATCTAATTCAACCACCTCCTCTGGCAGCTCATTCCAGATACCAGCAACTCGGTATTAAAAATCCCCTTCGAATCCAATTAAAACTGTTTACCGGGGGTGGGGTAGGTCAGTGATCACCGGGGTTCGTTTCTCTCTGCGGTCTGTAAGGAGTTTGTACGTTCTCCCTGAGATCGCGTGGCTTTCGTCTGGGTGCTCTGGTGTCCTCCCGCATTCCACAATCAGTGGGTATAACTATATTGACGCTGCAAGGATGGAAACACTTGTGGGCTGCCCTTATCGCATCCTCCGACTGTTTTGGGCATTGGTGCTTGGATGTACATGTGACAAATAAAGGTATTCTTCTAATCATCTTTACACCCTCTGGTTTTCGATACTCCTACCATGGGGAAAACCTTTTCGGCGTCTTTATATACTTGATCATTTTGTGATTGTTTTGAGTGGAAGATATTTCAGGATTCTTGGTTGTTGGCAGTATTTGTGTGCAGCCAGTGTACCTGTCCCAAAGAATTCTCTTTCTCTATCTGGATGGGGCACCCTGGCCGCATAGCATTTAGTGCAACGCTATTACAGCTCGGGGTGTCAGAGTTTGGAGTTCAATTCTGGCGTCCTCTGTAAGAAGGTTTATGCGTTCTTCCTGTGTGCACGTGAGTTTCTTCCTCCTACCTTCCAAAGGCGTATTGATTAGTAGCTTAATTGGTCAATGTAAATTGATCAGTGGTTAGGCTGGGGTTAAATGGGTGGGTTGCTAGGCGATGTGGATCGTTTCCCCGGACGGGCCTGTTCTGCACAGTCTCTAACTAAGTAATTGTTTTACAGGAAGACAGACCAATGGCCTCAGAAGCTGATCATGCAGCTTATCCCCCAGCAGCTGCTGGTAAGTGAGATTCTCGCGCATCTCCATGTGAATTGGCTGTTCATTAAAGCTAGGCGACTTGATCAATCTGGTGTATGGTGTGGGGAGAGAAAGGAAGTGGAAGAGTAGTTGGTGAAAAGGAGTTGAGGAAGCTGCTGTCTCTAAAGATTTAAAAGTGAACTTGCAACTTAATCATCGAAGCGTACAGTGAAATGCTTCCCTTGCATCAATGGCCTTCGTAGTCTGAAGATGTGCACAAGTTTTGTCACACTTCTGGTGCCAACACAGCTTGCTCACAACTTACTGACCCTAACCCAAACATCTGTGGAATGTGGGAGGGAACTGAGGCACCCAGAGGGGGAGAGCATGCAAACTCCTTAGACAGCGGTGGGAACTCAACCCCAGTCGGTAATCACTGGTGCTGTGAAGCATTACCAGAGAAGCAGTCAGCATAATGCTAGATAATCTTTTACCCAGGGTAGTTACTCAATTATTAGAGGGCATATATTGAAGGTGAGAGGGGAAACATTTAAATAAATTTGCACAGTGGGTTCTTTTACACTTACCACAGTAGGTACCCGAACCACATTGTCACAGATAATGGTGGAAGCAGATGTGAAAGAGGCTTTTAGACAGGCACATGAACATTCCAGGAACAGAGGGAGGGATATGGATTATATGGCATCAAGGCACAGGCTTCATGGGGCAGAGGGTGAGTTTCTGTGGTGTAGTGTTCTCTGGTCAGCTGGGCAGCATCGTAGAATAGCGGTCAGCTTAACGCCTTACAGCGCCAACACGATCGGGGTTCAATTCCCGGGAAAATCATGCGGTTAGCTTCTTCCTGTGACAGCGTGAGTTTCCTCCGGGTGCTCCAGTTTCCTCCAACATTCAAAAGGCGGACGGGTTAGGGTGCGAAGGTTGTGGGCATGCTAAACTGGCACTAGAAACGTTATGACAGTCGTAGACTGCCCCCAGCTTATACTCAGATTGTGATTATCATGGATGCAAACAATGCATTTCGCTGTATGTTTCGATGTATAAGTGACAAATAAGTTTACTCTTTAGATGTATCGAGCTGGCTTGTACTTGTGTTTCAGTCTGTTTCCCTTTCCCTCCCACATGTTGACAGTGTAATTCGGGTCAAGTGGAAATTATCAGGGTGGTGTCAAGTAGAACTTGAAATGCTTAATAAAAGGATTGAAAATTGTTGTAAGCCTTCTGACTACTTCAACTGTGCTTAACGTGCCACAGTATCTCACTAGCGGAGCAGTGGGGGGTGCAGATCAGGGTCTTTTTTAAGTATGAACAATGTGCATCAACTGTGCAGATGTTATCTGTAAGGAGCGAAATGTCAAACAAAAGAGGTTAGAGGAAGGAAGTTGATAGGTGACGTGAGGGGTAAGTTTTTCTCAGAGTGATGGGTGCTTGGAATAGTTTACCAGGACTGGTAGTGGAATCAGACAGTTTGGAGTGATAAGAAGCTTTTAGATAGACACGTAAATCTGAAGGGAAATGGGGGGGATAGGGATGATACACAGGAGGAGGATATGTAGTACAAACTGGCTTTGAGATTGCACACATTGTGGGCTGCATGACCTCGCCAGTGCTGTACTTGTTCTGTGATGGTCTGTGGTTATATCTACTGAGACAGGTTTACTCCAGATCTAATTAGTTAAAATTTTGCCCATCCGTGGGACTTGAATTTGAGTCTCCAGTTATTCAGTACAGCAGTCCTGCAATTTGAGCATCACACCATTGTACCCAGGAGAAAGGATGGGTTCTCCATCAAGCTGACTCCTGACAAACTGCAAGATCCTGACCAGATACCTTCAATTCCCTAGTTTCCTTCTGTCAAAGATTCATTCTTTGCTTACAAAGCCACTCGTACATACCCAGACTTGCGAAGAAACCACTGTGGTTTTATTGGGGATAATGTTCAAAGGGATCGGGGGCAAACATTTAGCCCCTATTGATCTTGTTGCTTTGCTGTTCTTGTCCATCAATGTGCAGACAACTCTTGGCCATTTGTTCCGGAATTCTCGGATGGTCCAGTTCCAGTTCACGAACAAGGATTTGGAATCGTTAAAGGGCCTTTATCGAATTATGGCCAATGGCTTTGTAAGTGCAAATGACTTTCTCTGTCGTGCTGGAGTGACCCTAAAAGAAATTACTCCATTGGTAAACCTCAGGTTAAGGGCAAGTGCTCCCAGTGAACACAATAGTATTAATAATTTTTAAACTTATTATTTAGTAATAATTTAATTAATAAGCTAAAGAAATTTGGCCTGTCCCCTAAAACCCTCATTAATTTTTATAGATGCACCGTAGAAAGCATTCTTCTAGGGTGCATCACAACCTGGTATGGAAGTTGTCCTGTCCAAGACCAGAAGAAGTTGCAGAAGATCGTGAACATAGCCCAGCACATCACACAAACCAATCTTCCATCCTTGGACTCACTTTACACCGCACGCTGTCGGAGCAGTGCTGCCAGGATAATCAAGGACACAACCCATGCAGCCAACACACTTTTTGTCCCTCTTCCCTCCAGGAGAAGGTTCAGGAGCTTGAAGATTCGTACGGCCAGATTTGGGAACAGCTTCTTCCCAACTGTGATAAGACTGCTGAATGGAACCTGACCCAGATCTGGGCCGTACCTTCCAAATATCCGGACCTGACTTGCACTACCTTACTTTCCCTTTTCTATTTTTTAATTATGATTTGTAATTTAATTTTTTTATTATATTTAATTGGATTTGTACTTCAGGGAGCACGAAGCGTAGAATCAAATATCACTGTGATGATTGTACGCTCTAGTATCAATTGTTTGGTGACAAGTATTCTGGAGATGTACAAGTTCACATAAAGTGAATATCTGACACATGCAGTACTGTGCAAAAGTCTTGGGCACATTAGTATGGCAATTGCCATACTAATCTGTGATGCATCTGATCAGGGTACTTCTATGGTTCGTCTCTAAAAAAAAAAAAAAAATGCCTTATGGATAATTTCAATTTAATAAATTAACCGAATGCTTTCTCCTCTGGATTTCTGTCACGTGTTAATACCACACCATTGTGCTTCTTTCAGGCGGGCTGCGTTCATTTCCCACACAGTGCTCCGTGTGAGGTCAGAGTCTTGATGCTGTTGTACTCCTCCAAGAAGAAAATCTTCATGGGTCTGATTCCAAATGATCAGAGTGGCTTTGTGAATGGAATCCGACTGGTCATAACCAACCACAAGAAAGCCCAGCAGCAGAAAATTGAACAGCAGAGAAATGTAAGCCCTTTCATTAGGCATCACTGGTTAAGAAAATGGCTTTCTCTCAGTGTGACTTGTGTTTGGGTGGGGGAGGAGGTGACACAGTCATTTCAAGGTGGTTTGACCATTTCCATGTATCTGACTGGGTGGTGTATCGTATCTCAGATGTTACCACATTAGAGGAGACAATTTTACCCACAAAATCTGACAAATTAAATGGCTGCCTACCATGTCTTCACCCCTTTTCCCACAGTATTTGTGATTCTTTGTCTTCTCCCCACTCAAGTACTTAGACATTTGTTTTTG
The DNA here is from genome assembly GCF_048418815.1 of Hemitrygon akajei. NCBI lineage: Eukaryota > Metazoa > Chordata > Chondrichthyes > Myliobatiformes > Dasyatidae > Hemitrygon > Hemitrygon akajei. The sequence goes on from NC_133154.1 coordinate 22,029,546, forward strand.
AGCCCCACAATTAGGCATGTCTGCACCACGTAACCCCAACAGCGTGCTTCCAGACCCAAAGTGCCTTCGTATAAAAGGAGGGCAGAAAGAAATCTTCATGGCACTCATTCCTCCCCTTATTAGATCAGACATTTATTAATCACATGAAATCCTCTCCTATCAGCTTCCATCTTTTCCAGCCCTTTGTCATTTCCACCAATCACCTCCTAGCTTTGTGCATCATTCCCACTCTCCCCCTCCCCATCTGTTTATCACCCATTCCCTTTCACCTGGATCCACCTATCAACCACCAGCTCTTACTCCACTCCCTCCTCTTACCCTTTTTGTGTCAGCTACTCCCTTTTCCTCTAGTCCCGATAAAAGTTCGCAGTCCAAAACATCGACCGTCCATTTCCCTCTATAGATGCTGCCTGACTTGTTTAGTTCCTTGATTTTGAGTCAAGACCCTTCGTCAGGACTCAGTCCTGATGAAGGGTCTCGAACTGAAACGTTGACTGCTCCTTTCAACGGATGCTGCCCAACCTGCTGAGTTCATCCAGCTTTTCTGTACGTCTTGATTTGACCACAGCATCTGCAGTGTAATTTGTGTTTATATTTTGTTCCTGCCACTTCTGCCAGTTACCTTAGTCCAATGGTTCTTGGCCATCTCACCAGTGAAAACAGCTCCTCACTAGCCTGCCCAGCCCAGACTCCAGCGTTTTTCAGTGCTGGGGTCAGATCTCCTCTCAGCTTTCAGACCACGGAGTCTTGCTGAAGTCTGGCCTTGCTGAAAGTTTGATGTCCACATTTTTGTATCATCAACTGGGAAATTCTCTCAGTCTCAATTAAGTATCTAGGTCACTCATGAACAATATCCAAGTGATTTAATCCTGATTTCAAGATAAGTTTATTGTCATTTAAATATATAGATGTATATAAGTTATATAACCATATAATGTATATAGAAACACAACTTTTCTCTGAACCAGAGAGTAAAGCATAGTAGTTCACATAACACATGATAACTTATGAAGATAAAGATAAAATCTACAGATGAATCTCACACAAATAACAAACTAAAGTGCATTAATATTAAATACTGTAACATACTTACCATTAACAGATGTAACCAGTGATCTTAGAAAATATATTTATAAGGGATGGTACCTGTAACCCAGCTTGTAACTGGTATATAATATTTAATAATATAATTATATAATAGTTGTGCCATCACACTATTAGAGTAATAGTGCAATATAGCATGGATACAGGCCTTTCAGCCCATCTAGTCTCTGCTGTCCACCCAGCTAGTCCCAGTTTCCTGTGTTTCAGCCCATATCCCTACAAGGCCTGACCTTCCATCTACCTGTCCAAGTGCTGCTTAAGTGATACTACTGTACCTGCCTCGACCACCTCTGGCAGCTTGTTCCATATATTCTCCACCCTGTGTGTGAAAAGGCATACATACACTTGATGCATGTTGCTCTTAGTAGGAAGGAGATCAAAGATTTCAAGTACATCTATTATCAAAGTATGTATAGAGAATACAACCCTGGGATTGTCCTCCCTCAGGCCGTCAGGAAACAAAGAAACACCATGGAACTGGTTCAAAGAAAACATTAAACACCCACCGCACAAAAAAAAGAACAAATTGCGCATACAGGAAAAGATAAATAATTCAGAGAATAATTAAACATCAAACTACAGAGTCCTTGAAACAGACTAGGACTGTTCAATTTAGCTCATTTCAATTCAATTTAGCGCTGTGTCATTCGTTGACTGAGCCACAGAGCCAGTCTGTCAATCAAAATAGCGCAAAATAGCCATCTTTAAAAGAGTAACCAGAAACACACACAGCGTGACCGCAGAGAGCTCTAAAAATGAGTCCAATTCACAAACCACGCCAATCAAACCTCGCCCAAGACCCCTGCATCTTCCTCTGGCAGCAGTGAACGAGAGGGAGACCAGTGAAATGCAGGCAGGCGGCACCGAACACCCACCCGCCTTCCGCTCTCCGCTCTCGTAACTTTGAAATTGCAACATGGTTTCATAGACCCAGAAGTGATGGAATCATTAATTTCCCCACTGCATTTCTTCAGTCACTGGCCAGGTTACTTTTCCCTTGTGTTCCTAATTCTCTTCCTCTGTATGTGTTAGGGCATATTAATAGTATCCTGAAACAAAAATTTCATCTTGAAAGTTTCTTGCCCCAAGCAGTTAATCTGATCAGACAGACAGACATACTTTATTGATCCCGAGGGAAATTGGGTTTCGTTAAGTCGCACCAACCAAGAATAGTGTAGAAATATAGCAATATAAACCATAAATAATTAAATAATAATAGGTAAATCATGCCAAGTGGAAATAAGTCCAGGACCAGCCTGTTGGCTCAGGGTGTCTGACACTCCGAGGGAGGAGTTGTAAAGTTTGATGGCCACAGGCAGGAATGACTTCCTATGACGCTCAGTGTTACATCTCGGTGGAATGAGTCTCTGGCTGAATGTACTCCTGTGTCTAACCAGTACATTATGGAGTAGATGGGAGACATTGTCCAAGATGGCATTCAACTTGGACAGCATCCTCTTTTCAGACACAACTGTCAGGGAGTCCAGTTCCACCCCCACAACATCACTGGCCTTATGAATGAGTTTGTTGATTCTGTTAGTGTCTGCTACCCTCAGCCTGCTGCCCCAGCACACAACAACAAACATGATAGCACTGGCCACCACAGACTCGTAGAACATCCTCAGCATCGTCCGGCAGATGTTAAAGGACCTCAGTCTCCTCAGGAAGTAGAGACGGCGCTGACCCTTCTTGTAGACAGCCTCAGTGTTCTTTGACCAGTCCAGTTTATTGTCAATTCGTATCCCCAGGTATTTGTAATCCTCCACCATGTCCACACTGACCCCTTGGATGGAAACAGGGGTCACCGGTGCCTTAGCCATTCTATTTAGCCTTCCCCCACCCCCACCCCCATCTATTACCCCTGTCACGGGCTTACATTGTAAATACATGGTGTTTATATATTTACACTCATTTTATTCCATACTCACAACTTTATTTTTATATAATTCTTTATTCTTTATAATTGTTGAATGTTGCTTTTTATTGTTGCATGTCGCACCCTGACCAACACACCACAGCAAATCCCTAATACATGTAAATGTACATATAAGGCAAATAAAGTTGATCCTTGAATGCTTCATTTAGACTTTAAAGCAATGATGGATAACTGTATTACTGGACGGCGTGGTAGCGTAACGGTGAACGCAGAACTTTTACAGCTCCCGCTGTAAGGTAGGGTTCAATTCTGCCCGTGTCCGTAAGGAGTTTGTTCCTTCGCCCCGTGACCGCGTGGGTTTCCTCCGGGTTCCCCCGTTTCCTCCCACATTCCTGAGATGTACAGGTCAGGGTTAGTGAGTCGGAGCTCAGAGGGTGGCCTCTACGTGGAGCAAACTACCTGAGGAAGTACGGTGACAACATCAAGTCAAGTCGCTTTTTATTGTCATTTCAACCATAACTGCTGGTACAGTACACAGTAAAAATGAAACAACGTTCCTCCAGGACCCTGGTGCTACGTGAAACAACACAAATACATTAGACTTCAGACCTATACTGATAAACTCCAAAGCCCCTTTAGAGGTGTTAAATTTAAGAGACTACTAGACAAGTATATGGAGGAATTTAAGGTGGAGGGTATATGGGAGGAAAGTGCACAGTAAAGGGCAAATTACAATATAATAAATGATGTAAATGTAAACAATGTTTTAGCAGGAGTTGAGAATGAAATGAGCAAAAATTGCAAAGGAAGTGGAGTGGTGTTCAGTTGAGTGTGTGTGTGTGTGTCCAGACTCTGGGAATTGAGGAGTCTGATAGCATGGGGGAAGAAACTGTTGCACAGTCTGGTCGTGATAGCCAGAATGCTTCAGTACCTTTTCCCAGACGGCAGGAGGGTGGAAGAGTTTGTATGAGGGGTGCGTGGGGTCCTTCATAATGCTGTTAGCTATGTGGATGCAGCGTGTGGTGTAAATGTCCGTAATGGCGGGAAGAGAGACCCTGCTGAACCCTTCAGCTGACCTCACTATCCGCTGCAGGGTCTTACGATCCGAGATGGTGCAATTTCCGAACCAGGCAGTAATGCAGCTGCTCAGGACACTCTCAATACAACTCCTGTAGAATGTGGGGGGGTGGGAGATGGACTTTCCTCAGCCTTCACAGAAAGTAGAGACGCTGCTGGGCTTTCTTGGCTATGGAGCTGGTGTTGAGGGACCAGGTGATATTCTCCTTTAAACATTTAAAGACACTTGGACAGGGCGTGGATAGGAGCAGTTTAGGCGGGCCGAATCAGACCAACAGATGGGCATCTTGATCTGTCTGGATGAGTTGGGTGGGGTACTGCTGTGCTGTATGGCTCTATGGCCTAGACTCAGCTAGACAAGTACAAGAACATATATATGTGTGTGGCACTGTAGTTTGGCAGTTAGCAGCGACTGCAAGTTCGAGGTTCAGTTCCTGCTGCTGTCTGTAAGGAGTTTGTACGTTCTGCCTGTGAATGCACGGGTTTCCTCTGGGTGAGGCTTAGTGTGTTTAGGAATGCTGAGTTGGCACCTGAAGCACGTGACATTCATGGGCAGCTCAGCACAATCCTCGATGATTAGACTTAATGCAAACAATACATTTCACCATATGCTTCGACGTACGTGACAAATAAAGCTGATCTCCCTTTTTAATCTTAACTTTTTCTTCACAGCAGCAACTGGGGGGGACACAGCAGATGGGAACTGGGTCAATGCCCAATCCAGCCTTCATGCAGAAGCCGCCTGGAGCAATGCCAGTCTCTCAAGGAGTGCAGCAGCAGCAGGTGACACGTTTGAGCTGAACGTTGACATTGAACTTACTGTGTTGTGGGTCAAAGGAGCTACATGATCTACCCTGCATTTGGTTTTAATTGTCAGCCCTATTTCATTTCGTTTCCAGGTTGTTTATTGTCATTCATCAGTACGCGAGTGTAAAGGAGAATGAAATGATTGTTACTCTGGATCTGATGCAGTATAAAGAACACAGTGAAAACACACAGTAAATATAAATATACACTCAGTGGCCACTTTATCAGGTACCTCCTGCACCTAATAAAGTGGCCGCTTAGTATATGTTCATGGACTTCTACTGTAGCCCTTCAAGGTTCAATCTGTGTGCATTCAGAGATGCTGTTCTGCACACTACCATTGTAACGCATGGTTATTTGAGTTCCTGTCAGCTTGAACCAGTCCGGCCATTCTCCTCTGGCCTCTCTCATTAACAAGGCGTTTTTACCCACAGAACTGCTGCTCACTGGATTTTTTTTTTTTGCTTTTTGCAGTCTCTTAAGACTGTTATACATGAAGATCCCAAGAGCTTAACAGTTTCTGAGTTACTCAAACCACCCCATCTGGCACCAACAATCATTCCCGGTCAAAGTCACTTAGACCACATTTCTTCCCCATTCTAATGTTTGATCTGAACAACAACTGAACCTCCTGACCACGTCTGCATGCTTTTATGCATTGAGTTGCTGATAAGATAATTGCATTAACGAGCAGGTGTACCTATTAAAGTAGCCACTGAGCGTAAGAGCACCCTATAAAATGTCATGTTCAAGTCACCGAGTGTGGCTGTACGTATAATATTTTCATGCTGCAGAACGCAACCTAGCAAGTGAATGCCATTTCTCATTGCACTCAATTCAAGGAGTGAAATTGCAAAGTGAAATCTTAACTTTCCACAGATGCTCCCCGCCCTGCTGAGTTTTCCCATCCCTTTCTGCTTCCACTTCACATTTCCAGCATTTGTAGTTCCTGACTTTTCAGGCATAATAAAACTGCTTTACTAATGCCTTGGCTGCCAAAGTGCAGGGGCATTGAGACTGGCCAATTAAATGGACCAGTTTACATAGGAAAAAGTCTCTTTGATGTCTGGGGGGGGGGGGGGGGTGTGGTACTATTTTTTCCCTAAACATTTCCTTCCAACTTTCATAAATGTGATTAGATTTGTAACTTCTGCTGAATTTTGTTTGGAGATACAGCATGGTAACAGGCCCTCCTGCCCAATAAGACCAAGTCACCCATTTACACCCGTGTGACCAATTAAGCTACTAACCCATACGTCTCTGGAATGCAAGAGGAAACTGGAGCACCCGGAGGAAACCCACGTGGTCACAGAGAGCACGAGGAAATCTGCAGATGCTGGAAATTCCAGCAACACACACAAAATGCTGGTGGAACACAGCAGGCCAGGCAGCATCTATAGGGAGAAGCACTGTCGGCATTTTGGGCCGAGACCCTTCGTCAGGACAGTCCTGACAAAGGGTCTCGGCCCAAAACGTCGACAGTGCTTCTTCCTGTAGTTGCTGCCTGGTCTGCTGTGTTCCATCAGCATTTTGTGTGTGTTGGTCACAGAGAAAACATGCAAACTCTCTACAGACATCAGCAGAACTGAACCCGGTTTGCTGTCTCTATAGTAAGACAATAGGAGCAGAATTAGTCCATTCAGCCTATTGAGTGTGTTCCATCATTCCATCATGGCTGGTTTACTAGCCCTCTCAACCCCATTCTCCTGCCTTTTCCCCATAAGCTTTAACACTCTGACTAATAAAGAACCTATCAAACTCCGCTTTAAATATACCCAATGACTTGGCCTCCACAGCTGTCTGTGCCAATGAACTCCACTGATTCACCACCTTCTGGCTAAAGAAACTGCTCCTAATTTCTATTCCAAAGGAACATCCTTGTATTCTGAGGCTGTGCCATCTGGTCCTAGACTCCCCCATGATGGGAAACATCCTCTCCATGTCCACTTTATCGAAGCCTCTCAGTATTCGCTAGGCTTCAATGAGATTTCCCCCTACACCCTTGGGAATAGTGTTACACTAACCACTGTGGTATAGTGCTGCACCAGTTTGCTTTTTTGTAGTTTGTGCCTGCTGCCAATTACATGGCATTGGCTAATCACAGAAGCTGATAGGGAAGGTTCATTGCAACACACAAAATGCTGGAGGAACTCAGCAAGTTAGGACACCGATGGAGGATCTCAGCTTGAATTGTCGACTGTTATTCATTTCTACAGATACTGCCTGACCCGCTCCAGTTTTTGGTGTGTGTTGCTTGGGATTCCCTGCATCTGCAGAATCTCTGGTGTTTATGTTGGGGTAGGTTTGAGCACTGCTGTGAGTAACACGGGAAGGTTATTGATTGCTGCAGGTGTTTCACCTAAACCTATTTGGTGTTCAATGCCCATGTGTATGCACTTTGTAGGAATTTGTACAAGCAATCTGGAACCTGGGGTTGACCTGCTTAATGTATAGTAGGGAAAAAGTCTCTAGCTGTCATCTTGGTCTGCGCCTCTTATCTCTTGAACACCTCTATCATATCACCTCTAATCCTTCTTTGCTCCAAAGAGAAAATCCCTAGCTCGTTCAGCCTTTCCTCATAAGGTATAAGCCTCATATCTCTAATCCAGGTAAACCTCTGTACCCTCTAAAGTTTCCCCATTCTTCCTGTACTGAGTTGACCAGAACTAAGCATAATACTACAAGGATGGTCTAGCCAGAGTTTTACAGAGCTGCATCATTACCTTGTGGCTCTTGAACTTAATCCCTTGACTAAGGAAAGTCAACACACCATATGCCTTGTTTACCACTCTTAACATATGCAGGAACTTTGAGGGATCAATTGATATGGATCCTGAGATCTCTCCATCTCTCCACACTGCCAAGAACCCTACCGTTAACCTTGTACACAAGAGTTTCTGCAGTTGCTGGAAATCCAGAACAACACACAAAATGCTGGGGAAACTCAGTATGCCAGGCAGCATCTATGGGAATTTTGGGCCAAGACCCTTCTTCAAGACTGGAAAGGAAGGGGGAAGATGCCAGAGTAAAAAGGGTAGGGGCAGTGGAAGGAGGACTAGCTAGATGATGCTAGGTGAGTGAGGAAAAGTAAAGGGCTGGAGAAGAACAGATCTAACAGGAGAGGAGAGTGGACTGTGAGAGAAAGGGAAGGAGGAAGGGTACTGGGAGAGGTGATAAGCTGATGAGAAGAGTTAAAAGCCAGAGTGAAGAATAGAGGAAGAGGGGAAAATTACCAGAAGGGAGAAATCAGTGTTCGTGCCCTCAGGTTGGAGGCTACCCAGACAGAATATGATGTGTTGCTCCTCCACCCTGAGTGTGGCTTCATTGTTCAGGGGAAAAACACCTGGTTATTTGGAAGGAAGGTCCTGGAAAGGAAAATCTCATCCTGTGGCAGAGACGAAAGAACTGAGAGTAGGGAATAGCATTTTTTCGGGTGGGAAGAGGTATAGTCAAGGTAACAATGGGAATTCGATAGGTTTATAAATGATGTCAATAGACAGTTTGTCTCTAGAGATGGAAACGGAGAGATTGGGAAAGGTTAGAAGGTGTCAGAAATGGACCGAGTGAATTTAAGGGCAATGTGGAAGTTGGGGGCAAAGTTGACACTGATGAGCTCAGCATGGGTGCATGAAGCAGCACCAATGCAGTCATTATTGTAGTGCAGCAAGAGTTGGGGAGCATTACCATGGAAGGCTTGGAACACGGACTGTTCTACACAACCAGGCATAGCTGGGGACATTGTGAGTGCCCTTTGAGTCTGGAGAAAATGGGAGGAGCTGAAGGAGAAATTGTTGAGAATGACGACCAGTTCAGCCAGACGGAGGAGTCCTTGTGCAAAACTCCCAGAAGGTTAATTCACAGGCTGAGTCTGTGGTGAAGAAGGCAAATGCAATGTTGGCATTTATTTAAAGGGGAATAGAATATAAAAGCAAGGAGATAATGCTGAAGCTTGATAAGCCACTAGTCAGGCTGCACTTGGGAGTATATTATCAACAGTTTTGGGCCCCTCATCTCAGAAAGGATGTATTGTTATTGGAGAGAGTCCAGAGGAGGTTCACAAGGATGATTCTGGGAAATAAGGGGTTAAGATATGAGGAGCATCTAGCAGCTTTCGGCCTGTTCTCACTGGATTTTAGAAGAATGTGTGGGGATCTTATTGAAACCACCGAATATTGAAAAGACTGGATAAGGTGGATGTGGAGAGGATGCTTCATTTGGTGGGGAAATCCAGAAATAGAGGACACAGTTTCAAAATTGAGGGGTGACCTTTTAGAACAGAAATAAGGAGGAATTTTTTAAATCAAAGAGTGGTGAATCTGTGGAATGCTCTGCCACAGACTACAGCTGAGGCCAAGTTTGTGGGTATATTTAAAGCAGAAGGTGATAGATTTCTGAATGGTCGGGGCATCAAGAGATATGGTGAGAGAACAGGTGTGTGGGGTTGAATGGGATCCAAGATCAGCCATAATGAAACGGCGGAGCGGACTCAATGGGCTGAATGGCCTAATTCTGCTCCTATATCTTGTGGGGGAGAGGAACCGGTCAGTTCTTTTGCTGAGAAAGAAGCAGAGAGCTTTAAGGCAGTGGTCCCCAACCTCTGGGCCGCGGACTGATACCGGGCCGCAAAGCATGCAGGGGTGCAGCAGTAGCCAGAACGTACCCAGCGCATCTTTAAGAAAAAAGCCGAAATAAACAAGCTAATTAGGTGCCGCCTGGCATGTAAATGTCGGCCTAGATCAGAGGCGATTGATTTGGGCCAACATTTACGTGCCAGGCGGCACGTAATTAATTAGCTTGTTTAGTTTGGCTTTTTTCCTGCTTTAAGGCCTTGATGGGAGATAGAAGTGTTATAGGGACAGGACATCCATGGTAAAAATGAGGCAGTCAGGGCCAAGGAATTGAGCGTTGTTGAGACCAAGAGCATGGAAAGTGTCATGGATATTGGTGTGAAGGGACTGAACCAAGGGGGACAGAATAGAGTCTAGGTCAGGGCATAAGCAGGCAGGGACAATAGGTCTACCCGGACAGTCAGGTTTGTGGATTTGGGTAGAAGATCGAAATGGGCAGTACGGGGTGAGGGAGCTATGAGTTTGCTGGCTGTGGATGGGAGTTCTCCAGAGTTGATGAGGTTAGTGATGGTGTTGGAGGCAATATTCTGATGGTCCAGACTGGGGCCTTTCTCAAGGGGTAAGTAAAAGGAGGTGTCTGAAAGTTGCCACTTGACCTTAGAAAGGTAGAGGTCACTCCCCAACATTACAACAACACCCCCTTTGTCTGTGCGTTTAGTAGTGTGGATGACAGTGTGTTTAGAAGGGGTAAGGTTCAAGGAGGAGTGAGGAATGCCAAAGTTGAGCCGGTTAGTGTCTCGTCGGCGATTAGAGATGAGATCCAGAGCAGGCAGAAGACCAGAGGGGAGGGTGTCCAAGTAGAAGAGGTGGGTTGGAGGCAGGAGAAGTGGTTATCAGTGTAGGGTGGGGAATTCTTGCCAAAGAAGTGGGCTCGGAGACTGAATGACAGAAGAAGAGCTTGGCATCGTCTACTCTGCCCTCGGGTTTGATCTTCCAAAGTGATTCACTTCCCTCTTTTCTGGATCGAACTCCATCTGCCCTTCGACAGGCCAGCTCTGCATCCTGTCAATGTCCCATTGTAACCTACAACAACCTTCTACACAGTGAGATTGTCAGCTAGGTCAAAATCCACAGATCCTTTCCCTAACCTGCTGATATCTACCATCTGACAGAAGATGGCTATGAACCCTGATCCTTTTGGCAAGCATTAATAATTTAAATGATAATAAACATTTTTCTCCTTTTCCCTCCCTCGTCAGATGCCAGGACAGCCCGTGAGCACCTCGATACCCCAGGTTCACACGGTGACGACGATGGATGACCAGCAACGACAACAGAATCTGGTAGGTCTAACTGAAGTCTTGGCATCGGTGTTAATTTATTATTGTCACAAGGAAAAAGCCTTGCAATTAATTCAGGTAAGTTCAAGCATAGGTACTTAAGGCAGTACATGGGACAATCAATAAGGAGAATGCAGAATATCGTGTTTGAGGTTACAATTACAAAGAACGCAGCACTGGAGGCTGCCCTGGGGTTGAGCACTGTGTATATGCGTGGGAAGAGGGAAGGAACGAGCTTGTTTCACTGTTGTTGCTTAATTGCTTGGTATGTTCTGGTTTGTGTTACCTGTTGTTCTGCTGAATATTGTTGGCATGCTATCCTGGTGCTGGAATGTGTGGCAACACCTGTGGGCTGCCCCTGCCCCTGCCCCCCCCAAACACGTCCTTGTATTGGTTGTTAACACAAATGGCAACGATGGGATAGAAATTGTCTTTAAGCCTGATAGTGTGGGGTCTCCCTCCTCCCCCCTCTCCCTTTCCCCCCAGTCCCTCATATTTATACAATCAGAGACAAGTCCATGGTAGTGCAACTGTTGGGAAGGGCTTCGGGATGACATCTGCAATCCTTATCTGGACGATACAGGTAGTCCCCGATTTACAAACATCTGACTTACGGACAACTTGTACTGTCCGCCATTTTAAGTCGTTGCCGTTGACACTGTGTTGAGTGTTTAACTTCGTATTTGGCTTAAATTTTTCTTAGTAAGGTTCACCCTGATCCCCGCCCCCCCTTTCCGGTCAGCTGGTGGCGCAGTGAGATCAGCGCCAGGCTGGAGAACAGAGTTTCCCGAGTTCAATCCAGTGATAGACCGTTCCCATGCCGGGTTGATGTCGATCCAGTGACTCCGTACCATCCGTGCCAGGTTGATGTCGAGCTTGCAACTCGACCTCGTGAAAAAAAACACTGCCACCTCCAGTTTAAATTCCCGCGCGGAATATTATGGATGATCAAATACCCAAACCCAGCACAGCCCCCACTTGTCCCATTTAGCCTGTCTCAGTGCAGTGGAGTTTCGGACCTGGGGAATTCAGTGCGGTGGTCCTTAGGACCCAGCGGACCTCGGGAGCCGGCACAGCTCGGGACCCGCCGCCCGCAGTGTTTCTGTTCCATTGACGGGAAGCAATCGCAATTGAAAATAAAGTGGAAATAATAAAGCGTTTGGAAAGAGGTGAAAGCCATCGATCATTGGAAAAGCATTAGGCTACAGTCGGTCAACGATCAGAACAATCTTGAAGGATAATGGATAAAGTGAGAATAATGGAGTATGTGAAAGGCCCTGCCCCGATGAAAGCTACAGTTATTACTAAGCAACGCAGTGGTTTAATTATTGGAATACATACGTTTCTTAAGTGTTTTATATGCATAGAAAGGTAAAATATATACTATATACTAAGCCCAATGTTTGACTAACTGACGTTAAATAATACCGGATGTACTTGCTCCGACTTCCGTACAAATCTGACTTAAAGACGGACTCAGGAACGGAACTCGTACGTAACCCGGGGACTTCCCGTACACTGGTTTTCAGTAAAACCTTCGACCATGTGAATAACGTATGAACGGTGCTGCAACGCCTCAGAGAGTACGGCATCAAACTCAAGCCAAGTCACTGTGACCTATTCAAGCATGAGGTCCGCTATTTGGGCAGAAGGGTTTCGGCAGAGGACAGTGGAGTTGATCCAGCTGACTTCGAAGCTGTTAGACACTAAAAGACATCAGACCTCAGACTATGGGCCAACTCAGAAAAATGCTTGGTTTGCTCACCTACTACAGGCAGTCCATCAAAGACTTTCCACGGAAAGCCAACTGTCTGTATGAGCTACTGAAAGCAGATCCGGCTGAAGTTCATGACAACCGAAAGCCACAAACCAGGGTAAAGAAAGTGAGCCATGTTGTACCCTCAAACAAGCCGATCATGTGGACAGACCAGCACCAACAGGTACTTGAACAGCTGATTGACTGCCTGCTCCATCCACCAGTGTTAGGTTTCCCTGATTTCACTCAGCCGTTCATTGTACACACGGATGTATCACACCAAGGCTTGGGAGCGGTACTGTATCAGAAACAAGACGGCAAGCTTAGAGTTATTGCTTATGGCTCTCGCACAGCTGAAAGGAACTATCACTATGTAACTATGAAAATGGACAAGGGTGAGCCAGTGGATGTAGTGTACCTGGACTTCCAGAAAGCTTTTGATAAGGTCCCACATAGGAGATTAGTGGGCAAAATTAGGGCACATGGTATTGGGGGCAGAGTACTGACACGGATTGAAAATTGGATGGCTGACAGGAAACTAAAGAGTAGCGATTAACAGGTCCCTTTCAGAATGGCAGGCTGTGACCAGTGGGGTACCGCAAGGTTCGGTGCTGGGACCGCAGCTGTTTACAATATACATTAATGATTTAGATGAAGGGATTAAAAGTAACATTAGCAAATTTGCTGATGACACAAAGCTGGGTGGCAGTGTGAAATGTCAGGAGGATGTTATGAGAATGCAGGGTGACTTGGACAGGTTGGGTGAGTGGGCAAATGTATGACAGATGCAGTTTAATGTGGATAAATATGAGGTTATCCACTTTGGTGGCAAGAACAGGAAGGCAGATTACTATCTAAATGGAGTCAAGTTAGGAAAAGGGGAAGTACAACGAGATCTAGGTGTTCTTGTACATCAGTCAATGAAAGCAAACATGCAGGTACAGCAGGCAGTGAAGAAAGCTAATGGCATACTGGCCTTTATAACAAGAGGAATTGAGTATAGGAGTAAAGAGGTCCTTCTGCAGCTGTACAGGGCCCTGGTGAGACCCCACCTGCAGTATTGTGTGCAGTTTTGGTCTCCAAATTTGAGGAAGGACATTCTTGCTATTGAGGGAGTGCAGCATAGGTTCACAAGGTTAATTCCCGGAATGGAGGGACTGTCATATGTTGAAAGATTGGAGCGACTGGGCTTGTATACACTGGAATTTAGAAGGATGAGAGGGGATCTGATTGAAACGTATAAGATTATTAAGGGATTGGACACACTGGAGGTAGGAAGCATGTTCCCGCTGATGGGTGAGTCCAGAACTAGAGGCCACAGTTTAAGAATAAGGGGTAGGCCATTTAGAACAGAGATGCGGAAAAACTTTTTCACCCAGAGAGTGGTGGATATGTGGAATGCTCTGCCCCAGAAGGCAGTGGAGGCCAAGTCTCTGGATGCATTCAAGAGAGAGTTAGATAGAACTCTTATAGATAGTGGGGTCAAGGGATATGGGGAGAGGGCAGGAACGGGGTACTGATTGTGTATGATCAGCCATGATCACAGTGAATGGCGGTGCTGGCTAGAAGGGCCGAATGGCCTACTCCTGCACCTACTGTCTATTGTCTATCACCTCCATGCAGGCAAGCTGGAATTCCTGGCTTTAAAATTATTTCCCCTTTACCATCAAGTACAGACCGGGAACAGAGAACAGCGATGCCGATGCTTTGTCGAGAATGCCGCTGGATGTGGAGTCACTGATGAGAGAATGTTCGGAGGAACTGCCGCCTAACACCATCGCAGCCGCCATGCAAGCTGTTGAGGTACAGAAAGAGTCCCCTGCAACTTGGTCACTCACAGGTGTATCCATGTCAGCCTCAGCTGAAGATGAGCCAGCCACTGCGTCAATCAGCCCCATACCAAAAGAACAGTTAAGAGTAGCACAAACATCAGACCCCGTCATCTGTCCTGTGTTAGAGAGTAAACTGTCAGGTTCCAAGCCACCAGTCAGAGAGCTGAGAGCATTCAGTCTGAGTTCAGAGACTGGGACAGATTGACAATAGACGATGATGGCATTCTATACCAAACCACCACTGCCCGCAAGCAATTAGTCTTGCCAGAAAGCTACAAAGGGAAGGTGTTGGAAGAACTGCATAATCACATGGGACACCAAGGCGCTGATCGCACAGTGTCTTTAGTGCATGACTGCTTCTTCTGGCCATATATGCAATCAGACATATGTGACCAAAGCCTGCACTTGTCTCAAACAGAAAAAGCCCTGCCACGACACCAGGGCCCCCTTGACAAATATTGTGACAACACGGCCATTTGAATTAGTGTGCATTGACTTCCTCCATCTCGACCGATGCAAAGGTGGATATGAGTACGTCCTTGTTGTTGTTGATCATTTCACACGTTTTGCTCAGGCGTACGCAACCACATCAAAGTCGGGGAAAACTGCTGCAAATCTCATCTTCAGTGACTATGCCCTGAAGTTTGGCGTCCCCTCTCGCATCCACCACGACCAAGGAGGAGAGTTCGAGAATCAGTTGTTCAGTCAGTTAAAGAAACTCAGCGGAGTGGCGGGGTCCAGATCAACGTCCTATTACCCGATGGGGAACGGTCGTGTGGAACGCATGAATAGGTCATTGTTGCAAATGCTAAGGACACTGACGGAGACACAGAAATCAAACTGGAAGGAGTCCCTGAACAAACTGGTGTATGCCTATAACTGTACACGCTGCAAAGTGACAGGATACTCACCATTTTACCTCCTGTCCGGGAGATCACCCAGGCTGCCAGGTGATATGCTCTTTGGACTGCACACAGAGCCAGGTTCCAGTGATCAGCGAAATTATGTGGAAAAGTGGAAACAAGGTATGGAGGAAGCATACGCCATTGTAAACCAAAATGCTCGAAGGGCTGCCGGAAGGAGTTAAAGGTACTATGACACAAAGTAAGGAGTTCAGTGCTACAAGTCGGTGAGCATGTCCTGACACCCAGGGGAGGACCAGGTAAACTCCGAAACTATTGGGAGGACACAGTCCACACAGTGGTGAGACAAATGGGGTCAGACCTGCCAATTTATGAACTGAGACCAGAAAGGGGTAAGGGACGCTCCAGAGTCCTGCACAGAAATTTGCTAATGCCCTGTGATCACTTACCTTTTGAGACACAACCAGAGATAGCTCCAAATGACCAGGGGAGACAGGAAAAGAGACACCAGCCTGCACATCAAACTCAGGAATCGGATGAGGACAGTGAGGATGAGTATGAGCTTCATTACGAGCCACTCTGGCCCCCCACGGTGCCAGCAGAAAGAAATGAGACATTGGGTGAACCAGAGATGGAGCCTGAACACAGGCACCCACCAGCAGAAGGGAGAGTTGAAACACAAGCTCCTGTTGCACCACCCACGCAGCCCCCTGAAGGAGATCAGCTGGAGGAGTTTAGTGCACCTGCTGAAAACCCGCCTGGTGAGGAAACAGACTTACCTGCTGGAAATCTGCCTCATGAGCATTCCTCACACCCCTCCTCTTCATCAAGTGCTACTACTGAACCTGAGGAGCCGCCCTACCAGCTGCCACAAAGGCAGAGACACCCGCCGAGACGTATGGCCTACGATCAGCTTGGCGTCCCTTCCTGCTATAGTGTCCAGCCTGCACCTCAGATGTTGCCTCTCTACCATGGACCAGGACTGGTCCCATGGCTGCCACCCGTACCGCCATACTACTTCCAGCCCCCCAGCCAGCGTGAGCCTACAGGCTTGATATGTTTGACTAATGTCATGGACAATTCATAGACTGTTTATACAGATCATTGTATATCATGGACGTCACGTGATGACGTAGGATCGAGACGTGGAAATCCAACTCTCCCGTAAAAATACTAATAAATTAATGTTTAAGTGAAGAAAAGTCTGCAGAGTAGCCTTGATCTGCTAGCCTGAGGTCGATTGCTTCTGTCTCCACCCACATACCCCGGGGAAATCATGGTATTTTCCTCACTTGAGTAACAGTTTTCAATTAGGAAACACGTCACTGTCCTGATTATTTCTCCCCATTTTTCAGGTATGTTGTCGGTGATTTACGCTGTTAAAGGGGTCATGATAACTTTCTAATATATTTAAAGTGTCAGGAGAGTGTTTATGCAACGTTTTGACTAAGTTAAGAGTAATGTTTTGCGGAGTATATTAAAGAGTGTGTGTGAGCGAAGCTGCCAACAAATGGCAAAACAATTCCGCTTGTTTTGCCATTTTGTGAGTTTACATGTGCACCTGTGTAAATGTATTTTGCATAATTGTTTGTGTTATTTATTTAATAACTTCATTAAGTTGTGAGAGGTTACTGAGCTAATGCTACGTATTACTCACCAGTAACAGTTGAGAAAATGTGAATGATGTCGCAGGGAAGTACTATACATTGCTGTAATTTACAGAGGGTATGTACTCTGACGCAACCAATTTGTTGTGAAGATAGGTTTTTTTGTAATTTGTATATATTTTTCAATGAGGAAACACCACATCATTGTCGTGATTACTTCTCCCCGTTTTTCAGGGGCGTGGTCCATAGTGTGCTGTTGCTGAGATAGGGTTTGAATTGTGCAGGTTGGTTCAAGACCTGCTTGTGTGGGACCTCAGGCTTCTGTGCCCATGGCAGCAACAGCAGGTAAATGGCATCACCCAGATGTTAACCAGATGTTGGGGAGGAAGCATTAAGAAGAGGGACGCCTCACGTCTTAATAAGCTGGTAAGGAAGGCGGGCTCTGTCGTGGGCAAAGTACTGGAGAGTTTAACATCGGTAGCTGAGCGAAGGGCGCTGAGTAGGCTACGGTCAATTATGGATAACTCTGAACATCCTCTACATAGCACCATCCAGAGACAGAGAAGCAGTTTCAGCGACAGGTTACTATCGATGCAATGCTCCTCAGACAGAATGAAGAGGTCAATACTCCCCAATGCCATTAGGCTTTACAATTCTACCGCCAGGACTTAAGAACTTTTTAAAAGCTATTATTAATGCTTTTTGAGACGGTGATTTAGATGCATATCATATTTTTTTACTGAGTTAAGTATTGTATGTAATTAGTTTTGCTACAGCAAGTGTATGGGACATTGGAAAAAAGTTGAATTTCCCCATGGGGATGAATAAAGTATCTATCTATCTATCTATCTATCTGCAGGGTAAATCTAATCAAACAATACCTGGACTGGGCAAGTAATCTTATAAAAGATTTGGCTCTGGTGGGATAAAAGATAGATAGATAGATACTTTATTCATCCCCATGGGGAAATTCAACTTTTTTTCCAATGTCCCATACACTTGCTGTAGCAAAACTAATTACATACAATACTTAACTCAGTAAAAAAATATGATATGCATCTAAATCACTATCTCAAAAAGCATTAATAATAGCTTTTAAAAAGTTCTTAAGTCCTGGCGGTAGAATTGTAAAGCCTAATGGCATTGGGGAGTATTGACCTCTTCATCCTGTCTGAGGAGCATTGCATCGATAGTAACCTGTTGCTGAAACTGCTTCTCTGTCTCTGGATGGTGCTATGTAGAGGATGTTCAGAGTTATCCATAATTGACCGTAGCCTACTCAGCGCCCTTCGCTCAGCTACCGATGTTAAACTCTCCAGTACTTTGCCCACGACAGAGCCCGCCTTCCTTACCAGCTTATTAAGACGTGAGGCGTCCCTCTTCTTAATGCTTCCTCCCCAACACGCCACACAAGAGAAGAGGGCGCTCTCCACAACTGACCTATAGAACATCTTCAGCATCTCACTACAGACATTGAATGACGCCAACCTTCTTAGGAAGTACAGTCGACTCTGTGCCTTCCTGCACAAGGCATCTGTGTTGGCAGTCCAGTCTAGCTTCTCGTCTAACTGTACTCCCAGATACTTGTAGGTCTTAACCTGCTCCACACATTCTCCATTAATGATCACTGGCTCCATATGAGGCCTAGATCTCCTAAAGTCCACCACCATCTCCTTGGTCTTGGTGATATTGAGACGCAGGTAGTTTGAGTTGCACCA
This sequence comes from Hemitrygon akajei, assembly GCF_048418815.1. Taxonomy (NCBI): domain Eukaryota; kingdom Metazoa; phylum Chordata; class Chondrichthyes; order Myliobatiformes; family Dasyatidae; genus Hemitrygon; species Hemitrygon akajei. The sequence goes on from NC_133154.1 coordinate 22,048,094, forward strand.
TATCACAAAGTCCTGTATCAGTTTCCTATACTCCTCCTCCTGTCCATTCCTGACACACCCCACTATGGCCGTGTCATCAGCGAACTTCTGCACATGGCAGGACTCCGAGTTATATTGGAAGTCTGATGTGTACAGGGTGAACAGGACCGGAGAGAGTACGGTTCCCTGCGGCGCCCCTGTGCTGCTTACCACCGTGTCAGACCTACAGTCTCCCAACCGCACATACTGAGGTCTATCTGTCAAGTAGTCCACTATCCAATCCACCATGTGAGAGTCTACTCCCATCTCCGTTAGTTTGTGCCTTAAGATCTTGGGCTGGATGGTGTTAAAGGCACTAGAGAAGTCAAGGAATGTAATCCTCACAGCACAACTGACCCCATCTAGGTGAGAGAGTGATTTGTGCAGCAAATACGTGATAGCATCCTCCACTCCCACCTTCTCCTTATACGCAAACTGAAGAGGATCCTGGGCGTGCCTGGTTTGTGGCCTCAGATTCTGTATTATCAGGCAGAAAAAAGCAGAAAATGCTGAGAAACTCCTGTAACTCAGGTAGCATCTGCAGAAAGAGAGGCGGTTAATGCTTAAGATTGGAGACCTTTCATTAAAACTGGGAAGGTCCCCTTCCTTCCCTGTCCCGATGAAGGGCCTCAGCATCTCAGACGCTGCCTGACCTGCTGAGTTCCTCCAGCATTTTGTGAGTGTTGCTCAAGGTGAGAGTGCATTGATTTGAAGTTGCAGGGAGGATGATCGATTGGACAGAAGGAATATCTGTGGTTGTCATGGGATATCCACTAGAGTTTCAAGGAGTTTAGAGGTGACTTGGTTGATCCTGAAAAACCTTGACTGAGTGGATGTGTGGGAGAATCTAGAACTAGAAATTCACCACTTAATACAGAATATATAAAATACTACTTGAGAGTGAGTGTTCAAAATACTCTTCCTTCAAGGACAGCATGTTTGTTTTAAGGTGATAGATTCTTGATGAGTAAGGCATGGCCAATGACTACAACCAGATCTGGAAAAGCAAACTGTGCGGAGTGGAGAGTCTGCAGACAGATCTAGATAGGAAAACTAGATGATTATTTAAATGGTGACAGACCGCAGTGTGCTGTTGTGCAGAGGGACTTGGGAGTGCTTGTGCATGAATCACAAAAAGTTGGTTTGCAGGTGCGACAGGTTATCAAGAAGGCAAATGGAATGTTGGTCTTCATTACTAGTGGTATTGAATTGAAGGACCGGGAGGTTGTGCTACAACTATACAGGTTAATGGTGGGGCCACGTTTGGAGTACTACATGTAGTTCTGGTCTCTACTGGCTTTGGAGGCAGTGCAGAGGAGGTTCATGGGGTGGGTTGCAGAGATGAGGGGGTTGGCCTGTGAGGAGAGATTTGAGTCACCTGGTACTGTTGGAATTCAGAAGAACGAAAGGGAGTCTGATAGAAACATGCAATTATGAAAGGGATGTGTAAGACAGAGGCAAGAAAGCTGTTTCCACTAATATGAGAGTCTAGAATTAGGGGACATAGCCTCAAGATTCAAAGAGCCAATTAAAGATGGAGATGAGGAACTGTTTTTCCCAGAGGGTAGTGAATCTGTCAAATTCTCTACTTAGGGAAGCAGTAGAGCCTATAACATGAAATATATTTAAAACTTAGACATTTACATAGCAGAGGAATGAAAGATTATGGGGTAGATGGAGCTGAGTCCACAGCCAGATCAGCCATGATCTTATTGATTGACGAAGCAGGCTCCATGTACTTACTAATCGTAAGACTAATGGCCGTATCCTTGCTACCCTCTGCAGTTGCAGGACAACCTGGAAACTTTGTAATTGTTCAGCTCATCGAAGTGCCACTGGTCTTCTCTCTGCTTTGGAATTGGCTTTTATTGATCGTTGTTTTTCCGCGTCTCTCTCCCACGAACAGCAGCAGCAGATGCAGCTCCGAGTGCAACAGCAGGCGCAGGCTGCGACGCAGCAGCAACAGTCCAGCGGCCCGCCCCAGAGTCAGCCTCCGGCCCCGCAGCAGGCTGGCGCCCTGCTCCGACCACCCAACCCTGGCGCTAACCCTCAGCTTCGCAGCCTGCTCCTCAGTCAGCAGACGGTGAGTACCACCCCAAACACGTTGGCTCTCCCAGCGTATGGCGTCACTGTGTAAAGCGCGCACACAGAATGCTGGAGGATCTCAGCGGGTCAGGCAGCATGTATGGAGGGGAATAGATAGTAAATGTTTCCTGCTGAGACCCTTCAGGACTGGACAGAAGCCAGATTAAGGAGCAGGAAGAGTACAAGCTGGCAGGTGATAGGGGAGACCAGATGGGTGGGTGGGGATGGACGTGGGGGAATGGGGTGAGAACCTGAGATGTAGGGAGGGTAAAGGGTTGAAGAAGAAGGAACCTGATAGAGCAGCCATTCTGAACGGGGGCCCTGGTACATTTGAAGGGGGCCACCAACTGAAAACTGTGAGAAGGGGAGCCCCAAGTGTTTATGGGGCCCTGGTAACTGAACCGATGAAACCAAGCAGCAACTTTCATTGGAGTCAATAGTTTCCTTCTGATTCATAAAATCTTTCCAACACACCATTTGAATTTGATATCTCAACAAGAGGTGACCTCCAACTGTCATTGTCTAATTTGGAGCCTGATATCATGAAACTTGAAAAGCACCAAGCTCAAGAATCGTATTAGGCCTAATAGATGTTTAATTTCATAGTCTTTTTTAAAAGTTTTGTCCAGTCTTTTTTTTAAAGTTTTGTTAGAATATTCAAGTTTTCTTGGTGTTCAGTAATAAATGATTTTCTGTCTATCTGTTCATGTTGTATCCCTGTTTGAAAGGGGGGCCCTGGAACCTGAGAAGAGCTCGAAAGGGGGGTGTGGCCACAAAACGGTTGAGAATCACTATGATAGACCATGGAAGGAGGGGGATCAGAGGGAACTGAAGGGTATTTGAAAAGAGAAGGGGGTGAAGGGAGAGCCAGAATTGGAAATGGGAAAAAAGGGAGAATGAGGGAAGGGGGGAGAAATTACCAGAGAAATCAGTGTTCATGCTGTCAGGTTGGAGGAACATTAACTGTGGCAGGAAGATTCCAAAATTAAGGCCAGCAGAGTGTAAGTTGCTGAAAACGTGGACAAAGGCAGCAAGAGACAGACTCAAATGCTGGGATGTTGAGCAGCCTCTGTGGAGGGAGAAGGAATGGGTGTCTTGGATGGGCAGTATCTATGGAAGCCCTCCCTCTCACCTCTACACCCTCTGTCCTGATGCAGAGTTTCAACCTGAAACGTGAACAATCCCTTTTCTCCCCACCGATGCTGCTTGACCTGCTGGATTCCTCCAGCAAACAAAGCAGAGCTCTTGGGACAACTTTGATCGTGCTACATTTAAGAAAGACTGGCTGGCTTGCCTGGACATTCCCAACATTTTCTGCTTCCATTTCCATTTCGAGCAACTTCAGTATTTTGCTTTCCAGTAACAGCTGTCGGCTTGCTGAGGCAGGAGTAGCAGATGCCAAATTCTTTGCCTGCAAAGTTTGGTCAGGGCCCGGTCCACATATCAGCAGAAAAATATGCCTTTGCTATTCCTTACTGGGCGACATGGTAGTATGATGTTTAGCGCAATGCTTTACAGCACCATTTGTAAGATTGGGGTTCATTTCCCACGGCTGTGTGTAAGGAGTTTGCCCGATCTCCCCATGACCATGTGGATTTCCTCCGGGTGCTGTGGTTTCCTCCCACAGTCCAAGATGTACAGGTTAGGGTTAGTGAGTTGTGAGCTGGAAACATGACAATATGTGTAGACTCCCCCAGCACATCCTTGGACTCTGTTAGTCGTTGATGCAAACTTTGCGTTTTGTTGTATGGTTTAATGCACATGTGACAAATTAAGCATTTCCACTCTTTTCTGGAGTGGAAATGCTTGCACAACTTAATAGTCGGCCGTAGTGTGTGCACTGCCCTAAGTGACTGCTGATTCCTGGCAGCTAATTAATATGTAGATATCCCCTACTACGGTGCGTTTTTCTGGATAAATTGTCCTGCTTTTATTGGGAGAAATTGCCAATTCTATTAGAAATTCCAGGTGGGTGTGACAAAGGGCTGACGTGGCATCTGATTGGAGAAGAAGGTGAAGCTTGAAATGGGTGAGAGGAGAGTGCGGGTGATGGGCAGGTGGAAAAGGTGCAGGAGAGGAAAGAGACATTAAGAGGGGTGGCTGGTGCTCAGGGAGAGAGGAAAGAGGGAATTGGGCCAGAGTGGAAATGGTTATCGGATGTTCATGCCACCAGCTTTGAGACTGCCCAGGTGGAATACGAGGTGTGTTTGCATAGAGGTGTTCTGTTTTGTGTTATTGGAAAAGTTTTTGCCAAATTGTGCTGTCATCAAGAAGAGGGAATGGTTTGAGATCACAGTTACTGCCTCCAAGGTTACCAGTAAAGAAATGGTTTTGACCTGAAAAGCAACCAGCAGTAACATTTACCAGCTTTCAGCTGGAATGTTTCGTTTGTCAGAGAATTCTGAAGGAACTTGCTAATGTGCCAACAACCTCACAGAGAAAGTTAAGTCTAGATAAGCGTGTGTTGATGGACTTGTCAAGCATCAAATTGGAGAAATGTTTCTTTTATTGTTCCAAACTTTAGTTCTAGATTAATGTAAAAATCTGATGAAGCTATGGTGCTTAAAGGCATTTCTACAAACCATGGTAGTGTTCCAGGTTACTGTCGCCGACTTAGTTCATCTAATTGGGTTCCACATACCCACCATTGTTTTTTTTAAAAATATAAATAAAATTTATCTCTGATAACCCCCCCCCCCCCCAATAGATTCTTCCAATCACCTTAAAATTATGCCTCTTCATTTCAGCCAGTTTTGCACTTGGAAAAAGTCTCTGGTTATCCATTCGGTCTATGCCTCTTACCATCTTGTACACATCTATCAGTCACCACTCATCCTCCTTCGCTCCACAGAGAAAATTCCTTATAATATAGGACATGATTAGGCCATGTGGCCCATCGAGTCTGCTCTGCCATTTCATCATAGCTGATAAAAATTTCCCCTCGGCTCCAATCTCCTGCCTTCTCCGCATATCTCTTCATGACCAGACCAGTCAAGAACCTATCAACCTCTGCCTTAAACATACATACAGACTTGGTCTCCACAGCTGTCTGTGGGAAAGAATTCTACAGATTCACCACTGTAGCTCATTCAACTTTCCTCATAAGTTATGCTCTCTAATCCAGGCAGCGTTCTGATAGGTATCCTCTGTACCCTCTCTAAAACTTCCACATCCTTCCTTTAGTGAAGGGGACAGAACTGAACCCAACACTGCAAGTCTGGTCTAACTGGAGCTTTACAGAGCTACTCTCATTACCCCCGACTAATGAGGGCCAACAGACCATCCGTCGTCTTAACTTGTGTAGCAACATGGAGGGATCTATTGACGTGGACCCCGAGATCCTGCTGTTCCTCCACGCTGCTAAGAAATCCTGCGATTAATCCTGTATTCAAAGGCAGAGTACAGAGTACTTTTCCAGACTGAACTCAGTCTGCCACTTCTCAGCCCAGCTGTGCTTCCTGATGGTTTGTGTTACTCCTGTTTCTCTCCTAGTCGCAAAGTGGAGTTCCACAGCCCCAACAACCCATGCATCACATCCAGCAGCAAGCCTCTCAGATGATGCCTCACCAGCCCATGGGTCAACAGATGCCCCATCACGCCCAAGGACAGCAGCTGCAGATGCAAGGGCAGCAGCTACTGCACCAAGGTCCTGGGCAGCCATGGGGCAGTCAGATGGCACAGCGACCACCTTTACAAGGTAAGAAGTCCAATTCTGCTTTGGGGCAGCGAATGCCCCGTTAATGATGTGCAAGTTTGGGATTGGATGGGAGAGTGGACGTGAGGCACGATTGTAAGATCATGAGGTCGGCGCAGTGTTGGAGCAGTTAGCGTAACACTGTTACAGAGCCAGCAACCCGAGTTAACTTCCACCAGTGTCCATAAAGAGTCTGTACCTTCTCCCCGTGACCGCGTGTGTTTCCTCCCACGTGCCAAAGAGATACAGGAGTAATTGGTGACGGTGTGATTGGGCAGCGGAGAGTCATTGTGCTGTGAGAACGTGTTACCGTGCTGTCACACTAAGTAAGTGTGTGAAGACTCTTTTAACAACATTTAGACCAGATATTCCAAGGTTTGATTTCCAATTTGTGATTTCTGCCCATCATCCCACTGTATATGAACTCAGGGTGTTCCTTTGAGTATGTCTAAGTATTGTCTGGTAAAAAAAACGAGAGACAAACAGGCCCTTTGACTTGGTCTACACTGAACATTGGGCACATATTTATGCTAATTCCAGACTGATCTAATGTTGTTCTCCCTGTATTTCCATCAACTCCCCACACTCTAGCACTAATCACTTTCACGGTGGCTGATTAACGTACCAACCAACATCTTTAAGATGTGGGAGGAAACCCTACACAGACACAGAACAGGAGATCACGATTGAGGGGACTTAACTTTAAGATGTTTGGAGAATGTCAGAAGTGGAGTCTTTTACACAGCGGTGGGTGATACCAGGGTGATGGCAGAGGGATTTAATAAACTCTCATTAGGTGTCTGGGTAAAAGAAGAATGGAGGGCTACGTGGGAGGGACGGGTTAGATTGATCTTGAAGTAGGTTAAAAGGTCAGTACAACGTGTGGGCCGATATATTATTTCCACAATTTGTCATCTTTTGCACATTGGTTGTTTGTCAGTCTTTATAATTTTTCACAAATTCTATTTTATCTCTTTATCTTCCAATAAATGCCCACAAGAAAATGGGCACGATGATGTATACGTCCTTTGATAATAAATTTACTTTGAGCCTCTCTCGGTGCTTGGAGCTTGTATGGTGTAATGGCACGAGGCAACAAAATCATTACTTACACTTTTTATTTGTCGCGGCAGTGACACAAAGATCTGTTTTTGTTTTTGCCAGTAAGGTTTGTAAGTTTTAATGATTTTGACCTGGGTACATTGATTTCATGGGATTATCCATCGTGGGCCACCTAGTCTGTGATAGCATAATGCTTACTAATTACATGTGTTTTGAGGCCCATTTCCCTCCAGGCCTTTCTATCCAAACACCTTGTCCAAATGCCCTTTAAATGTTGTAATTTTATCAGCCACTGCCATACCACATAATCACCACCACCCTCTGTGTGGAGAAAAAACTTGCCCTTCATATGTCCTTTAATACAAAAGCCCCGGAATGGAAAGGGCAACAGGAAATGGTGGACACTTTCATATATTCTATTGTATGTCTTTATTTTCCTGTAAATGGTTGCAAGAAATAAATCTCAAAGTAGTATATAGTAACGTGTACTTCGATAATAAACTTTGCTTTGAACTTTAAATATGGACTGTCTGGTTCTAGACTCCCCTGCCCTTGAGAAATAATCTATCTACCTATCCTGTGCCCTGAATAGTTTTATAAACCTCTAAGGTCGTCCTCTGCCTCCTACATCCAGTGAGAATAAACCCTGTCTATCCAATCTCTCCTTGTAGTTACCATCCTCCATTCCAGGCTATATGCTGGTGAATCTCTTCTCCACTTCATCTATTGCTACCTCTTCCTGTGGGTGCCAGTACTGTTAGACAGCAGTTACAACTCTTGGGATTTGGCATTTATTTTTGATTTTGTAGATTCAGGCGGCAGGAACGTAAACGAACTCATGATTGCGTTGGTGTAAATCTTCATCATTTTAAATCTGCAGGCCAAATGATGATGGGCTCAGGTCCACGAGGTCCAGTTGCCCAGGCTGGACTGCAGCAAGGTACAAGTCTACTGGAGGAAGAAATTCTGATGGACCTTATCTAAAACTTTCGCAAGCTCGACCTGCCTTGTCAAAGGTTATGATCGTGGCGTTGAGAAGCCCAGGCCTGAGATGCTCTCTACCCATACAGGGCAAAGAATTATTTAAATAGGTGGACAGCAGTTGGAAACTTTGTGTCTGTATGTGGGATTTTTAAAAATATATTTAGATTTTTCATAAAACTAGAGGATTGAGTAAGTCAATTAAGACAGTTATTATGAACCTATCTTTTTGAGTACTGCAGTTTGTTTGCTTCGTATTATTTTTGCTCAATCTGTATTAAATTGATTACTGCAATTTATTTTAAATGATTTGAAAAGCAGCCTACTCGTATTTACTTAAATCCCCTGTGAATCAGCAGATGTGAAGGTTTGTTATAATCAGTCTCAGCACCTTGAACCTCAATAGTGGCAGATGGAGATGGTCTTTTCCGATCCACGCTGACAAAATAAGTTTATTGGAAGGCAGAACTGCAATGGATTTCTCTACTTGTGAGTAATAAACATAAACTAAAAGATGGAAGCTCTGTCAATGTCCTAGTTCCAATTTGGAAGCTTCAAGATGCATTATAAAAAAGTCGAAGTGTTGTAGCTGAGATTCGAGACGGTGCAGGCTGAGAATGACAGTGGGGCAGGGCAATGTCAAGTCTGCAGAGCGAGGCTTGGAGTACAGTGGGTGGTATGGTCGTATAGTGGTTAGTACAGTGCTATTACAACACCAGCAACCTGGGTTCAGCTCTGCTATTATCTGTAAGGAGTTGTCCGTTCTTCCCGTGACCACGTAGGTTTCCTCTGGGTGCTTGGGTTGCCTCCCACATCCCAAAGCTGCGTGGGTTAGCAGGTTAATACACCCACCTGGGTGTAATCGGGCAGCATGGGCTCGTTGGGCTGGAAGGGCCTGTTAGTGTGTTTTATCTCTCAATAAATTTTTCAGAAGCAAAGGTTGAATGGAAACATAAGAGACTGCAGATACTTGAATCAGGGGCACCAGACCATCCACTGGAGGGACTCAGCAGGCTGAGAAGCATCTGTGTGTGTGGGGGGGGGGGGGGGGCGGGTAAAGGAATTGTTGACATTTCAGGTCTAAATCATGCATCCATCTGGAAAATCTCTCAGTCCAGCTATGATTAAAGTCCTGCGTATGTCCCGATTATGGGAGTTCTACTGTAATCACACCATTGTGCTCACAAGTGCAATAAGCTGCGTCCCACAAGGCCCAGTTCCCTACTCCATGGAGCACTCCCTTAAATCCATTTTCAGTATTTCAGCATTTTGCTTCCTAGCATAATGGCCGCTTCACTTGCTCAAATCTGGGTCGACCCTCTCAGAAACTATCGGGGAATCAGAAGACAGGATTTAGAACCTTTTTTATACAGTGGACCCCTACCGTTAACTAAGGGTCCGTGAGCCCCAGGTTAGGAGCCCGAATTAGAAGTTAGTATTTTGAAGCTTCCACTTAGAAGAATTGGCAATATATAACATCTAAGTTACGTTTATAGAAAAGTGTGAAGAGCACCTGAATTTCTGTTTACTGAGCAAATAGTTCACGAAGTAAACTAATAAACATTGGTTGTAAAGTTGTATTGACTCTTCAGTTTATTGAAATATTGCTGGTTTTCAAATAGAGGGATTGATGTGGTTTGATTGTTTAGAGTGCCGCAGTTTAAAATGTCATCTTACCATAAATGATTGCTATGATAATAAGGCTGAGATGGTCTTGTAAACACAGGGCCAGGTCAGTGGCATTCAGATCTAGCAACCAAGTAAAATACGAGAGGTTCAGGTGCGATCTCCAGAAAACCATGTCACATGCAAAGTGGCAATTCTGAACCAAACGCAAGTCAACGAAGGATACCTGACAGCTGTGGCGGGGTTGGAATGTTATCACCTCCTACAAACTGAAACCAAGCAAACTAGCTTTCGCTCCCAGATGAGCTCAGTACCTTTTCTGCTCGCTTTGACTCTCAACACGTTGAGGACCTTCATGAACTCCCACAGCACCCGATGACCCTGCGGTTTCAGTCTCTGAGGCCAAATGAGAGCATCTTTCAGGAGGGTGAACTGGCCTGAACGGTTCCTGGCTGAGTACTCTGAAGACCTGTGATCAACTGGTATGTTCAATGACATCTTTAACCTCTCGCTTCGGCAGTCCGAGATACCTACCTGCTTCAATTACATCAGTGCCTAAGAAGAACCGATCATCCAGTAGCATTTACGTCCTCTGATGGTGTTTTGGGAGTTTTATGATGAAACATATCAACTCCTGAGAGGCGAGTTGAATCCACTGCAATTTGCCTACCGTCACAAAAGGTCAATTTCATTGGTTTTTCACTCAACCCTAGAGCTTGAACCATTGAAGGTGCACACATCAGGATGCTCTTTATCATCTGCAGCTCGGCACTCAACACTATCATCCCCTCAAAACCAGTCAATAGGATTAAAGATCTTGGCCTCAGTACTGCCTTCTGCAACGGGATCCTCGATTACCTCACTTGCAGACCTCGGTTGGTTCAGATTGGCAGCAACATCTCCGCACAGGTGCACCACGGGTGTGTGTGCTCTCTTTACACTTGTGACTGTGAGGCGAAGCACAGTTCCAATGGCATATTCAAGCTTGCTGACACCACTGTCATTGGCCAAATCAAAGGTAGTGACAAATCAGCCTACAGGGGTGAGAATAAAGATCTGGCTGAGTGGTGCCACAACAACAACCCCTCTCTCTCTCTCTCTCAATGTCACCAGTCCTCATTGGGGGTCAGACTTGGAGAGCGTCAGCAACTTTAAATTCCTGGGTGTTACTATTTTGGAGGATCTGTCCTGGGTCCAGCATGTAAGTGCCATTACGAAGGAAGCATTGCAGTGCCTTTTGCTTTCTTAGAAGTTAGTGAAAATTCAGCACGTCATCCAAAACTTTGACGGACTTCTGTAAATGTGAGGTGGGGAGTATGGTGACTGGTTGCATCATGTCCTGGTATGGAAACATCAATGCCCCTGAATGGAAAATGCTGCAAAAAGCAGTGGATCCGGCCCAGTCCGTCATGGGTAAAGCCCTCCCCATTATTGAATACATCTACACGGAGCGCTGCTGCAGAGAAATAGCGTCCATCATCAAGGGACCCCCAACATCCAGGTCATGCTCTCTTCTCGATGCTGCCACGAGGAAGGACCTGGTATCCACACCACCAGGTTCTGGAATAGTTATTACCCCTCTACCATCAGGATCTTGAACCAGTGGAGATAACATCACTTGCCCTATTACTGAATAGTTCCTACAACCCATGGATTCACTTTCAAAGATTCTACAACTCATTTTCTCAATACTTATTGCTTATTATTATTTTCTCATTTTGTATGTGTACAGTTTTTTGTACGTTAGTTGTCATCCTTATTGCAGGGGTTGTCTTGTTTGTATTGATTGTATTGTTTCTTGTGTGAATGACCGCCATAAAACGAATCCCAGGATTATATGTGGTGACATGTATGTATTTTGGCAATATATTTACTTTGAACTTTGACACTTGCGGGCTACAATCAGTGCTGATTTGATTTGACACAAATGACGCATTCCACATGTGACAAAACTACTCTAATCTTTAAAGATTGTGGGTTAAATTCTATCTCCTAGTCTTCAGATAAATGATCCAAGTGAAGAGGACACAATCAGCAGAAGATTCAATGTCTCAGTCAAGTTAATTTATTGCTACATATTGAAATCAGAAGCGTTTGCAGTGTACAAAGATTTGTGAATGTAGCTTCCTGTCAGTTAATAATATATTTTGTATAAATCAAAAAAAATTCCTTCGATATTTTTGTCATAATGTCACAGTTCATAAGGAGGGAGCTATAAAACAAAATGTTTTTCCTTAGCTGAACTAAAAGGAGAAACCGTCTGTAACAGTCAGTTTGATGGTATAACAACGGCTTTCAAGTTTACCCTCTCTGGCCAGGATAATGAATGCATCTACCTGGAAATCCTTGTCAATTTGTCTCTTTGGGGGAGGCTAGAAAGTGGCTGTAATGAATTTATTCAAAATTCATGAATATATATCTCTAGGATAGGGGCTTCCAACCTGGAGTCCACGGACTCCTGGGTTAAAGGTTAGGGGTCCATGGTTTTAAACAAAAAGATTGGGAACCCCCTGCTCTTAGGATATGAAATACTGCACTGTTTCGTAAGGAATATATTATCCAAGTTTCAATTTCTACTTGTTCCTCTCTTTCCTGAAGCGACTGACCCTGGTCTTGGGTAGGGGACATGTTGGAGGTTGCTTCCACAGGCGATAATAGTTCTGTTGTAATTCCTAAGTGCTGAGGAAAATCAGGACACTGTTCTACGGCACAGTATACCTGTGATATTCACTGAATGCTCTCCATCAGAACCTCAGGCTAGTCATTAACAGTTGGATGTGATGAGGTGGAACAGGTAGGAAAAGAAATCACAGCCAGATTCCCAAATCCACTGGACCACAGAGATTATTGATAAATGACAAGGCACTTGGTGGATGACTATTCCCCTCTGCCAATAGCTCCTCTTGCTGCTACACTAGCATCGTCTAGTTTGTGGCAATGAAATGGGACTCTCCTTTATTGACTGTTTCAGAGTGGTCTTGCAATAAAAATACAAATAGAACGTTGTGATTTTAACAAAAAATCTTGTCATTTAAGAGACAGAACTCTTGTATGACGTTAGATGTTAAGGTCTCGGTTTGCAGTAGTTCTGCATATAGTCTCTACCCTTTGAGCTAAAATAAGTTTATTTACAGAGATTACAGTTTCATGTAGAAAAAAGTAGCTTTGAATGCTGAGCATAGACACAGGAGATTCTGCAGATGCTGGAACTCCAGCGCAACACACAAAATGCTGGAGGAGCTCAGAAAGTCAGGCAGCATCTATCGAGAGGAATAAAGAGTTGATGTTTCAGGCTGAGTTCCTGAACCTGATGAAGGGTTTCGGTCCAAAACGTTGACAGTCATTCCTCTCCATGGATGCCACCTGACCTAATGAGCACTTGAAAGAAGACAGTACTGGAAATGCACCAGAGATGAGGAGGGCTAATATTTCTCATTGGTAGCAACTAGATTTCTCATCAAGACTTGATTAAAGGTGCAATTCTAACATGCTTCTATTCTGCTGTTAGTCGATGGTCAATAATAAAAGTACAGACAGACCTTCATATGGGTAGGAGGTTCTTCATGCTTTGAGGGAGAGAATTACCTGGGCATATTGTGATGGTTGAAGGGTATTTTCACTTTAAGGGGTCTAGACATATCAGAGTTGCAGTAAAGGTTATATTAATAGACTATTATTAGAGTGGTTAGGGCAGATTTTAGTGGGTGTGTTGCAGGGAACAATGTGAAAAGGATGTGGGGCATCAGCTGGCTGAACTGCCCCGAGACTGGAGTTACAAACGGGCCAGACTAAGGGCAGTAGATTTACTTCCCTACAAGTGTGGGTGAAACTTCTTTTTGCAGATGTCTGGTGTTTGTAGTTCACTGAGATTTGCTTTTTTAAAATTCGAGGTTTATTTAATTCCCCAGCCGCTATGGTGCTGTATTTGAACACGTGTTTCCGAATTAAGTCCTGAATGTTTGGCTGCAAAGCCCTCTGGCACATACTGGCCATCCTGAGTTATAAATGCCCACTTAAAGGCACGAACAAGCTCCTATAATGTTGTTAACTTCAGAAGTTTGATGTACACGCTTTATAGTATGTTAATTCCCACAAACAGCAGAACTAGTCTCTTCTCTCTTTCCACTTTTAGTAATTCTCAAGTGCTTTTGATGCCTTTCATTACAATGGTGCCAGAGGTAAGGTTGCTATATTTAGTGATTTTTGTGTACTTTGAAACTTGTAAACAAAATCAACTGAAGGATTTCTGTGAAAATGGAACCAGTTTGTAAGTACTGCAGGTGGGATTTACGGTTTTGGGGTGAGTAAACTATTGTTATTGTTTTGTATTGGGTATATTAAGGAGTCTAATTTGTACTACTAATGCACTTGACCTTTCCATTTTGGTACGAGTTTTTCGAGCATTCACTTAAGTGTTCATGATGCACAAGGTGTGGGCTTTGTTTGAAAATTCTGTACATAAAGTAGCATCTAAAATACTTTGAAGGTAACTGGCCTCATCAAGAGTTGAAGGTTTTCCAGCATGAGGGATCTTGTACCTGAAAAGAACTCTGACACCAGTCACTGTTTGACCGTGATTTTGACAGGAAGCTGGCGGGTTAGTATTGTCTCCCTGACAACACACTGGAATTTAACACCAGTGCGGCTTTGTTTGTGTGTAACCATTAAATGTTTGAATGCGGCTCTAACTTTCTCACATTGCCAAGCTTAGAAAATCTTAAACAGATGGGTGTCCTGTAAATTTATCAATGAACCAACTGCCAGTAAAAATCGATTCAATACCCCACAGTCTCTAATCTATTTTGGCTGCATCAGTAACTTACAATATTAATCTTGACTCCCTTGTATAATTTGACTTGTTAAGTCCACCCAGGTAATAGTGTCATTAGTATCCACAGGCTAAATTATTAAAAACAACAAAAATAACCTAAAATTCTTGAAAGCGGTGATGTCAAGACACGCTTTGGGATGGTTCCTGGTGTTGCGGAGACCTTTGGCTTAGATGTCCTCTTTGGGTGAATGTTTTCTACTGTATAACTTCTACATAGTTTGCAGGGTACAGTCCGATGCGGCCTCCATCGAGGTAACCTTTGCACCATCCTTGTTCATCCTCGTCCTCTACTTTAGTCAGCTCCTGACCTGGAAAACACGCACAGAAACACAAGTGTCCAATAAACAATGTTAAAGAACATCAGTAGAGTCATGTTCCAACCTGATGGCGTGAACATTGATTTCTCATCCACCCTCTTCCATTCCTCTTTCTGGCTCCCCTCTTACCCCTTCTCTTCTCACTTGCCCATCACCTCCCTCTGCTGACCCTCCTCCTTTCCCTTCTCTTATGGTCCACTGTCCTGACCTATCAGATTCCTCCTTTCTCAGCCCTTTACCTCTTCCACCTATCACCTAGCTTCTTACTTCATACCCCCTCACCCCCCCACACACACCCTCCTTCACCCTCAACTGTCATGTGTATTAGTTCCCCTCCCCACCCCCAAATTCTTATTCTGGCCTCTCCCATCCCTTCCAGTCCTGATGAAGGGTCTTGGCCCAATTGGCTTTATTTCCCCTCCATAGATGCTGCCAGACCTGCTGAGTTCCTCCATTTTGTGTGTGTTGCTCTAACATATCAATACAGAGCAAGTGCAAGCAACTTGGTTCCCAAGTCCTGGCACATTATTCTGCAAATCACTGATCACACAAAGGTTTCCTGTTCTGCCTTAACTGCTTGTTTACAATGGCCTCAAGCAGAGAAAAGCATTATTTTTCCATCCCTTATAACTCGACTGTTCCAGGTCTAAAACTCAAAATAACCAAGATGTTGGAGGAATGCAACTCCAACCTACCTGATTTTTCCTGTAGCTCGAATTCTTGTTTCTGGCAACACTGTCAAATCTCCCCAACTGCATGTCCTCCTCATACACAGCATTTCTGGAATAACTTCATTTTTCTGACCGTTGTCCAAAATAAATCACCTAGCTTGCTTCCAGACACTAGGTGTCAGCCTCTACCCAAGTCACGCAAGCAATGATTTGGGCCAAGACCTCACAAACTTAACAATTGCCAACTTATCTTTTTCTTAAATGTGCTGATGCTTAATTGCTCAACTTCCCATTCTGCTTCACAATCCCCTGACCAAACACCAGCTGGATGGCAGACAAGATAATCTATGGGGGAACTAACCAATTGCTAAGCACAAGAGAATTTGCTGGACGTCTAGATGTAGACGCACAAAATACTGCAGGAACTCAGCAGGTCAGGCAGCTTCAGTGGAGGGAAAATAAACAGCCATTCATCAGGACTGGAAAAGATGGGAAATTACAGTGGGAGAGGAGGACGAGTTGGCAGGTAATGGGGAGAGGAAGCAAGAAGCTGTAAGATAATAGGTGGATTAGGTAAAGGGCTGAAAGAGGAGGAGGAGGAATCTGATAGAGGACAGTGGACCATGGGAGAAAGGGAAGGAAGAGAGTGCTAATAGGCAGATGAAAAGACAAAGTGTAAAAGGGGAGTCAAAATGGGGATTGGGAAAAGAGGGGAAAGGGAGAAAAGTGCTGGAAGTTAGAGAAATTGATGTTCATGCCGTCAAGTTGGAGACTACCCAGATGGAAAATGTGGTGGTTCTCTCCAACTTGAAACCAGCCTCATCATGACAGTAGAGGAGGCTATGAACCGATATGACATTTAATAGGCACATAAACGAAGGCTGGAGTTACGATGTTTGTATCACTTACCTCATGTGATAACCATCTGACTATCTGGATCCCATCAATCTAAGCATTATATACTTGGCTGAGCTGAATGCAGTCTTCACCAATCCAGTATAATGCTAGTAAGGTCAATTCACTTTGATCCAGAGTGCTCTGTGATCTGCAGGCCCTCAGACCAAGTGCTACTGAAAATAGAGGGAAAACTCCCTCTTTTCTGCTTTAATCCTAATTAAAATGCAGAATTGTCCCAGCCTCCTAGTTAACAAAACAACTAGCATTAACTTTGAACTTAACCCAGCATTTTAAAGAGGAAAAAAAGTTTGTTAGAAAGAGTGTCTTCAACAGTCAAGTCATTCTTCACTGTGGAAGAAACTAACAGTATGCCAGAAATGCGAGTGTGTCGGGGCAGAAGTGAGTTTAGTTGCTATTACTAAGGAGAAGGTGCAAGGCAAATTGAAAGGTGTGAAGGTACATAAGTCACCTGGACCAGATGGACTACACCCCAGGGTTCTGAAAGAGGTAGCTAAAGACATCGTGGAGACATCAGTAATGATCTTTCAGGAATTTATAGATTTTGGAATGGTACTGGAGGTCTGGAAAATTGCAAATGTCATTTCACTCTTTACGAAGGGAGGAAGACAGGAAGGAAATTATAGACCAGTTAGCCTGACTTCAGTGGTTGGGAAGATGTTGGAGTTAATTATTAAGGATGAAGTTCCAGGTACTTTGTGGCACATGATAAAGTAGAGCAAAGTCACCATGGTTTCCTGAAGGGGAAATCTTGCCTGACAAATCTGTTGGGAGTTTTTCCAAGTAGTTAACCGCCAGTAAAGACAAAGGAAAATCAATGTATGTTATTTACTTGGATTTATATAGGTGCCACACATGAAGCTACTTAACAAGATAAAAGCCCATGGTATTACAGGAAAGATACTAGCGTGGATAGAAGATTGGCTGACTGGCAGGAGGCAAAGAGTAGGAATGAAGGTGGCCTATTCTGGTTGGCTGCTGGTGACAAATGGTGCTCCACGGAGGTCAGTATTGGGATAACTTCTTTTTGCATTATATGTCAGTGATTTGGATGATAGCTTTGTGGCCAAGTTTACAAATACAGAGGTAGGTGGAAGGGCAGGTGGTGTTGAGGAAGCAAGGAGTCTGCAGAAGAAGGACTTGGATTGGGAGAATGGACAAAGAAATGGCAGATAGAATATAGTGGAGGGAATAAAGGCATAGTCTATTTTCTAAATGGGGAGAAAATTGAAAAATCAAAGGTACAAGGAATTGGGAGTCCCTGTGCAGAATTCCCTAAAGGCTAACTCACAGGTTGAGTCAGTGGTGACAAAGCATTCATTTTGGCAGGACTAGAATTTAAGAGCAAGGATATAAAGCTGTGGCTTTATGAGTCATTGGTCAGACCACATTTGGGAGTATTGTGAGAGTTTTGGGCCCTTATCTAAGAAAGGATATGCTGACATTGGAGAGAGTCTAGAGGTGGTTCACAAGGATTATTCTGGGAGTTAGTGGGTTAATGTATGAGGAGTGTTTGATGTCTCTGGGCCTGTACTCACTGGAGTTTAGAAGAATGGGGGGGGGGGGGGCCTTATTGAAATGTATAGAATATTGAAAGGCCTAGATAGAGAAGATGTTTCCTACAGTGGGGGAGTCTAGGACCAGAGGGCACAGCCTCTGAATAGAGGAATAACCATTTTGAACAGATGAGAAGGAATTTTTTTTAACCAGAGGGTAGTGAATCTATGGAATTCATTGCCACCGATGGCTGTAGAGGGCAAGATATTGAGCATATTTAAAGCAGAGGTTGATAAGTTCTTAGGGTGTCAACGCTTATGGGGAGAGGGCAGGAAAATGGGGTTGAGAAGGAAAATAATTCAGCCATGATGGAATGGTGGAGCAGACTCAATGGGCCAAATGGCCAAATTCTGTTCCTATGTCTTATGATCTAAACTCAGATGTGACAAAGTAAGTCCAACAGGATCTTGATGAAGGTTTCAAGAATGTGAATGAAGAAGATGTGAAGCTGAAGCTTCTCAGTGGTGAGATGAGGAGCTTGAAGACAGCGAGTAATGGAGTACTGATTGTGCTTGGGCCAGGGGAGATGATTTAGAACAAGACCCCAGAGGGTCAGACAGCAGGGAGTAATGGAGTACTGATTGTGCTTGGGCCAGGGGAGATGATTTAGAACAAGACCCCAGAGGGTCAGACAGCAGGGAGTAATGGAGTACTGATTGTGCTTGGGCCAGGGGAGATGATTTAGAACAAGACCCCAGAGGGTCAGACAGCAGGGAGTAATGGAGTACTGATTGTGCTTGGGCCAGGGGAGATGATTTAGAACAAGACCCCAGAGAGTCAGACAGCAGGGAGTAATGGAGTACTGATTGTGCTTGGGCCAGGGGAGATGATTTAGAACAAGACCCCAGAGGGTCAGACAGCAGGGAGTAATGGAGTACTGATTGTGCTTGGGCCAGGGGAGATGATTTGGAACAAGACTCCAGAGAGTCAGACAGCAGGGAGTAATGGAGTACTGATTGTGCTTGGGCCAGGGGAGATGATTTAGAACAAGACCCCAGAGAGTCAGACAGCAGGGAGTAATGGAGTACTGATTGTGCTTGGGCCAGGGGAGATGATTTAGAACAAGACTCCAGAGAGTCAGACAGCAGGGAGTAATGGAGTACTGATTGTGCTTGGGCCAGGGGAGATGATTTAGAACAAGACCCCAGAGAGTCAGACAGCAGGGAGTAATGGAGTACTGATTGTGCTTGGGCCAGGGGAGATGATTTAGAACAAGACCCCAGAGAGTCAGACAGCAGGGAGTAATGGAGTACTGATTGTGCTTGGGCCAGGGGAGATGATTTAGAACAAGACCCCAGAGAGTCAGACAGCAGGGAGTAATGGAGTACTGATTGTGCTTGGGCCAGGGGAGATGATTTAGAACAAGACCCCAGAGAGTCAGACAGCAGGGAGTAATGGAGTACTGATTGTGCTTGGGCCAGGGGAGATGATTTAGAACAAGACCCCAGAGAGTCAGACAGCAGGGAGTAATGGAGTACTGATTGTGCTTGGGCCAGGGGAGATGATTTAGAACAAGACCCCAGAGGGTCAGACAGCAGGGAGTAATGGAGTACTGATTGTGCTTGGGCCAGGGGAGATGATTTAGAACAAGACCCCAGAGAGTCAGACAGCAGGGAGTAATGGAGTACTGATTGTGCTTGGGCCAGGGGAGATGATTTAGAACAAGACCCCAGAGAGTCAGACAGCAGGGAGTAATGGAGTACTGATTGTGCTTGGGCCAGGGGAGATGATTTAGAACAAGACCCCAGAGGGTCAGACAGCAGGGAGTAATGGAGTACTAATTGTGCTTGGGCCAGGGGAGATGATTTAGAACAAGACCCCAGAGAGTCAGACAGCAGGGAGTAATGGAGTACTGATTGTGCTTGGGCCAGGGGAGATGATTTAGAACAAGACCCCAGAGAGTCAGACAGCAGGGAGTAATGGAGTACTGATTGTGCTTGGGCCAGGGGAGATGATTTAGAACAAGACTCCAGAGAGTCAGACAGCAGGGAGTAATGGAGTACTGATTGTGCTTGGGCCAGGGGAGATGATTTAGAACAAGACCCCAGAGAGTCAGACAGCAGGGAGTAATGGAGTACTGATTGTGCTTGGGCCAAGGGAGATGATTTAGTATCGGACCCTGAAGGGGCCATCACAAAGGAATGCTGTATGACTGGCGTATTTAGAGCGGCTAGCACAGACTGGTGAGGGCTTTAGCAAACAGAACAATGCAGAACTGGAGATGGCTTTGCTAAATAACTCAAGAAGAAGTGGATATAAAGAAACTAAATGGAAAAGGAGGATTGAGCAGGAAAGAAAATGGTAAGGAAATGAAGGCGTGAGAAGAACAGCCAGTGAGGGAAAACTTTTTTAAAAAATACAGAAAAAGGTGCATAAAAATGATTAAGATGAACATGATCTAAGGTTAGAATTATCTGGGAATTGTGAGCAGGCTGGAATCCTTCACTAAGAAAGAAATCAAAGCTTGGCTGAGTGAAGCTCTTTGAAGTGAGGTTTAATAGGATAAATATTCAATGTTTGTACTGGTAGATAAGAACAGAACAGGGGTGATAACTACAAGAATAATAGAAGAAATGGACATACGTATCATAATGGGATAAAATAGTAGGCAATCCAGGATAAACCCCTTATCCCAGACTGGTTAGATGGGATAATACAAGGAACAAAGGAGTGAATGAATACAATGAGCTGCCAGTGATAGATGTGAGTTCAATTGTTAACATTTAAGAGAAGTGTTAAATGAGAGATAAATGTTAAATGTCTTAAATGGATGAGGGAGGTCTAGAGGGCTATGGAACAGTAGTTGGGACAAGACAAAAGACCAGACTAGATGGGCTAAAGGGTCTGTCTCTGTTGTTTTCTATGCCATTGTTGGGTTTAGAAGAATGCAAGGAGTCTTTTAAAGAACATAAACAGCAACACTGATTTGTAGGGACAGGCTGCCTATTGCTGTGCAAAGTTCATGGAGAGACAGAGATTGAGAACATGTCTTCCAACCACGAGGTTCAGAGGGTACAGGAAGGAGAGGAATTGAACCTCAAGAGTCCCTTCTCTCCTGCTGCTTCCAGCCCTGCGTTTTGGGGGAACATTAAGAGGCATAAGTTGATGACATAGAGCTTACCCGCCTTAAAACTGAGCTCATCTGCTTCCTGGCTGGAGTAATCATACAGTGCTCGGATTCTGACGCCAGGGATGTTTGTGCCATCCTCGCCAAGGGAATAACCTTTATTTAAACTGTGAAACCAAAGCAAAAGAGGAGTGGCTTTTAAAACGAACTCTGGCTGTGAACCGGCGTCTGCAATGGTCACCATCGGGTTTGGGGAGAGCCTCCTGTTCACAGCAACCTCTTTTTGGATCCAAGGCTCCGAACCTGGGCATCAATCGACATGTCCGAGGACCAGCAATTGAATTAACAATTCTTTGTTGCATTTTGATTCCTCCGCTTGAGATGCCTTAGATAGTGAGTAGTGAGAGGAAACCAACTCTACTACAGATTCTGGAAACCTAAAGCAACAGAAAGTGTTGGAAATACAGAGCAACTCGGGTGTCCCTGGAGGGAGAAGCCATTCATGTTTCAAATTGGTGACCTTTCATCTGATCCATCAATTATTAACTGTTCAAAAACCCAACTTCAAAAACACTGCAACTAATGTTCTCAATACTACTTATCTTTCATAATTGCAATTTGTCCTTGGTTGTTAGTGTAGTTTTTCATCGAGTCTATTGTTTCTTTTTATCTGTGAATCATCAGTGCCTGTAACGCCACTGGTAGCAGTGAAGGATACCGTCACACACAGATATAGAAGGATTCCCCATTGCTGTTTCCATAACAATTTTTTTGACCAGTCGGTGTTGTTAGCCCTGAGCTAAACCATCGAACGTGGGGGGGCCTTACCCAGAGCCAAAGCATAAAGCTCTGACTCTAGCCAACATAGCTCTCCGGGTCATTGAGGCACGCAAGCCTCCAAACCATGACAAGGTTGTTGTTTTCTTGAAGGATCTACTGTGAATGCCTGCAAGAAAATGAATTGCAGGGTTGTACGTGGTGAATAAATTGACTTTGAATTCCCCAGTTACTGACTGACTTGCTGTATAGTCCTGACGTCTTTTAGTTTGACTTCAAAGAGTCTCGATATTCCATAAGACATAGAAGCAGAATTAGGCTATTCAGCCCATCGAGTCTGCTCCGCCATTTTATCATGGCTTATCACCTCCTTCAACCCCATTCTCCTACTTTCTCCCTGTAACTCTGATATCCTGAATAATCAAGAACTAATCAACCTCAGCTTTAAATTATACTCAATGATTTGGCTTCCATGGCCAAACTTCCTCCTTTTCTCTGTTCTAAAGGGACATTCTATTCTGAGGCTCCCCCCACAATAGGAAATCTAGGTCTTTCAATGCTTGATAGTTTTCAATAAGACACAACACATGGGAGCATTTAATATCTCTTTCATTCCCAGAATCATTCTCATTGACTTCCTCTGGACCCTTTCCAATACCAGCAAATCTTTTCTTGGATAAGCAGCCTAAAACTGCTCTCAGTACTCCCAAGTGTTGTCTGACCAATGCGCTATAAAGCCTCAGCATCACATTGTTGCTCTTCCCCATTAATTCATTATTATTTATAATGTTTGACCATGAAGAGCATCAAAGTTGAATCTGGTTACCTTCTCCATTACTGAACAGAAATTGGGACTCAGGATGATTGCATGTCCCTGAGCATGCCTCATCATGTCCCTGTCCTGAGCTCTCTGGTATCCGGAAGGACAAGGGCACTTTGACCAGGACATCTGCAGCATTCTCAGCAGGTGGTTCGCCCAGGGCAACCTTAGTGAAGCAATTACTGCCTTTCACAAAGACACCTAAATCTATGCATAAGTCATGAACTCCATCACTGAACATAGAACAGAACAGGCCCTTCAGCCCACAATGTTGTGCCAACCTTTTAACGCACTCTAAGATCAATCTAACTCTGGTCTCCTACATAACCCCTGCTCCATACACTCATCACTCTTGGTGCAAACAAAACTTATCTTTTAACACCCGCCTTCCCTCCCCCATACATTTCTCCAATCACCTTAAAATTAGGCACCCCTGCTATTGGCCATTTCTGCCCTGGATGTCCATTTGATCTATGCTTCTTATCATGGGCCATAGGAAGTTGAACCGAAGATTTTTTTTTTGGGGGGGGGGGGGATCTTCTCTGGTGAAAAAGTCAAGATGGAATGGATCTCACTCTCAGTTCCCTCTTCCTTTCTTACTCTGGTTGTTGTGCAAATGGATTGTTGCACTTTAATAACGTCCCAGTTCACGGGGAATGCTTACGCCTTCGGAAGGGATACAGCCTTGATGCCTGGCCTGAGCTGTGTCCACAAAGAAGGAAGGAAAGCAGCTTGCATTTAGAAGACAGAACAGTACAGGCCCTTCGGCCTACAATATTGTGCTAATGTTTTAACCTACTCCAAGATCAATCTAATCCTTCTTTCCCACATAGCCCTCCATTTCTCTATCACCATCCCTGTCAGCATGTTCCACGCACGCACCCACCACAGTAAAAAAAAATGAACTGCATCTGACATTCACCCTATACTTTCCTCCAATCACCTTAAAATTATACCCTCTCATACTAGCCATTTCCACCCAATCAATGCCTCTGATCATTCAGTACACCTCTCATCCTCCTTTGTTCCAAAACCCTAGCTTACCCAACCTATCCTCATAAGGCATAATCTCTGCACCCTCTTTAAAACTTCCACATCCTTCCCATACTGAGGCGACCAGAACCGAGCGCACATCTCTCACAACCTGCCAGCTCCCACGTTCATGGGCAATGAGGACCAATCTGAAATGTACTCACTAGTTGGCAGACAAAGGGGGCCTTTGAGATTACCTGGTGCTCCTCGCTTACAAAGCAACAGCAAATGCCTAATTGGAAAGGACAGAGCAGGGGAGTATGAAATCATTATCAATCCCTGGTTCTCCTGGAGCATCTGAACCACGTTGTAGAACCTGATGAACAGATATCAGGATACCCACAGAGGGACTCGGTGCTTTGAGCTGGAGGATTAGTTGTCCTTGCCATCCAGTAACCCTGACGGGGTCGGTTTGAACTGGAGCGAGCGAGGCTAGTATCCTGTGGCGGAAGATGGGGACACTCGCGTGTGTACACTGGCCAGGAAGGTTGAGGTACGGAGGGGACTTGGTGCCACTGTAGGTGAATGAGCAAGTTGGATAGAAGAGGGGGAAAACATGAGTAGAGGAGGACAGTAGTTCTTTAGGAAAAAAGCCAAATCCTCACTGTTTACCTTAAGCTCTGAAGTACGACCTTATCTCCTTCCTTCTGTCCTTTCCCCTTCTTGTCTGTTATGTTCTCCATCTCTGGGCTCCATTCCTGTGAGATTAAAACTTTAACGTTAAGATGCCAGTAAGGCACTGAGTTCAGTTCAAGTGATTACAGTCCAGGTTATCTAGTTCAAGCTTAATTGTTATTCAACTGTACTCTCATACAGTATACAACTAAATGAACGGGGCTAAATGAAGCAGGCTTTTTCCACTGAGGTTGGGTGGGACTACAACCAGTCATGGGTTAAGGGTGAAAGGTGAGAAGTTTAAGGGGAACAGGAGGGGAAACTTCTTCACTCAGAGGGTCGTGTGAGTGTGGAGTGAGCTGCCAGAACAAGTGGTGCATGGGAACTTGATTTCAATGTTTAAGAGAAGTTTGGATAGGTACCTGGATGATAGGGGTATGGAGGGCTGTGGTCCCAGTGCAAGTTGCTGGGAGTAGGCAATTTAAATGGTTTCAGCATGGACTAGATGGGCTGAAGGGCCTGTTTCCGTGCTGTACTCCTATGTGACTCTATGAAACATCGTTCCTCTTGGGCCAAGGTGCAAAACAGTACATACAGTCACACACACCACATATCGTTAGAGTAGCACGTACATTCACAATATAATATTAGTACAAGTCCTTGAATGGCAAGGCCCGAAGATTGATGGTGCAAAGGATGTTGTCCTGGAGCCATTTTTCTGCAAGAACAAGCACGCAGCAGTTACTCATCTTGCACTAGGTTTGAAACTAAGTAATTGTTCAGAGTGTGGAATGAGCTGCTAGCAGAGATGGAGGATTTGGGTTCAATTTCAACTTTTAAGAGAAATTTGGATAGGTGCATGGATGTGACAGATATGGAGGATTATGCTCTTGGAGCAGTTTAGTGGGACTAGGGAGATTAATAGTCCAGCATGGTCTAGATGGGCCAAAGGGGCCTCTGTGCTGTAGTGGTCTATGACTGTGAGACACCACTAAAGTGTAGGAGGCAGTTTCCAAGTCGCCACATGTTCCCTGGAGCTGTAAATTAATAAGCAGATCACGAACCAGATTAGTCACATTACTGGGAGAACTGTCCTGGTTTTCTGTTGAACAATGGCAAAGATGTAGCTGGAAGGCCAGGAGGGTGTTGGCAGGATTAAATAGGTTTATCTAGCAATTACACTATTATTCTGTGCTGCTTTGGAAGTGTTGGCCATAATCCAGAGGGAACTTTCAATTATCAACCTTTGACTCTTGGGCAAGAGGCTCGCCAATTGAACCAGTTTCTACCCTTAGATGGACGGTGGTGGGGAGGTGGACATTAGTAGCTGGAACAGTAACTGGCTCCTAACTGTGGTTACCCATTTCCCTATCCAGACTATAAAAACACTGGAGCAGAATTAGGCAAACTGGCCCATCGTGTCTTCCCACCATGGCTGATTTATTTTCCCTTTCAACCCCCATTCTCCTGCTGTCTTCCTTAACCTTTGAAGCCCTGGCTAATCAAAAATCTATCAGCTTCGGTTTTAAGTATTCTCAATGACCTGGCCGCTACAGCTGTCTGTGGCGATAAATTTTATAGACTGACCACCCTCTGGGTAAAGAAATTCCTCTTCATCTATATTCTCTCTGGTCCTAGGTTCCCCCAGTCTAGGAAACATCCTCTCCATATCTATTCTATCTATGCCTTTCAATATGTGATACGTTTTACTCTTCTAAACTCCAAAGAGAACAGGCCCAGAGCCATCAAACGCTCCTCAGGCATTAACCCTTTCATTTCTGGGATTATCCTCATGAACCTCTTCTGGACCCCCCCCCCCCCCCCATTGCCTTAAAGCCCCAGGATCACAGGCACAACGTAGCAGTTAGTGTGACACTATTACAGCTAGGGACATTAGAGTTTGGAGTTCAATTCCGACATCATCTGTAAGGAGTCTGTACGTCCTCTCCGAGGAATGCCTGGGTTTTCTCCAGAAGATCTGGTTTCCTTCCACAGTCCAAAGACGTTCTGGTTGGTAGGTTAATTGGTCATTGTGAATTGTCCCGTGACTAGGCCAAATTGAAGTGGACTGGTGGGGCAGCTCGGCTCCTAGGGCTGGAAGAGCACACTCTTCACTGTATCCATAAAAAAAAAATTAACGTTAACATTGTATTTGCCTTCCTTACCATCGACTCAACCTGTAAGTTAACTTTTAGGGAATCCTGCAAGTCCCTTTGCGCCTCTGATTTCTGAATTTTTATCCTGGTTTAGAAAACAGTCTGTCCCTTTATTCCTTCTACCAAAGTGCATTACCATTCAATTCCCTACAGAATATTCCATCTGTTGCAACTTTGCTCAATCTCCCAATCTGTCTAGGTCTTTCTGAGACTAACATTTTGATGTACGTGTAACAAATAAAGCTAATCTTTATCTCAAATGGAGAAGGTGCTTCAGAACTCACCTCAAAGTACGGCCAGTTCGTCGGCATTCCTGGGCCGTACGTGTTCCGCCACCATTTTAAGTCATTCTGGTCATTTATTGATAGCACGGTCTGGTGTAGATCCTTAAAAATATTCCGGAAGCTGCAGAAAGAGAAGTGGCAAGTATTGGGATTGATTGAGAAACTGCTTCAGGTAGATCTGCCCCTGCTGCATCTGAGATGCAACCCTTTATGAAGGAGAAAAGCTTACAAGATGCAGGTGAAACTCAGCATTTATGGAAGGGAATAAATGGTTGATGTTTCGGGCTGAGACCCATCAGGACTGGAACGGATGGGGAAGAAGCCAGAATAAGGAAGAGTGGGAGACAATTGGTGAGATCAGATGAGGG
Organism: Hemitrygon akajei; assembly: GCF_048418815.1. Lineage (NCBI taxonomy): Eukaryota > Metazoa > Chordata > Chondrichthyes > Myliobatiformes > Dasyatidae > Hemitrygon > Hemitrygon akajei. The sequence continues at coordinate 22,074,970 of NC_133154.1, forward strand.
GGAAAGTGGGTGGGGGAGGAGGGAATCAAGTGAGAAACTGGGAGGTACAACTGGAAGCCTGAACAATGTTAAGAAGGTGTATGATAGATAGATAGATACTTTATTCATCCCCATGGGGAAATTCAACATTTTTCCAATGTCCCATACACTTATTGTAGCAAAACTAATTACATACAATACTTAATTCAATATAAATATGCATCTAAAATCACCCTCTCAAAAAGCATTAATAAATAGCTTTTAAAAAGTTCTTAAATAGTTTACTAAGAAATACATTGAATGGTAACTTAAGCTCAGTCCTGGTGTGTTGGCCTTCACTGGCTGAGTTCAAGATCCGCAAGTTAATGTTACAGCTGTATAAAACTCTGTAGTATTGCGTTCAGTTCTGGTCATTTCATGATGGGAAGGATAAGGGAGCTTTAAAGAGGTTGCAAGGAGATTTACTGGGATGCTGTCTGGATTAGAGAGCATGGCTTATGAGGAGTGGTTGAGCAAGCTTGGGCTTTTCTTTTTGGAGTGAAGGAGGATGAGAGGTGATTTAATAGAGGCATATAAGATAGTAAGAGGCATAGATCAAGTGGACTGCCAGAGAACTTTTTCCCAGGGCAGAAATGACAGATACAAGGGGGTATAAGGTGATTGGAGGGAAGTATAAGGAGGAGGTCAAAGATGAGTTTTCTTACCCAGAGTGGTGGGTGCCTGGGGTGGTGGTAGAGGCAGTTACATTTGGGACATTTAAGAAACTCTTAGATAGCTATTCCATAAAGTAGGTTAAAGAGTCAGCACAACATCATGGGCCAAAGGGCGTGTACTGTGATGCAAAGTTCTATGTTCTAAGACTGGGGGGCAATGAGCACCATGAGCATTCAGTTGCCTCTCATTTCAACCTCCCTTCCTGTTCCCACAGCTCTGCTTTGCCTGCTGTGTAGGGAGGCCAAACACAAACTTAACGAACAGTACGTTGTATTCCTATCACTCAACACTCTCAAATAACACACTCCCAGTGCAGCTTTAACCACACGTTTGATGGCTCTGTGCCTGTACTCACTGGAGCTTACAGGAATGAAGAGTGATCTCACTGAAACCCATTGAAATTGAAAATTCTCGATAGAGTGGGAGTGGAGAGGATCTTTCCAACAGTGGGGGTGGGGGTCCAGGACAAGAGGACACAGACTCAGAATAGAAGGGCATCTCTTTAGAACTGAGATGAGGAGCAAATTCTTTAGCCAGAGAGTGATGACTCTGTGGAATTCATTGCCACAGACAGCCGTGGAGGCCAAGTCTCTGGGTATATTTAAAGTGGAGGTTGATAGATTCTTGATTAGTAAGGCTGTCAAAGGTTACAGGGTGAAGGCAAGAAAATGGGGTTGAGAGGGATAATAAATCAGCCATGATGGAATATTGGAGACGATGGGTCAAATGGCTCCTTTGTCGTACAATCTCTATGTTTCTATGTAATCTCACCTTTCATTGTTGGTGACGTCAAGGTGCCGATGAATAGAGAGGAAGATCTGTTTGAGGAAGATTGTGCGTTTCTGCTCCAACTGCTGGCTCTGGTCAAACACCATCTCCATCTCTTCCATGTATTTTGGGTTGTACTTGTTCAAATCTTCTATGGTCTTGGCGTAACGTTGCTTAACCTTGGGGTGTGGGGGTGGGGGTGGGTGTGAGAACAGAGAGGGGAGATGGTGAGTGCTCCACATCCACATACAGAGCCAGGATTCACAGGCAGCATGTCTGGTTCAGGAAGTTGCGGGTTCAGGATCTGCTCCAGGTGAGGCCGACACCCCAATACGGGTGCTGAACTGGATGTGCTGCCTTTCGAACCATATGTTAGTCAAGATCCGATATGCTTATTAAGTTGCGGGTAAAGACAGCAATTTGAGAAAGTGGTAGAATTAATTTGAGTTATAGAGTGCAGAAAGAGGCCCTTCGGTCCAACTTATTCAAAGCAGCCATTGCCTGAGTTAGTCCCATTTGTCCACGTTTGGCTGATAACCCTTTCCCTTCCCTATCCATGTACCTGTTTAACTGTTCCTGTACCTGCCTCTATCACTTCCTCTGTCCTCTCACTCTGTATACCCACTACCCTCGAGTAGATACTTTCCCTGAAACCCTCTGCCTTCTAATTTTTGATTCCCCTGCTATACGGGCAATAAAAAAGACTATGACTACCTAAACACGAGATTCTGCAGATGCTGGAAATCCAGGGCAACAAACTCAGCAGGTCAGGCAGCATCTATGGAGAGCAATAAAGAATCGATGTTACAAGCCAAGACCCTTGTGTGTTTCTGTCTACCAGCCTTTCTATACATCACATGATTTTATAAACCTCTGCTTATAATTCTAGCCCTCCAGTCCCAGTAACATTCTCGTGAATCTTTTCTGAGCCCTGTCCAGCTGAACAATATGCTTTCAGTAGAATCTACCTTGGTGTGCACACACATCTGCTGCAGTGTTTGCTTAGGGTGTGTATTCTGACTCATGGATAGAACTCAGCTCTGAATCAGAAACACAAGATATTCTGCAGATGCTGGAAATCTAGAGCAACACATGTAAAATGCTGGAGTAACTCAGCAGGTCGGGCAGAATCTATGAAGAGGAGTACACACTGTTTCAGGCCGAGACCCTTCATCGGGTTGATCTGAATCAGAAGGTGGTCCCACACACGAGATCTGAGCACACTGTCTGCACCACAGGTCTGAGGCTTCGCCTGCTGGTGCAGTGGTGAAAGATTCCCAGAAAATAAGAACTTTTCTCTGAAGCAAAGCCTTTCTTCTGTTTCGAGGATGTCTGCGGAGAGTGAGAATTTCAAGTTGTATATTGTATACATTCTCCAATATTAAATGGAGCCACTGATCATCTCAGCCTTTATCTCCCACACAACCATCATCAAAACTATACAGACTGATTGGCTGTAATCTCATGCTGTTTCTGGGAGCTTACTACGTACATTTTTCTTTAAATTTAGAGATACAGCATGGTAATAGGCTGTTCCAGTACAATGAACCTGTGCAGCCCAATTTTACCCATTTGACCTGCTAAACCAAATGTCTTTAGAATGTGAAAGGAAATTGGAGCAACTGGAGGAAATGCGATGGGGAAAACATTAAAAAACCTCTAATAGGCAGCGGTGGGATTCGAATCCAGGTCGCTGGCTCTGTCATAGTGTTCCGCTGACAACTACTCACCGTGCTGCCCTTGCTGCTGGATGTCCCACATTACCACAGACATTGGACGTCTTGCGTGATCTTCAGGATTGGACTTCCAAACTATCTTACAAATCTGGCGGGACCTACGTTTCTATTCTTATATGTATCGTTATTGATAGAGATTCCCTCTGCAATGGCTCCTCCTCCTGTCACTTCCGTATTCTTGGAAGATCTAACCTAGAGATCCTCCAATTCCTTATCTACAAACTTCCTTCTGTCAGTACTATCTGAAAACCTGACTCAGCTTCTAGAGTCATAAACTCACAGACCACACCAACCAGAGGGCACAGCCTCAGAACAGTAGGACGTCCCTTTAGAACAGAGATGAGGAGGAAGTTCTTTAGCCAGAAGGTGGTGAATTTGTGGAATTACTTGCCATGAAAGCCAAGTCATTGGGTATACTTAAAGCTTAGGTTGATGGGTTCTTCATTAGTTAGGGTGTCAAAGGTTTACCAAGAGAGGGAAAATAAATCGACCATTGCACAGCAGAATCAATGGGCCAAATGGTCTAATTATGTTTCTACATTCTTTGTTAGTCAGAGTATTGAGTTCAAGAGCTGCGAAGTAATGTTGTAACTCTATAAAACCCTGGTTACACTAATATTGTGTTCAGTTCTGGTCGCCTCATTATAGGAAAGATGTGGAGGCTTCACAGAGGGTGCAATGGAGATTTATCAAGATGCTTCTTGGACCAGAGGCCATGTCTTATGTTGAACAGGCTAGGGCTTTTCTCTTTGCAGTGAAGGAGGTTGAGAGATGACCTGATAGAGGTGTACAAGATGACAAAAGACATGGGTTGAGTGGACAGTCAAGACACTTCTTTGCAGGGTGGCAATGGCTAATACAAGAGGGGATAATTTAAGGTGATTGGAGGAAAGTCTGGGGGGATGTCGGGGGGTAGGTTTCACACAGGAACATCCTGCCAGGGGTGGTGGTAAGGCAGATACATTAGGGGCATTTATGGAACTCTTATATAGGCACATTAATGATAGAAAAATGGAGGGCTATGTAGGGGGAAGTGTTAGGTTGATCTTAAGAGTAGGTTAAAAGGTCAGCACAACATAGTGGGCCAAAGGCCCTGTACTGTGCTCTGTCTTATGGCCTTACACACTGGTTCATTGATGTACCAATGGCAGGGGAGCTGTGTGGTCTCGGGTGTTGGACACAACAGGCCCTTGTGTCACAGGATTGCCTGCTGCAAGCACCCAGGGGAGGAAAGGCACAAGTTGTGTGGGAGAGAGGAGAGGGTGCTCTGGATTCCATGTTGGGTTGGGGGATGTTTCCTCCCATCAATGCTGCCCCCCAGTGTTCGCTGGGTGGATTGCGTTTACAGCTGCACTAGCGCGTGGTGGGGAACTGCTGCGTGCTTGTTCTTGCAGAAACATGGCTCCAGGAGAACATCCCTTGCACCAGCAACCTGCAGGCCATGACACCCAGGGACTATGGCTACTGTATACTGCTTATGTTTTTCTCCTATTGTAATTATGTGTGCTTTATGCTGTGGGTGACTGTTGGTACTGTGGTTTTCACCTTGGCCCTGAAGAAACACTGCTTTGTTTGGCTGCAACCATGTGTATGGTTGAATGACAATTACATTTCAATTTGAGGGTGTGGAGCTGTCCCTGTGCCATCTCTGCAATTCTGACTGCCTCAGCTCAGACACACACACCCTTGCTGGTCTTTTCCAACACCCGAACCGATACTGTTTTTAGAACAGCAATGGGCTCTTCGGCCCACAATATCTGCACCAGAGACAACGACAACTTAACCAATACCTTCTATTGGCACATGATCCAGATGGCCCCATACCCTGTGAATTTATGTACTGTATCTAACTGTCTCTTCGATACCACTATTGTATCTGCCTCCAGCACTACTCCCACCAGTCCATTCCAAGCACCCATTGTTTAAAAAAAACTTGCCCCACGCATCTTTAAACTTTCCCCTTCTCACCTCGTCCTTTAGAACTTGACTTTTCCACCCTGGGGAAAGAAAGATTCTGACTTTTCCATGCCTCTCATAACTTCCATCAGCTCTCCCTTAGCCTTCAACACTCCAGAAGAAACAACCCAAGTTTGTCCAATCTCTCCATAAGACATAGGAGCAGTAGTTGGCCATTCGGCCCATTAAATCTGCTCTGCAATTTGAGTTCCACCTTGTGATAGACCGTGAGGGACAGATGGACATTATTAGCTGGGACAGTAACTAGCTCCTAACTGTGATTACACTTTTCCCTATATAGACCACAAACATAGGGGCAGAAGTAGGCCAATCAGCCCATTGAGTCTGCTTGCCATTCCTTCTCGGCTGATTTATTATCCCTCTGAACTCTGTTCTGAGTAACTGATGCCCTTCCTAATTAAGAATCTGTCAACCTTCGTTTTAAATATATCCAATGACTTGGCCTCCACAGCCATCTGTGGCAATGAATTCCACAGATTCACCACCCTCTGGCTAAAGGAATTCCTCCTCATCTCTGTTCTAAAGAGAAGTCCTTGTACCCTCTACCCGCTCATATCCTGTAATCCAGGCAACCCTGTTTGCACCCTTTTCCTCATCCTTCCCTCAACAGGGTGACCAGACCTGCATAAAGTACTCCTAGTACAGCCTGACCAGAATTTTATAGTGCCGCATAACTCAGTGGAAACTTCATTAGGTACACCTGTACACCTGCTCGTTAATGCAAATGTCTAATCAGCCAATCCCATGGCAGCAACTCAGTGCATAAAAGCATGAAGACATGGTCAAGAGTTTCAGGAGTTATTCAGACCAAACATCAGAATGGGGGAAGAAATGTGATCTAAGTGACTTTGACTGCGAAATGATCGTTGGCACCAGAATGGGTGGTTTGAATAACTCAGAAACTGCCATTCTCCTGGGATTTGCACGCCCATCAAGAGTTTACAGAGAATGGTGTGAAAATACATCCAGCAAGCGACAGTTGTGGGTGAAAATGCCTTGTTAATGAGAAAGGTCAGAGGAGAATGGCCAGACATTTTCAAGCTGACAGGAAGGCAACAGTAACTAAAATAACCACAGGTTACAACTGTGGTGTGCAGAAGAGCATCTCTGAACGGGCAACACGTTGAGCCTTGAAGTGGATGGCCTACAGCAGCAGAAGACCATGAACATACACTCAGAGGCTACTTCATTAGGTACAGGGGGTGGGGAATAAGTGACTACTGAGAGTATAAAACAGACCTGGAGAGGATGACAAGGTAAGAAGGTGGGAGGAGAGTTCCTCCAGCATTTTGTGTGTGTGCTGTTCAGGATTTCCAACATCTGCAGAATCTCTGCTGTTGAGGAGGTCCATTAGAGCGCAATGTCTGTGTGGAGTTTGCATCTTTTCCCGATGATTACTCGCTCACAACTCAAATAACCACACATTTGCAACAGTGGTGTGCAAAAGAGCATCTCTGAACCCACAACATATCAAACCTTGAACAGCAAACAAGAGAAAAGCTGCAGATGCTGAAAGTCAAATTAATACACACAAAATGTTGGAGGAACTCAGCAGGCCAATCAGCACCTGTGGAAAAGAGTAAACAGTCAACGTTTTGGGCCGAGTCCTGATGAAAGATCCAAAACGTCAACTGTTTACTCTTTTCTATTGATGCTGCCTGTCCTGCTGAGTTCCTCCAGCATTTTGTGTGTAGAACCTTGAAGAGGATGGGCTCCAGCAGCAGAAGACCACAGTGGGTTCCACACTAATAGAGTAGCCATCGAATGCACACTATATTCGTACGGGATGTGTGTACAGAATTTCCCCGTTCACCTTTTCTGCCTCCTGGCTGCGTTTTTCTCTCAGTCGCTGGAGTTTCTGCTGCTTCCATGAGGAAGAGGCCGGGTTTACCCTGCAGTTATTTTCCCGGAGAACGGCAACACGCTCCTTTTTCCGCTTGGCATGGTAGACTTTCTTCAGCTTTCCTGCCTGTGGACAAGGGAGAGAGGGAGGTACAAGGTTAGGACCATCCAGCTGAAGCTACGCAAATGAAGAAGTCTGTGCAAGTTAGGGTATTAACTCTGACCATGAGCAGCAGCTGTTGGGAGAAATCAGATCATCGTTAACTGCTGGAGAGACAGTGGGGAGAGTTTATGCACAGCACAGAAAACCTGTCTGTCATCACCTTTCATAATTAGAGATAATGAAACGCCGATGTCCAAGAACAGAGAAGTCTACAGAAAGCGATGAATACAGCCCAGTCCGTCACAGGCAATGCCCGCCCCACCATCGAGCACATCTACAAGGAGTGCCACCACAAGAAAGCAGCCTCCATCATTAAGGACCTCCACTATCCAAGGCCATGCCCTCATCCCACTGCTGCCATCAGGAAGAACACCCTTAAGGTTAACTTCTAGGTTGAGTTGGTGGTGAAGAAGGCAAATGCAATGTTGGCATTCATTTCTAGAGGAATAGAGTATAGGAGCAGGGATGTGATGTTGAGGCTCTATAAGGCACTGTTAAGACCTCACTTGGAATACTGTGTGCAGTTTTGGGCTCCTTATTTAAGAAAGGATGTGCTGACATTGGAGAGGGTTCAGAGAAGATTCACTAGAATGATTCTGGGAATGAGAGGGTTAACATATGTGGAACGTTTGATCGCTCTTGCACTGTACTCCTTGGAGTTTAGAAGAATGAGGTGGGACCTCATAGAAAAATTTCGAATGTTGAAAGGCATGGACAGAGTGGATGTGGCAAAGTTGTTTCCCATGGTGGGGGAGTCTAGTACGAGAGGACATGACTTGAGGATTGCAGGGCGCCCATTCAGAACAGAGATGTGAAAATTATTTTTTTTTAGCCAGAGGGTGGTGAATCTATGGAATTTGTTGCCACGGGCAGCAGTGGAGGCCAAGTCACTGGGTGTATTTAAGGCAGAGATTGATAGGTATTTGAGTAGTCAAAGGTTATGGTGAGAAGGTGGAGGTATGGGACTAAAGGGGAGATTGGATCAGCTCATGATGAAATGGTGGAGCAGACTCAATGGGCTGAATGGCCGACTTCTGCTCCTTTGTCTTATGGTCTAAGGAGATACAGGAGCCTCAGGACCCATACCATCAGGCTGAGGAACAGTTATTACTCCTCAATCCTGAACCAGCGTGAATAACTTCTCTCACCCCAACACCCAACTGATTCCACAATGCATAATTTGACTCACTTTCAAGGACTCTACAACTCATGTTCTCAGTATTATTTATTATTTTTTCTCTTTCATATTTGCACAGCTTGTCTAGTTGTTTGTCAGTCTTTGTGTGTAGTTTTTCCATTGTTTCTACTGTATTTATTTGCTCTGCTCAAGAAAACACGAGGGTAGCATATGGTAACATATACGTACTTTGACAATAAATTTACTTTGAACAAAGGGGGTCAGAGTCAACTTGCACAGGGGACATAATCAGAGCACCACAATATCGTAGTGGTTAGCCATACATTTTGGTGTTTCGACGTACAAGTAACAAATAAAGCTGTCTGATAAACTTTTGTAAAGGGAGAGTTCACAGGACAGGGAATGAGGGTGTAATAAGACAAACGTTACAGTGTGGTACTGCTACAAAGGGCTGAATGGTCTCCTCCAGGCTGTAAGAATGAACAGTATAGCCCAGGAACAGGCCTTTCAGCCCATGATACTGTTCTAACATACGGTGTGTGGGCCCTCATTGGGGGATTGAGTTCAAGAGCCACGAGGTAAAACTCTGGTTAAACTGCACTTGGAATATTACGTTCAGTTCTGGTCGCCTCATTATACGAAGGACATGGAAGCTTTGGAGTGGATCCAGAGGAGATTTACCAAAACGCTGACTGGATTAGAGAGCACAGCTTATGAGGATAGGTTGAATGAGCTCTCTTTGGAGTGGAGGAGGATGAGAAATCATTTGACAGAGGTGTACAACACCTGATCTCTCCTGCCTGAGCAACGTATCCCTCCATTCTCTGCACATTCATGTGGCAGCGTAAGAGAACTTTAAACCTCTTGTATTTGGCTCCACTACCACCCTTTGCAGTGCATTCCAGGTACTGGAGACTCCTGCTCAAATCCATCCATGCCTATTACACGCCACACTCTCATACACACTGCTGAATGGTCCCCCGGTAGGAAAAGATGGATTCTTGACCTTGTTATGGTCTTTGCACCTTAATCTCTACCGGCACTGCACATTCTCTGTAACTGTAGCACTATGCTCTTTTACTATTTTCCGACATCCCGATGGGATGACATGACGTATTTATGGCATGCAAACCAATGTTTTTCACTGTACATGTGACAATAATAAAATAATTTAATACTTAATGTACCAGTTATATAATGGTTACAACCCAATGTCTTGTGGACAGTCCACACAGTTAAAGAACAAAGACCAATATCTAGTAAAGCAGCCACCATAATCAAAGAGCCCTCCCCCCTCCATTCTCCCTTCTCCCCTCTCCAACTGGGCAGAAAATCCAAAAGCCCGAGAGCCTGTACCCCCAGGCTTAAGGACAGCTGCCACCCCACTGAACTGTCGCCTAGTACAGTAAGATGGACTCCTGACTTCAATCTACCTCACTATGACCTTGTACCTTACAGTCTGCCTGCACTTTCTCTGTAACTGTATCACTTTATTCTGCATTCTCTTATTGTTTTAGAACATAGAACAGTACAGGCCCTTTGGCCCACAATGTTGTGCCGATCTTGTAACCTCCTCTAAGATCAATTTAACCCTTCTCTCCCACATAGCCCTCCAGTTTTCTTTTATGCCCTGTGCGTATCTCAGATATTATTAATGTATTTAATGTTCTCCCTTGTACTACCTCAATGCACTGTTGTAAAGAATAGATCTGAATGGACAGAGTGCAAGACAAGTTTTACACTGTACGTAATACCGTAAGATATAGGAACAGAATTAGGCGTTCGACCATTTGGTTATGGCAGATCCATTTCCCTCTCAGCCCCATTCTCCTGCCTTCTCCCCATCTCCCTTCATGCCCTGACTAATCGAGGACATATCAAACTCCACTTTAAATATATCCAATGACTTGGGCTGCACAGCTGTTTGTGGTAATGAATTCCATAGATTTATCACCCTCTAGCTAAAAAAATTCCTCTTCATCCTTGTTCTAAATGGAAGTCCTTGTGCCCTCTAACCTCCCTCATACCCTGTAATCCAGGCAACATCCTCTGGTTCTAGACTTCCTCACTACAGGAAACATCCACTCTATCTAGGCCTTTCAATATTCGATTGCTTTTTATGTGATCCTCCCCTCATTCTTCTAAACTCCAGTGAGTACAGTCCCAGAGCCATCAAATGCTCCTCATATATTAACCCTTTCATTCCTGGGATAATTCTTGTGAACCTCCTCTGGACCCTCTCCTACACTAGAATCAGAATTAGGTTTATTATCACAGGCATGTGCCATGAAATTTGTTAACTTTGCAGCAGCAGTTCAATGCAATACATAATACAATAGATAAAATAATAATAAATAAGTAGCAGTGTAGTATATTGAATACATATATTAAAAATCATGCAAAAAACAGTAATATTAAAAAAGTGAGGTAGTGTTCACGGGTTCAATATCCATTTAGGAATCGGATGGCAGAGGGGAAGAAGCTTTCCTGAATTGCTGAATGTGTGCCTTCAGGCTTCTATACCTCCTACCTGATTTTAACAGTGAGAAAAAGGCATGCCCTGGGTGCTGGGGGTCCTTAATAATAGATGCTGCCTTTCTGAGACATTGTACCTTGAAGATGTCCTGGGTGCTTTATAGGCAAGTACCCAAGATGGAGCCGACTGAATCTACAACCCTCTGCAGCTTCTTTCAGTACAGTGCAGTAGTTCCCCCCCCCCGCCCCCCCCCCGGTCCCTCCATACCAGACAGTGATGCTGCCTGTAAGAATGCTCTCCACGGTACATCTATAGAAGATTTTGAGTGTATCAGGAGATAAGGGGCCCAAAACTGTTTATAATACTCCAAGTGCAGTCTGTTCAAAGCCTTACCTGTGACAATATTAAACTAATTTACCGTTTCACAGTGGACACCAGGTATGTGCATTGTAGATGGCAGTTTTATAGTGAGTACAGCAGGAGGCACACCCGACATCTACTGCACAGAGCAGACCCCCACAACCTTTCTAACCATCGAGTGACAACGTACTTTTTTCAGTTTCTTTGTCCAGGGCTTCTGTGCCTTTCGGAAGCCGTGTTCCACCTCGTGAGTCTCCTTGAAGCCCCCGAAGAACTTCTTGTGGTACGTCTCCTTCTGCCACTTCCGAATCCTGCTCGTATCCTCGGTCAGCAGGGATTTGTGGATCCCCACGTGCAGTTCACTCAGGCGGTCTGCGGAGGTAAGGAAGGCGTGCCACGCCTTCAATAGAGTACCGTACATAGGACCTGGTGAGTACGACAGACAGGCTGGGTATACAATCAATCTGTTTCACCCTACCCTCCCTTTAATTCACTTTCTCCCTCCCTCCCTACATTCGGACACAAGGGATTCTGCAGATGCTGGCGCACGCGCACACACACGCACGCACACACACAGAGTTTCTGGTAGAATGAAAATGTCCTGATAAAGGGTCTTGGCCCAAACTGACAACAGTCTATAACAAGAGGTTGGACAAACTCGGGTTGTTTTCTCTGGAGGCTGAGGGGAGATCTGATAAAGGTTTACAAGATTATGAGAGGCATAGATAGAGTGCACAGACAATATCTTTTTCCCAGTGTTGAAATGTCTCGTACCAGAGGATATGCATTTAAAGTGAGATGGGATCATTTCAAAGAAGATGAGGGGCAATTTTTTTTTTTAAAACAGAGAGTGGTGGGTGCCTGGAGTGGTGATTAAGGCAGAGACTTTTAAGAGTTGTTTAGACACGTGAATCTGAGGGAAATGGAAGGATATGGACATTGTGTAGGCAGAAGGGGTTAGTTTAGTTGGTCAGTTGATTACTAATTTAATTGGTTCTGTACAACACTGTGAGCTGAAGGGTCTGTTTTTGTGCTGTACTGTTCTGTGTTGTATGTTTATTCCTGCCAAGACCTGCCAAGTTCCTCGCACAAAAGGTCATCAATCTGAAAGACTAACTCTCTTCTAATTCAGTTCAGTAGGGTTGTAGAGTCAGTTCCATTCTCTGATCGGATCCTATGGCCTACAAACTCACTTTCAAGGACTCTTAACCATTTCTGTTTTTATTTTGTACGGTTTGTCTTCTTTTGCACATTGGTTGTTTATCAGTCTTTATTTATGTATAGTTTTTGGGAAACTCTATTGTATTTTATCATTTTACCTGTAAAAGCCTCCAAAAAATGAACCTCAAGGTAGCTTACGTTAACATATTCGTACTTTGATAACAAACTCTACTTTGGACCACAGATGCTGAGTGTGATAAGTCTTTGGTTCAAATTTCTAGACTGAAAATTCTGGGTTTTTGTGTTTCCCCCCTCCATCCCTTCAGTCTCAGTTTAGCATGCAATGGTCTTAACACACCCAGACCCCACAAGAGCCTTGAATAACCTTATTTTTTGAACCCAGTGCCCTTGTTTGACTGGCCTGCAGACACAATGAGACAAGGATTTGATGGAGACTGCAGGGTCGTTCCCTAAGCAGATTGTCAGGGCGCCACAGACAATGCAGTGGTTAGCGTTACATCTCGGCACGTCGGATTTCAGAGTTCAATCCCAGCTTTGTGTAAGGAGTCTCTGTACCTGGATCCTCCCCGTGGAAAGTGTAGGTTTTCTCCAGGACCTCCGGTTTCCTCCCATAGTCTAAAGACGTACCGGATAGATTAATTTGGTCATTGTAAATTATCCCACAATTAGGTTAGGGTTAAGCAGGGTTGCTGGACATTGCAGCTCGAAGGGCCGGAGGAACTATTCTGCACTGTATCTCTAAATAAAATCATTTTATTTATGGCAGAATATCTCTTTGCCTGAGTTCACCAACACATCAGTGGGGTTGTAGTGAGAGGGTTCCCACCAGTCAGATCCTTCCGATACAGCCAGAATTTCACTCCCAATGCACGCTGGCTGTGGTGGGAGAAATGGCCACCCACCTCTTTGCAGACTGGGGATTTGCTAAGCGGGTGTGGAGAAAATAACAAGGATCTACGTTCCGGTTCATCCCCAGCAGGGGATTCTCTGATCTACAGGGACAAACGTCAGATGCTGCAGGAACGCCCTCCGATCGTCCTGAAACTTGCTGGTCTGCCAGCACAGCGAGATGTCCGTGAGGGAATACTGCCGAGTGGCACGGTCCAGGCTGCAGGGGTCCATGCTGAAGGGTGCAGCCACCACAAAGACTCTTTGGGGAAGGACCTCAGTCTTCTCATTACCACCCATTTACACCATCTTCATTTTATTCTCCCCCCCCCCTTCCTATCAGCTCCCCCCAAATTCTAACCCACACACGCACACACTTGCAGTGGCCAACTAAAGTAATACCCTCCATGTCTTTGGGATATGGGAGGAAACTGGGAGACTTCACACAGATAGCACCTGAGGTCGAGATTGAACCGGTGTCTCTGGAGTTGTGAGGAGACACCTCGTACTGTGCCACACTTAATCAACGCTCCACCACTCTGCTGCTAGCCTTCTGACTTAACCACTATTGTACCATCGAGGCCAAGGATTTAAATACCTCAGCTGAACCCACACTTCCAATGTGTATCAGAATCAGAATCAGGTTATTATCACCGGCATGTGTCGTGAAATTTGTTAACTTAGCAGCAGCAGTTCAATGCAATACATGATAATATAGAAATAGGAAAATAAATAAATAGATTACTGTAAGTGTATATATGTACATTGAATAGATTAAACGTTGTGCAAAATCAAATAATATGTATATTTAAAAAATGAGGTAGTGTTCTTGGGTTCAATGTCCATTCGGAAATCGGATGTCAGAGGGGAAGAAGCTGTTCTGAATTGCTGAGTTTGTTCCTTCAGGCTTCTGTACCTCCTTCCTGATGGTAACAATGAGAAGAGGACATGTTCTGGGTGATGGGGTTCCTTAATAATGGACGTCATCTTTCTGAGACACCGCTCCTTGAAGATGCCTTGGATACTACAGAGGCTGGTACCCAGATGGCGCCGACTAAATTTACAACCCTCTGCAGCTTCTTTTGGTCCTGTGCAGTAGACCCCCCCCCCAAACCTCCCCCCCCCCACAACCAGACAGTGATGCAGCCTGTCTGAATGCTCTCCATGGTACATCTATAGAAGTTTTTGAGTGTTTTAGTTGACAAACCAAATCTCTTCAAACTCTTAATGAAATATAGCCGTTGTCTTGTCTTCTCACTACCTTGGGTATCTTGGAGCCTACCTTTGGCACTTACAGAACCAATGGACCATTCAACCTATCGTAGCTGTGATGGAGGCATAAGTGATTCTGCATATGCTGGAAAGCCTGAGGAACACACACAAAAATGCTGGAGGTGCTCAGCAAGTCAGACAGCATCCGTAGAGAGAAATAAACAATTGACGTTTCAGACCAAGACCCTCCATCTATACTCGAGGGCCTTGTCCTGAAATATCGACTGTTCATTTCCGTCCACAGATGCTGCCTAATCTGCTGTGCTCCTCCAGCATTTTGTGTGTGTGACTGTACAAGACTTGTTCCACCAGCTCTTCCTCTCTCAAAGGACTCGATGGTGATATTAACAGCCACTGCGATGGACGTGGACAGCTTCTCCAAGGATCGTCACTTTGTTGTGGCTTGTGAATCCCTGAGATCCTGAGAGTGATGCTGTTCGGAGTTGAGGCGGTAAAAGGTTCCAGACAAAGAGCAATCCAACCAAGTCTTCAATGGTGGATCTGGTGGAAGATGATGACACATCACAACTGCAGTGTAGGGTCCCCAGACATCTTGCACTCCACACCACTGTTCCCTGACCCTAATCTGTCAAGGAGCGTGGAGTGGCTGCAAATGCATCATCCTCCCCATGTTAAACAAAGTCACATACAGGTGCTCTCAGTTAAGGGGAAAATATATCGATATCAGACCAGCTTCTATAACCACCCAGGATCCACCCTTAGAAAAAACATCATACTCGACTGGGTGGGGACTGAATGTTGTGAAGTAAACAGCATCAATTTACCTAGTAAGCAAAACCCAGAAACTGACGGCAACTTCTTCCATTAACAGCGGGGTCATTTCTGAAGAACAGTGAACGAGTGGGGAACAGTTGCATATAAATTCTGAGCAAAGATTCAGCCTTGTTCTTCAGCAGAGTTCATAGAGCAATACAGCACTGATACAGGCCCTTCGGCCCACTGAGTCCATGTCGACCATGGTGTCCACCCACTTCACCGAGTCTGACCAACCATGACGGGCCAGAATGGAGGTGATTGGATGATGTTGTTATTAAGTGCAGCCTTTCTGGTGTCTTCTACAAATGTAATTGATGTTAAAGTTCCCACAACCCATTCGTGTCACGTTCTTCCATCCAGTCCACTTTCACGGTGCGCTGCTTCAGGCCAGCCAACAGTATCGCCAAAGCTGCCTACCATTCTCTTTTCTTCCGGGAGGAGTTTGAAAGCCTGCACGACCAAACTCAAGAGCAGCTTCTTCCCCACTACTGTCAGACTCCTGAACCAGCCACCTCTCTCACATCCCTTCCCTTTGCTGCCACGTTCTCCAACCCCCAATACTGGTTCTTCTGCCACTGAGCAACACACGCTGAAGGAACTTTGCAAATCAGGCAGCATCTATGGAGGAGAATTAACAGACGACGCTTTGGGCCAAAACCCTCCATCATTACTGAAACATTGACTGTTAACTCTTACCCTTAGATGTTGCCTGACCTGCTGAGGTCCTCCAGCATTTTATATGCATTGCTCAAGGCTTCTGGCATCTACAGAATTCTTTGTGTTGGTGACAATGGGAACCACATGGGGAGAGAAGGGGCCAGTTCTACCCAGGCTAAACCCCACAAACAGCTCTCAAGCACCCCATGATATACTCACTCGCTTCGACCAGCGGCTTCCACTTGCGTGACCACGCCGCGATCTGCTGGGCATATTGCTTCTCGATCTTTGCCCGTTCTTGGAAACACAGGATGATGTCATTGCAGACTTTATAGCCATCGTCAACCCGCTTCGTTGTGCTTCTATAATTGTCTGGCTGCGAAGGGAGGACATCAAAGCATTAGATCAGAGATAGGAGCAAGAACAGGCCATTCAGCCCATCACATCTGCTCCGCCATACAGACATGACTGATATTTTTTTTCCCACCAATTCCATTCTCCTACCTTCTTCCCGTAATCCTTCTCCTCCTTACAAATCAAGAACCAATCAATCTCTGCACCCAATGACTCGGCCTCTACCGCCTTTCTAAGGCAACAAACTCCAGATTTCATTGCCTGAATTTCTTCAGTCAGAGGTGAGGACAACGAACTTCACCCTTGAAATGAAGAAATTCCTCCTCGTCTCTGCTCTAAAGACACAGCCTTTTATTCTGAGGCTGTGCCTTCGGATCTGAGACTCTCCCACTGACGGAACTAATCAACCGCACTGTTCAAGAAAGTGACTCCTGACTGGAGCTTCTCAATGGGGTTTGTACTCCAGTGTGGTTAAGGAACCAAAAACTGTTCCAAAGTGGGCTGGATGGTGAGGTAACCTCAAATGGACTATACGGGGGGTTCAGCCTGTTGACTTCATCTGGATAGGTTGGTCAAAGCAAAAGTATCCAGGTCAGATAACAAAGGTCTACCATGCTTTGTGTAGGAACCATGTATCTATTTACTGTATCGTATTTTGTGGTGCGTTTAGTATGGTAATCGATCATGTAGGTTGGGGCTTGGTAGAAGCAAGTGGGTCTAGTTACATATTCACCTTGGGGTTAGTTAGGGGTTGTGCATGGAGAATGATATTTTTGTTGATACGTCAATTAGTTATGCTAATTATTTTACGAACTAGATGGCTGTTCAAATACTAATATTGCTATTAGACTGCAACCTAGACCGTTATATCACTAATTTAGTTTTGTTAGTTTTTTACTGCTACCAGATGGTTCTGGTTTTGTGATAAAGAATTGAATGTACCTTTCTCAATTTGGAAGCAACGTCCAGTACCTTGGCTTAGTCTCTCAGTGGTTTTGGTTTATTTTCAAGTGATTGCTACAGTTTGGTTTAGATATGTAGATCGGTCCACTAACATTGTTTTTTTTAGTGTGTACATGGCCCGAATAGAGCCAGTGAAATCCCACACACACACACACACACACACACACACGTACGCACACACGCACACACATGCACAGCGACCTCCAGCTCTCAGCTACCTACCCTCAGTTGCCGGCATTCCTGCAATGATGCGCCCATCACAGGCAAAGCCCTCCCCGCCACTGAGCACAAGCAGCACTGCCACAAGAAAGCAGCATCCATCATCAGGGACCCCCACCACCACCCAGGCCATGCTCTCTTCTCACTACTACCATCGGGAAGAAGGTGCAGGAGCCTTGGGTCCCACAACACCAGGCCCAGGAACATTATGGCCCTCAGGCTCCGGAATCCAACATCGATAAGTTCTGAACTGATTGAACCTACACTACAACTCACGTTCTCAGTTATGTTTCTTTTTATTTGCACACTTTGTCATCTCTTTCACGTTGGTAGTTTGTCAGTCTTTGTTTAACCATATAACCATATAACCATATAACAATCACAGCACGGAAACAGGCCATTCCGGCCCTCCTAGTCCGTGCCGAACTCTTAATCTCACCTAGTCCCACCTACCCGCACTCAGCCCATAACCCTCCACTCCTTTCCTATCCATATACCTATCCAATTTTACCTTAAATGACACAACTGAACTGGCCTCTACTACTTCTACAGGAAGCTCATTCCACACAGCTATCACTCTCTGAGTAAAGAAATACCCCCTCGTGTTTCCCTTAAACTTTTGCCCCCTAACTCTCAAATCATGTCCTCTCGTTTGAATCTCCCCTACTCTCAATGGAAACAGCCTATTCACGTCAACTCTATCTATCCCTCTCAACATTTTAAATACCTCGATCAAATCCCCCCTCAACCTTCTACGCTCCAATGAATAGAGACCTAACTTGTTCAACCTTTCTCTGTAACTTAAGTGCTGAAACCCAGGTAACATCCTAGTAAATCGTCTCTGCACTCTCTCTAATTTATTGATATCTTTCCTATAATACGGTGACCAGAACTGTACACAATATTCCAAATTTGGCCTTACCAATGCCTTGTACAATTTTAACATTACATCCCAACTTCTGTACTCAATGCTCTGATTTATAAAGGCCAGCGTTCCAAAAGCCTTCTTCACCACCCTATCTACATGAGACTCCACCTTCAGGGAACTATGCACTGTTATTCCTAGATCTCTCTGTTCCACTGCATTCCTCAATGCCCTACCATTTACCCTGTATGTTCTATTTGGATTATTCCTGCCAAAATGTAGAACCTCACACTTCTCAGCATTAAACTCCATCTGCCAACGTTCAGCCCATTCTTCTAACCGGCATAAATCTCCCTGCAAGCTTTGAAAACCCACCTCATTATCCACAACACCTCCTACCTTAGTATCATCAGCATACTTACTAATCCAATTTACCACCCCACCATCCAGATCATTTATGTATATTACAAACAACATTGGGCCCAAAACAGATCCCTGAGGCACCCCGCTAGTCACCGGCCTCCATCCCGATAAACAATTATCCACCACTACTCTCTGGCATCTCCCATCTAGCCACTGTTGAATCCATTTTATTACTCCAGCATTAATACCTAACGACTGAACCTTCTTAACTAACCTTCCATGTGGAACTTTGTCAAAGGCCTTGCTGAAGTCCATATAGACTACATCCACTGCCTTACCCTCGTCAACATTCCTCGTAACTACTTCAAAAAATTCAATAAGGTTTGTCAAACATGACCTTCCACGCACAAATCCATGCTGGCTACTCCTAATCAGATCCTGTCTATCCAGATAATTATAAATACTATCTCTAAGAATACTTTCCATTAATTTACCCACCACTGATGTCAAACTGACAGGTCTATAATTGCCAGGCTTACTTCTAGAACCCTTTTTAAACAATGGAACCACATGAGCAATACGCCAATCCTCCGGCACAATCCCTGTTTCTAATGACATCTGAAAGATCTCCGTCAGAGCTCCTGCTATCTCTACACAAACTTCCCTCAAGGTCCTGGGGAATATCCGGTCAGGACCCGGAGATTTATCCACTTTTAAATTTCTTAAAAGCGCCAGTACTTCCACCTCTTTAATTGTCATAGGTTCCATAACTTCCTTACTTGTTTCCCACACCTTACACCATTCAATATCCTTCTCCTTAGTGAATACCGAAGAGAAGAAATCGTTCAAAATCTCTCCCATCTCCCTCGGCTCCACACATAGCTGACCACCCTGATTCTCTAAGGGACCAATTTTATCCCTCACTATCCTCTTGCTTTTAATATAACTGTAGAAGCCTTTCGGATTTACTTCCACCTTATTTGCCAAACCAAACTCGTAACTTCTTTTAGCTTTTCTAATCTCTTTCTTAAGTTTCCTTTTACATTCTTTATATTCCTCGAGCAATTCCTTTACTCCATGCTGCCTATATCTATTGTAGACATCCCTCTTTTTTCGAACCAAGTTTCTAATATCCCTTGAAAACCATGGCGCTTTCAAACCTTTAACCTTTCCTTTCAACTGAACAGGAACATAAAGATTCTGTACCCTCATAATTTCACCCTTAAATGACCTCCATTTCTCTATTACATCCTTCCCATAAAACAACTTGACCCATTCC
This sequence comes from Hemitrygon akajei, assembly GCF_048418815.1. Lineage (NCBI taxonomy): Eukaryota > Metazoa > Chordata > Chondrichthyes > Myliobatiformes > Dasyatidae > Hemitrygon > Hemitrygon akajei. The sequence continues at coordinate 22,094,942 of NC_133154.1, forward strand.
ACTCTCTCTAAATCCCTGCGCATCTCCTCAAAGTTAGCCTTTCTCCAATCAAAAATCTCAACTCTAGGTCCAGTCCTGTCCTTCTCCATAATTATATTGAAGCTAATGCTATTGTGATCACTGGACCCGAAGTGCTCCCCAACACATACATCTGTCAGCTGACCTATCGCATTCCCTAACAGGAGATCCAACACTGCCCCATCTCTAGTCGGTACTTCTATGTATTGTTGCAAAAAGCTATCCTGCACACATTTCACAAACTCTAAACCATCCAGCCCTTTTACAGAATGAGCTTCCCAATCTATGTGTGGAAAATTAAAATCTCCCACAATCACCACCTTGTGTTTACTACAAATATCTGCTATCTCCTTACACATTTGCTCTTCCAACTCACGCTCCCCATTAGTTGGCCTATAATACACTCCTATCAGTGTTACTACACCTTTCCCATTCCTCAATTCCACCCAAATAGCCTCCCTAGAGGAGCTCTGTAATCTATCCTTCCAAAGCACCGCCATAAGATTTTCTCGGACAAGCAATGCAACACCTCCTCCTCTGGCCCCTCCTACTCTATCACACCTGAAGCAACTAAATCCAGGAATATTTAGTTGCCAATCACACCCTTCCTGCAACCATGTTTCACTAATAGCTACAACATCATAATTCCAGGTATCAATCCACACTTTAAGCTCATCCACCTTTCTTACAATGCTCCTAGCATTAAAATAGATACATTTAAGATACTCTCCACCTCCTCCTCTCTTTTCATCCCTAGCAATGCATTCAAATTTATTATCCTTTTCTTTCTTCTCCCCTACAACTTCGGGCTGAGCGCATCCCTCCTCCATCACCTGCCTGTCCTCCCTCACACACGGTCTACTTACTTGCTCTACTGGTGAACTAACCTCCTCTCCCATAGTTTCCTCAAATTGATTTCCGCCCCCCCATCTTACTAGTTTAAAGTCTGCCCCGTAGCCCTAGCAAACCTCCCCGCTAGGATATTGGTCCCCCCAGGATTCAAGTGTAACCCGTCCTTCTTGAACAGGTCACACCTGCCCCAGAAGAGGTCCCAATGATCCAGAAACTTGAATCCCTGCCCCCTGCTCCAATCCCTCAACCACGCATTCATCCTCCACCTAATTCCATTCCTACTCTCACTGTCGCGTGGCACAGGCAGTAATCCCGAGATTACTACCTTTGCGGTCCTTCTTCTTAACTGCCTTCCTAACTCCCTATACTCTCGTTTCAGGACCTCTTCCCCTTTCCTACCTATGTCATTGGTACCTACATGTACCACGACCTCTGGCTCCTCACCCTCCCACTTCAGGATATCTTGGACGCGATCAGAAACGTCCCGGACCCTGGCACCAGGGAGGCAAACTACCATCCGGGACTCCCGATCACCTCCACAGAACCGCCTGTCTGAACCCCTGACTATCGAGTCCCCTATTACTATGGTCCTCTTTCTTCTATCCCTACCCTTCTGAGCTACAGGGCCGTCCTCTGTGCCGGAGGCCCGGCCACTGTCACTTCCTCCAGGTAGGCTGTCCCCCCCAACAGTACTCAAACATGAGTACTTATTGTCAAGGGGTACAGCCACTGGGGTACTCTCTAGTACCTGCCCCTTCCCCTTCCTGACCGTGACCCACCTATCTGCCTCCCGTGGCCCCGGAGTGACCACCTGCCTGTAACTCCTCTCTATCACCTCCTCACTCTCCCTGACCAGGCGAAGGTCATCGAGCTGCAGCTCCAGTTCCCTAATTCGGTCCCTCAGGAGCTGCAGTTCGGCGCACCTGGCGCAGATGTGGACGTCCGGGAGGCTCGGAGACTCCAGAATCTCCCACATCCGACACCGAGAACAACAAGCTGCCCTCACACTCATACTTCCCGAATAACTGAAAATAACAAGAACTAAAAGATAAGCCTACTGTGCCCTCTTCTGCCTAAGCCCTCTGAGCCCAAGCCCTACACTCTGCTCCCGACTCACTCCGCTGCCCGCAAACGAAGCTGCCCGCTGCTTAAGGCTGCGTTCTTTTTATATCTTCCCTCCTTCCCAGGCCTCCTTCACGCGCCTGCGCAGTCCAGCCTCTCAGAACTCCGATCTGAGAAGCAATTTGAAAATGGCCGCCGCCGCACTTCTTCTCAAAGCCTCGCTGTCCTCTTCCAAAAGAGGAATTCTAAAATGTTTAGCATTTTTCCAGAAATTCTATTGCATTTCTTTAATTTTCTCTAAATGCCTGAATTTCAAGGTAGAATATGCCTTTATTTTAGGTTTTCAGTATCTGCAGTTGTGTTTTTTCAAATCTTACTTAACTGTAACATTCTGACTGATTACATCTCCCAGTCATTCACACGCTCATGGACATGTGCCACGTCCCCTTCAGATAAAGATCACAAGGAAAGGCTGGCTGAGTGACAAGAGAACGTCTTTTATTTTTTGCATCAGTGCCTATAAATGGTACAGTTCTATAAAAGTCTGTGAATATTATCTTTAGTTGTAGTTGCCTCTTATAGGAAGAATGTAGCTTTAGAGAGGGTGCAGAGGAGATTTACCAGGATATGCCTCGGACTAGAGAGCATATCTTATGAGGAAAGGCTGAGCAAGCCGGGACTTTTCTCTATGGAATGAGAGGTGGCTTGATGGAGATGTACAAGATCATGAGAGAGTTGACAGCCAAAGACTTTTTCCCCCAGAGTGGCAAAGGCCAATACTGGAGGACATCTGTTTAAGGCGAGTGAAGGAAAGTATCAGGAGATAGTTTTTTTTGTACAGAGAGTGGTGTGCACTGGAACCTACAGCCTGGACTGGTGGTGGAAGCTGATTCATTAGGGACATTTAACAACTCTTAGATATCACATAATGATTGAAGAATGGAGAACTACATGGGAGGGAAGGGTTAGATTGATCATGCAGAAGGCCAGCACAATATTGTGGTGTTCTGCGTTCTATGTATTTTTCAGCTCCTCGATGAAACAACACATTACTCACCCTCAGGATGTGAGGACATTTAAGTTTTGCATGCTATGTCACCCAGCCTGTTAAGCTGGTCTATGACCACTTACCATCCAGAAGCTGTTCCTGGTTGATTCAGGCCCCGGCGCATCGCAGTACTTCACAGACATGGTGCCCGCTCGCTTCTCTCGCTCCTTCCCACGCTCCCCTTGCTTCAAGTTTCTCCCCGCAGTCGGGCTGCAAAGGAGAGGCAGGGAGAGGTTACACAGTTTACCGGTCAGTCGCGGAGGGAGCGTGAACGTTCACGTTCACCGCTGCAGAGCATGGGTCACATAGCAGCCCTGCCCCTCTTCGTTCTGCTCAGCCCCCAGTGGGCACTGGCTGTGAGAGTGTGAGAGAGAGATAGAGTGCTCAGGACCGCAGGAGAAGGCTAGAGCTATAGACAGAGGGGGTGGGGTCGGGGCTGCAGCATATGGGATGTGGGTTGGTTTGGGGTGAAGCCAGAGTGGGTGGGGCTGGTACACACTGAGAGGGGAGGGTCAGGGCTGGCGCACGTGGGGCGGGTCACAGCACTGTATAATAAATTTTACAACATCTATCTGTGATGATAAACCTGACTCCGATCCCTACCGCCAGACCCAGCACGCAGTGGGCAGCTTCCCAGAGGAGCTGGAACGACTCGGCAGCATTGCATTGACTGCGAGGCCACAATGGCCACTCCCCAGCTCCAGGACCGATGGCAGACCGAGACACAGCTTCTGGGTTTCCTTCAGGATCCCAGCTAGGCCTCTCCACGGATCCGGGGAACCCCCCCACCAAGGCAGCACTGCCGATTCTTTTGTATGGCCCAGCAAGGCCTCTGTTACACCAACACTCTCCACCCGTTATATAGACCCTTCCTGTAATCGCAACCCTCCACCCCATTAACAAGTTGTATCAACCCCTACCCCCGCCATTATATTAACAAGTCCCTCATTATATCAACATTCCCTTTGTTACAACACTCCCCCACCTGTCCCCATTATATTGACCTCACTGTTATATCAACCCTCTGCTCCCATTACCCAGTTACATCAACCCCTCTCATTATATCATTCATCATCCTTGTTATATCTACACCCGTTATATCAATTTTCCTGTCATATGAACTCCCCTCTCATTATATCAACCCCCCTTCATTATATCAACCCCGTCCCCCTGGGTGGCCCCGTCACCTTCTCAAGGACAGCAAGGGATGAGCTCTTGTCAGTTACGGCCACATCCGAAGCAAGTGTTCTAGCAGCTGGCCTGTGAGCGTGTGTGGAAACCAGATCACACAGCCCTGGCACGGCCTGCCTGTGCTAAACATGTCCTAGCAATTTAATATGGGTGTGTTTCAGAGGATTCCCAATTCTCACCACATGAATAATTGGTTCCAGTTCTTGCCCAACGGCAAAGTGAAATTCCCCCCCAGAGACCTCTGTCTCTGTCGGTCTCACCCTGAAGTGTGGATAGTTCTGGGAATGAACTAAATACAGCCATCCTGTCTGGTTGCATTGCAGTCTCCAATGCACAAGAACGCAGGGGCTGCAGACAGCGGTGCCAGTTCCAACTCTCCCCAATAGTGAGTACATCTACAAGGAGCAATGCCTCAGGAAGGATCCCCACCACTCGGGCCATAGCCTCTTCTCATTGCTGCTACCAACCAGGAGGCACAGGACCTGAAGACTCACACTTTAACAACAGCTTCTTCCCCCACTCCCAGCACATTCTTGGACCAACCCGAAAGGCCCTAATGCTCCCTTGAACTACAGTGGTTTCTCAATCTCAGTCTTGCATTAGTCTTGCTATTTTGCACACAATTTATGCTGAATTTATGTTAATTTAAGTGTGTTAATTTATGCAACAAACACAAAATGCTGGAGGAACTCAGCAGGCCGGGCAGCATCTATGGAAAAAAAGTACAGTTGACAGTTCGGGCCAAAACATCAACTGTTTACTCTTTTCATAGATGTTGCCTGACCTGTAGGATTCCTCCGCCATTGCTTTGGGTCTCCAGCACCTGCAGGTTTTCGTGTGTTTTGATTCTGTGTATGTGTGCCCATGATAACAAACAAACACACTGGCTTTTCATAAATCAGAGTATTGAGTACAGGAGTTGGGATGTTATGACATTGGTGAGGCCAAATTTGGAGTACCACGTGCAGTTCTGGTCACCTACCCACTGCAAAGAAATCAATAAGATTGAATGAGTACAGAGAAAATTTATTTATTGAGAGACATTGCGGAGAAGGTCCCTCTGGCCCTTCGAGTGCGCCATCCAGCAATCCCTCAGTTTAACCTCAGCCTAATCACAGGACAATTTACAATGACCAAATAACCCACCAACCAGTACATCTTTGGACTGTGGGAGCAAACCCACACGATCATGGAGAGAACATACAAATTCCTTACAGTGGTGGGAATCATACGCGGGTCGCTGGTACTGTAAAGCATCGTGCTAACCACTACGCTACCGTACCGCGGTGACTCAAGGATGCGAGTTATAGGGAAAGGTTGAATAGGTTAGGACTTTAATTCCCTGGAGCGTAGAAGAATGAGGGGAGATTTGATAGAAGTATACAAAATTATGAGGGGTATAGATAGGGTAAATGCAAGCAGGCTTTTTCCACTGAGGTTGGGTGAGACTAGAACTAGAGGTTAAGGGTGAAAGCTGAAATATTTAAGAGGAACCGAAGGGGAACTTCTTCACTCAGAGGGTGGTAAGAGTGTGGAATGAGCTGCCAGTGGAAATGTTGGATGTGAGTTCAATTGTAACATTTAAGAGAAGGTTGGACAAGTACGTGGATGGCAGGGGTATACAGGGCTATGGTCTAGCTGTGGGTTGATGGGACTGGGCAGATAAATAGTTTGGCACAAACTAGGTGGGCCGAATTACCTGCTTCTGTGCTGTAATGCTGTTACTACACTCAATGGCCACTTTATTAGGTATGTCTGTACACTTGCTCATTAATGCAAATATTTAACCAGCCAACTCAGTCTCCAGAGTCTACAGGGAACAGTGCAAAAAACAAAAAAATAAAATCTCATGAGTGGCAGTTCCGTGGGTGGAAGTGCTTTGTTAATGAGTGAGGTCGAAGGAGAATGGCCAGACTGATTCAAGCTGACAGGAAGGTGACAGTAACTCAAATAACCACACGTTACAACAGTGGTGTGCAGAAGAGCATTCTGAACACACAACACGTTGAGGTGGATGGGCTACAGCAGTGGAGGATCACAAATGTACACTCAGCAGCCACTTTATTAGGTGCCAGAGGTACTGTTAAATAGATCACGGCCGCTTGTGACTAGGTAGCAGACAGGGTGGTCTATTTATCCAAAAGCAAATAGGCTTGATCAGAGGTTTATGGAGGCAATAAAAGTGTTAGATGCCGTGCCTTTTGATGGTTAATTATAGATCAACAGAGTAGGGAGAACCTGGAAATACTCATTTAAACAAAGATGTTATCTCTGGCAACGAGCTTGGATATTCACCGTCAGCTGCAGCATTTCCATCGCGCAGCGTGCAGGTTCAATGGCCAGCTGGACTGGTGTGCAGAGACAGCAGAGGACATGGTGTGGGAGATGGGGCCAGGGAAAGGGGGAAAAGCGCAGAGAGCCCACACGTTGAAACACCAATCCTAACCTCCCCACCCTATAACTTCTAGAACATACAACATAGAACAGTACAGCAAGTACAGGAGAAGGTTAACTTTAAACCTACTCTAAGATCAATCTAACCATTCCCTCCTACATAGCCTTCCATTATTCTATCATCCATGTACTTATCTGAGAGCCCCTCTACCACCACCCCTGGCAGGGTGTCCCATGCCCTATTCTGTTCTCTGTATAAAATACTTACCTCTGATATCCCCATTACTTTTCTTCAGTAACCTTAAAATGATCCCCTCTTGCATTACCCATTGCCATCCTGTCTGTCCACTCCATCTATGCCTCTTATCATCTTGTACACTTCTATCAAGTCGCCTCTCATCTTCTTTCACTCCAGAGAGAAAAGCCCCAACTCACTCAACCTGTCCTCACAAGACACGCCCTCCAATCCAGACAGCGTCCTGATAAGTCTCCTCTGCACTCTCTCTAAAGCTTCCACCTCCTTCCTAGAATGAGGTGACCAGAACGGAACACGATACTCCAAGTGTGGACTATGAAAGAGTTCTTTTGGTAATACATCGATCCTTTGCAAGACATTGTCAGGTCATGTAGTGGTATGGACTGCTGGCAAGGCTACACTTGAAGTACTGTGTTCAGTTTGGCTTGCCTGCTACAGGAAAGATGTTATTTAAACTGGAAAAAGTGCGTAAAAGATCTACAAGGACCCCGCCGGACTCGGGGGACTAAGTTATATTGGACAGGCTAGGACTTTATTCCTTAGAGTGCAGGAGACTGAGAGGTGATCTTATAGGGGTGTATAAAATCATGAGGGTGAATGTACTCAGTTTTGTTCCCCAGGGTTGGGAATAAGGAACTAAAAGCCATAGGTTTAAGGTGAGAGGGGAGAGATTTAATAGAAACTTGAGGGGCAACTTAGTTTTTTTTATATATAGGATAGTGTATGTGTGGAACAGGCTGCCAGAGTAAGTGGTTCAGACAGATAGATTAAAAAATATTTAAAGATACAGAGACAGGAAAGGTTTAGAAGATAAAGTTGGACTGTCCCAGGTCAGAGTGGCCCGCCCGGAATCAGATGTCCGTGCGAGCAGGCGATGCGATTTTGATCCAGGAGTTAGAGGCATGGAGTATACGGTCCCATCATCGGCTTTGTCCGGGGTCAACAGCAAAGATCAAAGCCCAAAGGTCAATCGGAAGTCTGGACTTCAAAACCTGACGGGGCCAAGATGAGATGTCCATGCGAGCATGTGGCATGATTTCGAGCCCAGAGTTCGAGGCCTAGAGTTTGGGCTCCAATCAGCAGCTAGTCCAGGGGTCAACAGCAAAGATCAAAGCCCGAAGGTCAATCAGAGACTGGAGGCTGAAATCCGATGGCTGAAGCCTGGAGGACTGGAGGCCCAGAGGCCTGTCCTGGGGTTGGAGAACTGTCCATGTGTGCGGGTGATCGGGTGGGGGGATGAATGGGGGGGGCTTGTTTTGCTGTTGTTTTGTTGCTTGTCGTGCTCTGTGTTGTTCTGCTGGGGGGGGGGGGGGGGGGGGGGTGTGTGTGTGTGTGTGTGTGTGTGTGTGTGTGTGTGTGTGTGTGTGTGTGTGTGTGTGTGTGTGTGTGTGTGTGTGTGTGTGTGTGTGTGTGTGAGAGAGAGAGAGAGACACACACACACACACACACACAGGCACCACTTGCACCATATCCACAGCTCATCACCGTGTTTCAAGGCATCTACGATAAATAAATGAATCTGAATACTGAACTCTGAATAGTCCGGTTTGTATCCTCAAAGTGGCTAAAATTGGAGACATACCTTGGGGAGGAGTTAAAAAAGTAGCCCTTAAAAATAAATCATTCTGAGCCACCAGCTGTTTGAGGATAGATAAATGAAAACACACAGATTACTAATGGGCAGCCAAGTCATAGTTAATGTAACACAGCAGCTGTTTCAGAAAGCCACACCCTGTGACATCACGTGTCAGCCACTTGGAAGTTCTGGTTGGAAACAGATAGATGAACTGTGCACGTTGGCTCTTGTTATCAGGAGCAGCTATTCCTGAGGGGAGTGGGGGGGGGGGTATTACAGGCTCCTAAATTTATCCTGGGTGGACTGTGTCACTGCCTCGCTCTGAGTGCTGGCCGTATTTTGGGAGGACGCAGCCAGTTACTGGAATTGAGTTTCATGTTTGCATCTCAGAACCCTTGGCGTTTTGCCAGAGTAACCATTTCAGGAGAGCGAGGGGCCAGCCTCATGTGTTCTCTTCAAGCCCAGTGTTTTCAGGGCCCCAGCACTGGAGGGCTCCCACCAAACTGGCCAGCACCAGGGTCTGTTCCTTAAGACTCCTCCCCAGTCCCAGAGTCTGTGCTCTGCAACTATCGAAGAAAGTGTGTGTGTGTGTGTTTTCCCCCACCTGCCCTCACAACCCCTGTCACAACGTGCTTCCCTGCATCAGGTCCAACGGGGACTGTAAGGTTTGGTCAGGTTGGCTCAAAGACCAACACTACAGAGTTGAGCGTGCCTTGCACTCTAGTATCATAGAGTCATGGAATAATCCAACAAGCAGCAAAGGGTGAAGTCGAACTTGAAGGTAGAATACAGGGTCAATGGCCAGATTTTTAACAGTGTGGAGGAACAGAGGGACTGTGGAGTCCATGTCCATAGACCTCTCAAAGTTGCCACACAAGTCGATACGTTGGTTAATAAGGTGTATGGTATTTTGGTCTTCACCTGTCAGGAGATTGAGTTCAAGAGCTATGAGGTAATGTTGTAACTCTATAAAACTCTGGTTAGGTCACACTTGGAGTATTGTGTTCAGTAATGGTCACTTCACCTCATTATAGGAAGGATGTGGAAGCTTGAGCAGGTTTACCAGGATGTTGCCTGGATTGGAGAGCATGTCTTATGAAGATAGGCTGACCGAGCTAGGGCTTTTCTCTTTAGAGCGAAGGAGGATGAGAGGTGATTTGATAGAGGTGAACAAGGTGATAAGAGGCATTGATTGCGTGGATAGCCAGAGACTTCAACCCAGGGAAGAAATGGCTAATATGAGGAGACATCATTTTAAGGAGATTAGAATAAAGTATTGGGAGGTTGTCAGAGCCAAGTTTTTCTTTGCAGAGTGGTGGAACACATCCAGGGGTGGTGATAGAGGCAGATACATTAGGGACATTTAAGAGACTTTTAGATAGGTGCATGGATGATAGAAAAGAGAGGGGCAATGTGGGATGGAAGAGTTAGATCAGGAGTTCCCATCTTTTTTTTAAATGCCATGGAGGCTTACCATTAACCAAGGGATCCGAGATCGATCTTAGAGTAGGATAAAGGGCTGGCAAAAACATCGTGGGCCAAAGAGCCTGTACTATGCAGTAGTATTCTATGTTTTAAGTGTAACACAGCGCAGAATCAGGCCCTTCAGCCCAAATAATTCATGTTAACCAAGGTGCCCATCTGAACTTGACCCACTTCTCTATGTTTGGCCCAAATCCTACTCTCCTAGGGGTTCCCAGTCTTTTTTATGCCATGGATCTTTGCCATTAACTGAGGGGACCATGGACCCCACGTCAGGCCACTGCTCTATCCAATCACTGTGGCTGCAGATTTCCACCAATTTGCAGCTTATCCGAGTTCCTTGGATCCCATGCTGAGATGTGAACTTGGGTCCAAGTCTGTACATCTCCTTGCCAGTGACCTAACCACAGTGCTCCCATTGCCCCAGGTCCAATGAATGAAGTTGATTGTGACGTGGACACGTGTGGAGTCAGCTGCCTGCCCCCTTCAACCCCTCCCCAAGCCTGCAACTGGCTTGGAACCCAACCACCGAGCTACCAGACCGCCCCGCTGAATGTGGTTTCAATTAGACTCTGCTGTATCCAAGAGGAGAGTGGCGCTGATTAAAAGCAGATGCCTGTGGCCACAGTAACATCTCCCCAGCCAAATCAGACAAAGCAAGGTTTCAAATTACAGCTGTTCGCATTGCCAACAAAATAAAATCTTTTTTATATCCTTGTACAGGGGCTGTTTTAGAAGATAATGAGACAAGTACAAAGCATTAGTCTCTTTCCCTAGTCTTCATAGCACCTGGTTGCTTGACATTCTGCTTCTATTTTTTGTTCTTCCATCTTGTCCTCTGGCCCTCCCTCAGACCTCCCGTATCCACTGCTGGCCCAGAAACGTTCCAGTCTTAACCACTCCTCGCATGGTGGTCAAACCTTCAAAGCCAAGACAGTAAGCAATCATTTGTGACTGGACCTAAATCGAAGAGGTGGCTTACACCAGCCAAGTGCCCACTCACCAACTGTCTGCCTGTCTTCCTGTCTGTCCCTGTCTAAACTCTCTGCATCTCTCTTCCCCCCCCCCTTTTCTTCCTACCATGCTCTGTCTCTTTCTTACTCATTTTCTGTCTTTCCTTGCCTTTCATTCTCTCTCCCTCATCATCAAGCGTTTAGTCAATTTCAATATTCCTTCTATAACTTTGTTTACCTTATTCTCACAAATTATCGTAATTTTTAATGTATTGCTGCCGCAAAACAAATCTCATGGCATATGATAGCGATAGTAAACCCAATTCTCAAATATGAGATGTTTTGGGTCATTTTTCTTCAGCAAAGGTGCTATATAAATACATTAACCAGTTGTTGGCCTTTCCGTGTGTTAGTCGGTCTTTGTGAGGAGAACAGTGCAAAATTACTCCAGCTCCAGTGAGGTGGGTTCAATCCTGACCTCTGCCTGTGTGAAAGATGCACGTTCTCCCTACGTCAGAGCCTTCTCCCACGGGTGCTCCAGTTTGCTCCCAGCATCTCAAAAAGCGTGCAAGCTGCTAGGTTACTGTAACTTGCCTGTGTTGTGTGGGTGAGCAGTATACCTGAGGAGAGTTGATGGGAGGGTGTGCGAGAATAGGTGGCTGATGGTCAGCGTGTACCTCAGAATCAGGTTACTATCCCTGACATACATCCCTGCCGCCACAAAACATCAAATTTCACCACACGTCAGTGACAAAACATCTGATTTTGAATAATCATGTATAAAATTAAAGTTTATAAAATTATATACAAATTAAAATGTTATGCATGTATTAAAATTATATGTAATTTTTTAAAATTAAAATAATCAAATTGAATTAAATTTAAAATTAATTAAGTAGTGCAGAAAGAGAGCAGAAGTACTGAGGTAGTGTTCATAGTGAGGAAGACTGCGACCTCACCAGCTCTCTGACTCTAACACTTCCGGAACTCCATCCCTACCCATTATCTACAAGGAGAGGTTGGACAAATTTGGACCGCTTTCTCTGGAGTGTTGGAGGCTGAGAGGAGACCAGATAGAAGCACAAAAGGTTATGAAAGGCAATGGAGATGGTAGATTGATTCTTTCTCCAACATCAAACACTAGAAGTCACAGGTTTACGGTGAGAGATTTATGAGCAAGTTTTTTTTTGTTGTTTCTTTTTTACACAGAGAGTGGTAGATGCCAAGAATCTTTTTATTTTTTTATTTGTTTGCACACACAGGGAGTGTAAGGTGCCTGGGATGTGCTGCCAGAGGAGGTGCTGGAAGCAGATAGGATAGCTATGTTTCAGAGGCATTTAGAACATGCTGGGAAAGGAGAAATGTCGACCATGTACTGACAGATGGGGACATGAGAGTTCTGCAGATGCTGGAAATCTTGAGCACCATATGCAAAAACGCTGGAAGAACTCAGCAGGTCAGGCCGCATCTATGGAGTGAACATCGACTGTTTATTCCCTTCCATAGAATACGGCCTGTCCTGATGAATTTTTCCGGCATTTGGTGGGTGTTGTTACAAGCAGATGGGATCAGTTTTGATTCGTGTCACATCCAGCACAGGTATTAAGGGCCGAATGGCCTGGTCCTTTGTCCTCTGATATTGTGTTCTAATATCACCACCTCCTCCTCTTGTAACTTTGTCTCCCATCACATTAGGGACTTACTTTTCCCTTGTGTCACCTCACCTTTTAAAAGTTTAAAGTAAATTTATTATCAAGGTACATATATGCTACCATAGATATCTTGAGATTCACTTTCTTCCAGGCATTAGGAAATGCAACAGAATTTGAAAAACTATACATGAACAAAGATGAATAAACAACTTTAGGAGGTAGAGTGAAGATTTGTCTCTACCAAAGAAGGTGTAAAGTGCTCCTTCCCTCCACTCACCTGCAGGTCACCCTTGGATAAGGTGTAGCACCTGCTTAGCCCCCTTGATCAGGGTCATATAAAGCCATGGGAGCAGGTGGTGGGTGGTCCTGTGAGCAACTGGTGCATATCACAAGACCTGCTTATGTGACCACTGACATCAGGCAGACAGTCTCTGAAGAGTATTGATAATAGCTGGGGGTCATCTGTCTTGTAAAGACACTGTCCAAAAGGAAGCAATGGCAAACCACTTCTGTAGAGAACAATTTGCCAAGAACCATCATGGTCATGGAAAGACCATGATCACCACATCATATGGCACAGAATATAAGGAACAAAAATGATAATCAGTCAATGTGCAAAAGAAGACAATCATGCAAATAAACAAAATACTAAGAAGCTGAGTTGTGGAATCCCATGATTGAGAGTCTGTAGGTTGTGGAATCAGTTCAGTGTTGAGGTGGGTGAAGTTATCCACACTGGTTCAGCAGGCTGATGTTGAAGGTTATTAACTCTTCCTCAACATGGTGGTGTGGGACCCGAGCCTTCCTGACGGCAGCAGTGAGAAGAGGGCATGGCCTTGGTGGTGGGGAGCCTTGAACATGGATGCTGCTTTACTGTGACAGTGCTCCTTGTAGATATGCTCAATGATGGGGGGATGGGGGCTTTGCTGTCTCTTTTCATCCCCCCCAACCCCCCCAAATCCTCACCTGCCTCCAGCTCATCCTGGCTCTGACCTGCCGCAGACTGAACTGCAGAAACCGTGGACCCACCTGCCTCCATTCAGCCCGGGTGTGTCCCTGCCCTGGGAGTGGGGCAACAGGATGTGAGCATACACTTGTAGATCATCATCCCTCAGGTGTAAAGTCCAAGCCCCATGTAGGATAGAATATAGAACAGAGGGCAGTACAACATGGGAACCACCACAATGAACCAACTAAACAACAAAATAAATGTCTAACTAAACTAATCCCTTCTGCGCCCATATCCCTCTATTCACTGCATATTTTGGGTCTCTCTAAGAGCCTCTTAAATACCTCTATCATATTTGTCTCTGCCACAACGCCTGGCAGTGTATTCCAGGCACCCACCACTGTCTGTGTGAAAATCCTTGTCCTACACCACTCTTGTGAACTCTCCCCCTTTCACTTTAAGTGTATGTCCTTGAGTATTGGACATTTCAACCCTGGGAAAAAGATACTGGCTGCCTACTCTATCTATTCCTCCCAATCGTATCAACTTCTGTCAGGATACGAGGGTGTGTCAACTCTCTCCTTCACCCACCAGCAGACATCTGAGACTGAGGTTATAAGTCCATTCGGCCCATCAAGTCTGATCCACCAATCCATCATGGCTATTTATATAAGCCTCAACCCCATCCTTCCACCTTCTTCCCGTAACCCTTGGCACCCTTACTAATTAAGAACCTATCAATCTCCACTTTTAACTATAACCAATGACTTGACACAACCATATGTGGCAGTGAGTTCCTCAGATTCACCACCCTCTGGTTAAACAAATTCCTCCTCATCTCTGTTCTAAAGGAACAGCCTTCTATTCTGAGGCTGTGCCCTCTGGTCCTAGACTCTCTCACTGTAGGAACTAACTTTTCCACAACCACTATCTCATTCGTTCATAGTGTGCTGTGTCGTATGACATGGGCGACCATGGTCCCATAACCATGATTGTTCTTGGCAAATCTACAGAAGTGGTTTGCCATTGCCTTCTTCTGGGCAGTGTCTTTACAAGGTGGGTGAACCCAGCCATTATCAATATTCTTTAGAGATGGTCTGCCTGGCGCCAGTGGTCAACAGGCATAACCAGGACTTGTGATGTACACCAGCTGCTCATACAACCATCCACCACCAGCTCCCTTGGCTTCACGGAAGGAGCATCTTACATCTCCTTTCGTAGAGACATATCTCCACTCTATCTAGGTCTTTCAATATCCAATAGGGTTCAATAAGAATCCATCTCATTCTTCTAAACTCTAGCGAGCACAGGCTCATAGCATTAAATGCTCCTCATATGTTAACCCTTTCTTTCCTGGGGTCATTGTCATAAATCTCCTCTGAACCCTCTCCAATGTCAGAACATCCTCTCTTAGATACAGGGCCCAAAATTGCTCACACTTTTCAAAATGCTGTTTAACCAATATTCCACAACCTACTTCAGAGACTCAACAGGCAAACTGGACTAGCTCAGATGGGAATCTTAGTCAAAATCTTGCGGTTAACATGGCACTATTACAGTTCAGGGTGTCAGAGTTCAGACATCAAGCAGGCATTGTCTGTAAGTAGTCCCTGTGGAATGCTGGGCTTTTCCCGGGGTGCTCCAGTTTCCTCCAACAGTCCAAAGATGTACCGAATGATTAATTGGTCATAGAAACATAGAAAATCTTCAGCACAATACAGGCCCATCAGCCCACAAAGCCGTGCCAAACATGTCCTTACCTTAGAACTACCTAGGCTTACCCATAGCCCTCTATTTTTCTACACTCCATGTATCCATCCAGGAGTCTCTTAAAAGACCCTATCGTTTCTGTCTCCACCACCGCTGCCAGCAACCCATTCCACACACTCACCGCTCTCTGCATAAAAAACTTACCCGACATCTCCTCTGTACCTGCTTCCAAGCACCATAAAACTATGCCCTCTCATGCTAGCCATTTCAGCCCTGGGAAAAAAGCCTTTGACTATCCACACGATCAATACCTCTCATCATCTTGTACACCTCTACCAGATCACATCTCATCCTCATTCACTCTAAGGAGTTCACTCAACCTATTCTCATCAGGCATGCTCCCCAATCTAGGCAACATCCTTGTAAATCTCCTCTGTGTCCCTTCTATGGTTTCCACGTCCTTCCTGTATTGAGGTGACCAGAACTGAGCACAGTACTCCAAGTGGGATCTCACCAAGGTCCTATATAGCTGCAACATTATCTCTCGGCTCTTAAACTCAGTCCAACGGTTGATGAAAGCCAATGCACCATATGCCTTCCTAACCACACAGTCAACCTGAGTAGCAGCTTTAAGTGTCCTATGGACTCGGATGCCAAGGTCTCTCTGATCCTCCACACTGCCAGGAGTCTTACCATTAATGCTATATTCTGCCATCATACTTGACCTACCAAAATGAACCACCTCACACTTACCTGGGTTGAACTCCATCTGCCACTTCTCAGCCCAATCTTGGATCCTATCAATGCCCCGCTATAACCTCTGACAGCCCTCCACACTATTCACAACACCCCCAACCTTTGTGTCATCAGCAGATTTACTAACCCATCCCTGCACTTCCTCATCCAGGTCATTTATAAAAATCACAAAGAGTAGGGGTCCCAAAACAGATTCCTGAGGCACACCACTGTTCACTGACCTCCATACAGAATATGACCCGTCTACAACCACTCTTTGCTTTCTGTGGGCAAGTCAGTTTTGGATCCACAAAGCAATGTCCTCTTGAATCCCATGCCTCCTTACTTTCTCAATAAGCCTTGCATGGGGTACCTTATCAAATGCCTTGCTGAAATCCATATACACTACATCTACAGCTCTACCTTCATCAATGTGTTTAGTCACATCCTCAAAAAATTAAATCAGGCTCGTAAGGCACAACCTGCCTTTGACAAAGTCATGATGACTATTCCTAATCATATTATATCTCTCCAAATGTTCATAAATCCTGAATCTCAGGATCTTCTCCAACTTATCAACCACTGAAGTAGGACTCACTGGTCTATAATTTCCTGGGCTATCTCTACCCCCTTTCTTGAATAAGGAAACAACATCCGCAACCCTCCAATCCTCCAGAACCTCTCCCACCCTCATTGATGATGCAAAGATCAATGCCAGAGACTCAGCAATCTCCTCCTTCACTTCCCACAGTAGCCTGGGGTACATCCCATCCGGTCCCGATGACTTACCCAACTTGATGCTTTCTAATATATCTACATGCTCAAGCTTTTCAGTCCACTGCAAGTCATCCCTTCAATCACCAAGATCCAGTTCCATAGTGAATACTGAAGCAAAGTATTTGTTAAGTACCTCTGCTATCTCCTCTGGTTCACACTGTCACACTTAATTGGTCCTATTCTCTCACATCTTATCCTCTTGCTCTTCACATACTTGTAGAATGCCTTGGGGTTTTCCTTAATCCTGTCCGCCAAGGCCTTCTCATGGCCCCTTCTGGCTCTCCTAATTACATTCTGAAGCTCCATATAATCTTCTAGATCTCTATGATTACCTAGTTTTTTTGAACCTTTCGTAAGCTCTTTTCTTCTTGACTAGATTTACAACAGCCTTTGTACACCACGGTTCCTGTACCCTACCATCCTTTCCCTGTCTCAGTAGAATGTACATACGTAGACCCCCATGCAAATATCCCCTGAACATTTGCCACATTTCTTCCATACGTTTCCCTGAGAACATCTGTTTCCAATTTATGCTTCCAAGTTCCTGCCTGATAGCCTCATATTTCCCCTTACTCCAATTAAACATTTCCCTAACTTGTCTGTTCCTACCCCCCTCCAATGCTATGGTAAAGGAGATAGAATTGTGATCACTATCTCCAAAATGCTCTCCCACTGAGAGACCTGACCAGGTTCATTTCCCGATACCAGATCAAGTACAGCCTCTCCTCTTGTAGCCATATCTACATATTGTATTAAGAAATCTTCCTGAACACACCTAATAAACTTCACCCCATCTAAGCCCCTCACTCTAGGGAAATGCCGATCAATATTCAGGAAATTAAAATAGCCCACCACAACAACCCTGTCATTACTACTCTTATCCAGAATCTGTTTCTCTATCTGCTCCTCAATGGCCCTGTTACTATTGGGTGGTCTATAAAAAACACCCAGTAGAGTTATTGACCCCTTCCTATTCCTAACTTCCACCCACAGAAACTCCATAGACAACCCCTCCATGACTTCCTCCTTTTCTGTAGCTATGACACTATCTCATATCCACAGTGGCATGCCCCCACCTCTTCTGCCTCCCTCCCTGTCCTTTCTGAAACATCTGAAGCCTGGCACTTGAAGTAGCCATTCCTGCCCCAGCACCATCCAAGTCTCTGTAATGGCCACAATAGCATAGCTCCAAGTGCTGATCCATGCTCTAAGCTCATCAGCTTCATAATACTCCTTGCATTACAATAGACACATCTCAAACCATCGGTCTGAGCGCTTCCCTTCTCTATCACCTGCCTATCCTCCCTCTTGCACTTTCTCCAAGCTTTCTCTATTTGTGAGCCAACCGCCCATTCCTCCATCACTTCAGTTCGGTTCCCACCCCCCAGCAATTCTAGTTTAAACTCTTCCCAATAGCCTTAGTAAACCTCCCAGCCGGGATATTGGTCCCCTGGGATTCAAGTGCAACCTGTCCTTTTTGTACAGGTCACTACTGCCCCAAAAGAGGTCCCAATGATCCAGAAATCTGAATCCCTGACCCTTGCTCCAATCCTCAGCCACGCATTTATCCTCCATCTCATTCTATTGCTATACTCACAGTCACGTGGCACAGGCAGTAATCCTAACATTACTACCTTTGAGGTCCTGGTTCTCAACTTCCTTCCTAACTCCCTGTAGTCTGTTTTAAGTACTTCCTCCCTTTTCCTGCCTACGTCATTGGTACCAATATGTACAATGACCTCTGGCTGTTCTCCTTCTCACTTCAAGGTAGCGTTTCTTTCCTGCGTCCACAGAATCACCTGTCTGACCCCCTAACTATAGAGTCCCCTATCACTGCTGCCATCCTTTTACTTTCCCTACCCTTCTGAGCCACAGGGCCAGCCGCTGTGCCAGAGGCGCGACCACTGTTGCTTCCCCCAGGTAGGTCATCTCCCCCAACAGTACTCAAACAGGAGTACTTATTGTTAAGGGGGACAGCCACTGGGGTACTCTCTAGCATCTGCCTCTTGCCCTTCCCTCTTCTGACTATTACCCACTTATCTGTCTCCTGAGGCCCCAGAGTGACTACTGTACCTGCCTATAGTTCCTCTCTATCACCTCCTGACTCTCCCTGACCAGATGAAGGTCATCGTGTTGCATCTCCAGTTCCCTAACGCGGTCCCTAAGGAGCCGCAGCTTGACACACCTGGTACAGATGTGGCTATCTGACACCGAGCACAGAAAACCAGCCTCACACACATATTTTCTGTCTGTATTCTACACAAGTAATGTACCTCACCTCGACCCATTATTGCCTAAGCCCCATTGAACCAAGGCCTTCCTACTCTGTCTCCCTCCGTCGCCCGCTCTAAGTTGTCATTGTAAATTGGGGGTTGCTGGGGCAGAGCTGTTCGAAGGGCTGGAAGAGTCTACTCCATGCTCTATCGCTAAATAAATAAAAACCTGGATTAGATGGGCCAAAGGGCCTGTTTCCGAGCTGTATGAATCGATAAGTCCTGTACTGTGGTAGAATGGAACTGTCAGAGGAACTTTCTTGGACACGAGATGGTAATCAAAGGCCACGCCTGTTCCTCGAGGACATGACAGTCCTATGAACACAAGGGGACTATTCTCCCTATGCCTTGGCCCTGAACAGCACCACTAAAACCTGCTCAACCCATATCTGTTGACCAGTGCCGTCATTCAACATTCCAGTAGAGCCTACCTTTGCAAACAGCTTCATTGTCTGTCGGAGAATTTGTGGCTTCTAGAGGTCACAGGGTGGTACAGTAATAGCAAAACTGATTCTAAGAAACTGACTTGTGCCATTTACAGTAAGCCACATCATAATATTGGAATCACAATGAATTCCCCCAAATCAAGTTATTACTTGTTTCAGTCTTTTCTTTCCCCATATTCCTGGACGGACATCCAGCTTCCAGGAACCGATTGCAGATAATATGTCGCCAAGACAACTGAATTGGACTCATCAAACAGAAACAAACTCGAAGCCAAATTTTACAATTCATTTACAGGAAGTAGCTAGCAGCGAAAGGGCTTTGAACCTGAAGCATTTCATTGACTGTTTCTTTCTCCACAGATGCTGAGTGTTGGCAATATTTTCAGTTTTAGATTTCAGCAACTGGACACGGTTACCTTTGCCCACATTTATCATCCCCTCTGTTCCCCCCCAATTGCCTTTGAGCTTGTTGGGGCCACTTCACAGGGCAATTGAGAACTAATCACAAGTTGATTCATCTGGAGTCGCCTCGATGGACTCCTGCACTTTCCACTGACTCAGTAACACAGCAGCCAACATAATCACCCACCCCAGACAATCTCTCTTCTCTCCCCACCACCTCAACAGGCATATGACACAAAAGTCTACAAGCACGTAGCACCAGGCCCAAAGACAGCTTCTACGCCACCATTATAAGACTATTGCATAGTTCCCTAGAAGGAGAAATCGAGCTCTTGAGCTCACAGTCTACCTTGTTATGATCCTGCACCTCATTGTTTACCAGCACTGCACTTTCTCTGTAGCTGCTACACTTTATTCTGCATTCTGTTACCGTTTTTCCTTGTTCTACCTCAATGCTCCATGTAATGATCTGATCTGTATGAACACTATCCAAGACAAACTTTTCACTGTTATCTCCGTACACGTGTCAATAATAAACCAATTCCAGTGAAAACCAAACTGGATGATCTCTGCTGATATTATCTGAAGAACATTTTTAACCTTTTACAACAATATAGTTATCATTATTGATATTGCTTTTAATTTCCAGATTTAGTACATGGAACATACACCAGTAGAGTACAGGATCAGGCCCATGAAGTCTGCAGAACACAATGCCGAATTAAACTAAATCTCTCACTGTGTTTGATGCACATCCCACCGATCCCTGTGTATTCATGTGTCTAACAGTCCAAGTGCCTCCATCATATCTGCTTCCACCACCAACCCCCTGTATCATTTTCTGTGTAAAAAACCTTGCCCAGCGCATCTCTTTTTAACTTACCCCCTCTCACCTTAAACACATTCTCTCTACTATTTAACTTTTCTAATCTGGGGGAAAAAAAGACTCTTAACTCTGTTATCCCTCAGCCTTCAACACTCCAAAGTTGAGAAAGACAACCATGCACGCATGTTTTTGTGCATTGTTGTGCGTGTGAATGTGTTTCTGCATGCATGTTTTTGTTGTGTGTGTGCTTTCGTGTGGATGCTCATGTGTGTACATCTCTTTTGCACGTATGGTTTTGTGTGGTACATGCATGCGTGCGTCCATGTGTGGTGAGGACACAGTCAGTCAGCCCAGTCACAGCCCCGGTTTCTGTGTAATAATGCAACTCTCAGCCGGGGCAAATGAGCTGCCCAGGGCAGGGAGGGGACAGGGGCTAGTCCAGTGCAGGGCTGGGAGAAGCCAGAGCATTGGGGCCATCAGCTGAAGCTAAACCCTCCCTGAAGGGGCAAAGCAGAGTCTGAGAGGGGGAGGATGGGGGTGAAACACCTCTCCCTTTGTTGGAAATACAGTGGGGTTTGATGAAGAGGTGTTGGGAGAATGGTGGGATAAAGGGGGGGATGGGGTTTGAGGGGGTGTTTGGGTGTTGGGAGGAGAGTGGGGGTGGGGATGGAGGATAGGTGGAACAGTGAGGGAGTGTTGGGGTGGGGGAGGGGTGGGAAGGTGGATGGAGGGGTTTGAGTGATGGGAGGGAGGGCAGGGAGCATTTTGTGAGGGGTGAGATGATGGATGGACAGTTGGAGTGGGGTTTGAGGATGGGTGGAATATTGCGGGGGGTTTTGCAGGAGTGTTGGGGTGGGGGAGGGTTTGAGTGATGGGAGGGAGGGTGAGGGGACGATGGAGGAGGTTGGGGAAGATATTGGGTGGGATGGTTTGGGAGGGGAGGAGCAGCAAACCACCTATAACCCACCTACTGAAGTGCGGGTCACGGTTCGATCTTCAGAATCACACAGCATGGAACAGGCCCTTCGACCACTATGGCCGACCAAGAGTGACATTTGCCTGCATTTGACACATATCCCTTTAGACCCAGAGTTCCCAACTTTTTTTTTTAAACATCATGGACCTTCAGCATTAACCAAGGGATCCGTGGGGCCCAGGTTGGGAACCCTTGCCCTAAACTTTCCTATCCATGTACTGTCCAAGTACCTTTTAAACGTTATTAATGTACCTGCCTCAACCACTTCCTCTAGCAGCTTGTTCATATATTGACCACCCCATAGGTGAACAAGCTATCGCTCAGGTTCCTATTACCTCTCCCCCCCCCCCCCTCACCTTAACCCCTATGCCCTAAAATTCTTGATTCACCCAAACCTGAGAAAAGGCCTTTAGTTTGAACTAATACAATGTTCTTTTTGCTTCTCTCCCCTCGGACGCTGCCTAATCTGGTGAGTATTCCCAGAAAAGACATTTTGATTTCCCACGGGGGTTTACTTCAGGAGCCCAGTGAGTGTTGTAGGTGACCGACGGTCCTTGCAAACAGTGGCAGTGATCAGCCGTGATCTGGGTTTTGGTATTGCAGACCAAGGCACAGAGATCAGAATCATACGTTGTCAAATTTGTTGTTTTGTGGCAAGACATAAAGATGACTAGAAGTTACAAAAATAAATGGAGAGTGTAAAAGGTGAATAACAAGGTGTTCGCGGGTTCACGGACAGTTCAGAAATCTGATAGCGGGAAAGAGATGAAGATTAACTTTATTTGTTACATGTACATCGAAACATACAGTGACATGCATCGTTGGTGTCCAATCAGATCAGCGAAGATTGTACTGGGCAGATTCTAATCCCAAACATACAGTGAAATGTGTTGTTTGTATCAACAACCATCACAGTCCGGGGATGTGCTGGGGCAGCCCGTAAGTGTCTCTGCATTTCTGGTGCCAACACAGCATGCCCATAAGTTACCACCCCTAGCCTGTGAATCTTTGGAATGTGGGAGGAAACCAGAGCACCCAGAGGAAACCTACGTGGTCACGGGAAAACGTACAAACTCCTTACAGACTCAATCACGATTATTGGTGCTGTAAAGCGTTATGCTAGCTGCTACACTACAGAGGAGAAGGAGCTGTTCCTGAAACACTGACTGTGAGTCTTTAGATCAGATTAGCTTCATTTGTCCCTCGTGTACAATGAAACATACAGTGAAAGGCATCAATCGCTTCAACAACCAACACAGTCCAAGGATGTGCTGGGGCCAGCTCGCAAGTGTTGCCATGCTTCCAGTGCTGATATAGAATCAGAGTCAGGTTTAATATCACCGGCATATGCTGTGCCAGTGAAAATAGTTAAACTAAATAAGTAGTGCAAAAATAGAAATAAAAAAGTGGTGGGTAGTGTTCATAGGTTCAATGTCCATTCAGAAACTGGATGGCAGAGGGGAAGAAGTTGTTCCTGAAGCGTTATGTCCCCCAGCTCACTTCGTTTTTCATTTCTAGAATCTTTTTATTGGTACATAATCTTCTACAGCTATAAAATGATACAAAACTTCAACAATATATTCAATTAATAAAGCTGAAGAAAATAAAAACTGATCGTAATATATAAAAATGAAAAAAAAAATTTCACCATTTTCACCCCATCTAACTAAGAGAAAAAAAACCCCACTGACTACAAAAAAAGGGGGGGGGAACCCATTAGGAATCAACCCCCGGAGCAATACGTCTTACCATCATCTATATATTTATATAAAGAAAAAGAATCATCAACCGCCAATTCATATTTATATAAAATAAGATTGGAAGGAAACCATATAAAATAATTCAAATTAAATGATAATATTTGGCATATGAGCCCCAACTTCTCTCAAAATCGAATCGGGGATCAAAAGTTCTACTTCTAATTTTTTCCAAACTGAGACATAACATTACCTGAGAAAACCATTCAATTAATGTAGGGACAGAGGTATCTTTCCAGCTCACTAACCCTTTCAGGCTCCTCGTACTGTATCCCAGATCTGATCCGTCTTGTTCTGCTTTCTGATGCTGTGGGACTGGTTTACAGCCAGATTAGAGAGCATGAGTTCCTCAGTTTAATGACAGAGCACAGATAAAGCCGAACTTTCCCTGGGCTGTTCTAAACACAGTGGGGATATTATTCCTGCTTTTCATTACCACAATGGAACCAGGTCACAGATAGGATAAGGGAGACCTTGAGCTCGAACACCACTTGGAGCCAAACCCCCACCCACTCAGTATCTTCAGGGCTTCCGCTGCTGCCCGTTTGATTCAAGTGATCTTGCTGTAGCTTCCTGATACCAGTCCTTTGCACAGTTTCTGACCAGGGTCTGAGCTGCAGAATGTGTGGAAAATCTGATCAATTTCTCCCTAGGCTGCATGTTAAAGAATAAAGTAAACAAGACTGTTGATTTCAAAATGACACAACTCCATCCTGGGCATGGAGGTTTCATCAGGAAGAGAGGCCTTCCCCTTTCAGATCTGCTGCACTTTATTCAAGTTGGCTTTTTCCGTCTATTATTTAGATTGGCAAATCTCCAAATCAATAACTGTCCAATGCAGCCAGAGTGCAGTTATAATCTAACCCCGCCACAGTCCCATACAATCACAGCATAGTTACCAAGGGGGGTGGGGGGGGGGGGGAAAGACACTAACATAGTGGCTAGCACAATCACTTTACAACACCAGCAATCACCGATCAGAACACCTGTCTTCCTGTCCGCCCAACCCCACACTCCTGTTTCCCCATCTGACCCCAGAAACCCATCTCTCTGAATCCACACACAGTGCCCCCATCTCCTTAACCCTGCACACCCTTCTCCCCACCTCTCCACCCCACACAACCGTCTCCCCACCTCCCCAAACCCACATGCCAGTTTCTCTGTCTTCACACACCCGTCTCCCTGTCTACCCAACCTCACACACCCATATCTCCGAACCCTCCTCCGCTTTCCTCAGGGATCTGCGATTCTCTTGTCCATTCGTCCCTCTCCACTAATCTCTTTCCTGGCACTTATCCCTGCAGTGGCCAAAGTGCTACGCCTGCCCATTCACCTCCTCCCTCACATCATTCAAGGTCGCTAACAGTCCTTCCAGGTGAGGCAACACTTCACCCGTGAATCTGCTGGGGTTTGTTTCTGCTGCTGTCTGTAAGGAGTTTGTATGTTCTCCCCATGACCACGTGGGTTTCCTCCAAGTGCTCCGGATTCCTCGCACATTCCAAAGACGTATGGGTTAGGGTTAATAAGTCACATTGGCTCTGGAACCGTGGTAACACTTGCAGGCTGCTCTCCGCACAATCCTTGCTGATTTGATTTGATGCAAAAATGACACATTTTGACTGTAGGGTTTTGATGTTTCAATGTACATGTGGAAAATTATACTCCTCTCTCTCTCACCCATCCCAACCACAGGGTAGTAATTGACCACTGCAGCCTCGATCCCACGTTTATTCTGAACCAATCTCAAGCAACAAACAAGTTGCAAGAGAAACTCAATGGATCATGAAGCATCTGTGGAGAGAAATGGACAGTTGATGGTTTGGTTGAGCATCTTCATCGCTCAGTACAATCTTTTGGTCGAGAATCTTCCCCTCCCCTCCCCCCCACCATTTTATTCTGTCATCTTCCCCCTTCCTTTGCAGTCCTGAAGCAGGGTCTTGGCATGAAACATCAATTGTTTATTTCCATAGTTCCTGCCTGACCTGCTGAGTCCCTCCAGTATTTTGTGTGACTTCCAGCATCTGTAGAATTTCTCACGTCTATGATTCGAGACTCTTCATCAGTCCAGATTTTGGATCTCAGCCGGAAACATTTGACTCCCCACTTCCCTCCCTTTATTCCTATCAGCTTCCATCTTCTTCAGCCCTTTGTCACCTCCACCAATCATCTGCCAGCTTCTGACACCATTCCCACTCCCCCACCTGCCTAGCAAACCCCGCCTCACTAGCTCTTGCTCCACCTGAAGCCAAACACCATCTATAAATTCACTGATGACACAACTGTTGTTGGCAGAATCTCATACGGTGACGAGGAGGCATATGGGGATGAGATAGATCAGCTGGTTGAGTGGTGTTGCAACAGCAAGCTTGCACTCAACATCAGTAAGACCAAGGAATTGATTGTGGACTTCAGGAAGGGGAAGTCGAGGGAGCACACACTAGTCCTCATCAAGGGGTCACCAGTGGAAAGGGTGAGCAGTTTCAGATTCCTGGGTGTCAACATCTCTGAGGACCTCTCCTGGACCCAACACATTGATGCAATCAAGAAGAAAGCAGGCCAGTAGCTTACTTAATGAGGAGTTTGAGGAGATTTGGTATGTCACCAAAAACTCCAGCAAATTTCTACAGATGTTCCAACTGCCTGTATGGAGGAGGGGCACTGCACAGGATCGAAATAAGCTGCAGAGAGTTGTAAGCTCAGTCAGCTCCATCACGGGCACCAGCCTCCATAGTATCCAGGACATCTTCAAGGAGCAGTGCCTCAAAAAGACAGCATCCATCATCAAAAGAACCCCAGCACCCAGGTCATGCCTTGTTCTCATTGCTACCATCAGGAAGGAGGTACAGAAGCCTGAAGGCACTGTGACGTATCCCGTAACTGGATCACTTACCAGCAAAGATAGAGAGGTCCGCTGAAGTCTGATGGTACCATTTTTAAACGTTTTTATTTATAAAGGGGCACAAAAGGAAGGTTAATACAAACATTTTGATAACATACGTCGTCAATACTCAATCTAAAGCGCAGGTATAGTAATAATCAATCAGAAATAAGCTCTATCGTTGTCTAGGGGATAATATATTGTCCATTTGGAAATATAACAGTCATTCAAAAGTCTGCAGGCTTCAGCCTTTTGGGAACCGCTGAGTTTCCCGTGTTGGAGAGAGAGAGAGAGAGAGAGAGATTGGTGAGAAAAGGAACACTTGCCCGGGTCCTTACGAAGCAAAGCCGTGGAATCAGGGGAGCAGGCTTCCCTGTTGTTAGTTAAAAGCGGTTTTTTTCTGTGATTCCAGCCACAGACTCCCAATTCAGAATCTAACGCACGTGGCTTCCCGCTACGACGGGATCGCTATCGTGTCTCCTTGGTGCGTCTAAAGGGGTCGTCCCCCCCAGACCCTCCTTTATACTTCCTCACGGGATCGCAGGTGTCAATCTCTCTCTCAAACAGCCCACTTTGCCCGAGGGCTTTACACGTGGTCTTCATGAGACAATAGTCAAGGTCGCCTTATTCTGCATCCCGGTGGAACGCAGTATTCAGCACGTCTCTCTCTCTCCCATTTCCTGTGTCTATCAGCACGTCTCTCTCTTCTCTTGGGTCATTGACCCCCCCCCCCTTCACTAGGGCTCTTGCGATTCTCACAAAGGAGGGGGGGTGGTATCATAACAGCACACACTCAATGATTCAAGAACAGCTTCTTCCACTCTGCTATCAGATTTCTGAATGGACATTGAACCCATGAACTTTACTTTTTTAAATTTCTATTTTTGCACTACTTATTTTAAAATATATATACACATACACACACACTTACTGTAGTTGGTATTTTTTCCTATTATTAAGTATTGCATTGTACAGCTGCCGCAAAGATAACAAATTTCACCACATGTGCTGGTGATATTAAATCTAACTCTGATTCCCCACTGATTCAATCTCACACTGGTCCCCCAGGCCTTCCCACCAACAATCCCTTAATGTTCCTGACTGTGCCATCTTTCCGGAGCGTTTTCCCTGACCTCCCTTGCACTGTGACTGTTTTCTGCAGGAATGTGTTCTCTTGTTTTTCTCAGAGGCCCCCATGACGAGACACCGGGGGCTGTTGGCCACAAACACTCAGTGGCCACTTTATCAGGAATACCTCGTTAATGCAAATATCTGATCAGCCAATCATGTGGCAGCAAGTCAATGCATTAAAGCATGCAGGCATGGTCACGAGGTTTAGTTATTGTTCAGACCAAGCATCAGAATGGGGAAGAAATGTGATCGAAGTGGCTTTGTCGGTGCCATATGGGGTGGTTTGAGCATCTCGGGGACTGCCAACCTTCTGGGATGTTCATGCACAACAGTCTCTAGCGTTTACAGGGTATAGTGCGAGAAGCAATTAAAAAAAAACATCCAGTGAGTGGCAGTTACATGGGCAAAAATGTCTTGTTAACGAGAGAGGTCAGGGGAGAATGGCCAGACTGGTTCAAGCTGGGAGGAAGGCAACAGTAAATCAAATAACCACAGGTTACAACTGTGGTGTGCAGAAGAGCATCTCTGAACGGGCAACACGTTGAACCTTGAAGTGGATGGCCTACAGCAGCAGAAGACCATGAACATACACTCAGAGGCTACTTTATTAGGTACAGGGGGTGGGGAATAAGTGACTACTGAGAGTATAAAACAGACCTGGAGAGGATGACAGGGTAAGAAAGTAGGAGGAGAGTTCCTCCAGCATTTTATGTGTGTGCTGTTC
Organism: Hemitrygon akajei; assembly: GCF_048418815.1. Taxonomy (NCBI): domain Eukaryota; kingdom Metazoa; phylum Chordata; class Chondrichthyes; order Myliobatiformes; family Dasyatidae; genus Hemitrygon; species Hemitrygon akajei. The sequence continues at coordinate 22,123,010 of NC_133154.1, forward strand.
AAAATTTCCAACATCTGCAGAATCTCTGCTGTTGAGGAGATCCATTGGAGTGCAATGTCTGTATGGAGTTTGCATCTTTTCCCGATGATTACTCAGCTCCTAAGTCGTGTGGGTTGGCTGATTTACTGTCGGCTGTAAATTAGCCCTAGGGTGAGGGGTATAATCTGGGAGGAGTTAATGGAGCATGAGAAAAATAGTGTTTGAATGAATTTACTCTTGAGAGCTAGCATCAACTCGATGGGCCGAATACTCTGCATCATAAAGAATTATGAAATCTCAATATGAAGCTACATATCAGGTTTGTCAGGGCTTAGCGTGGCGGCCCGGCTTGAAGGACCTACCTAGAGAAACCGGGCATCTCAAAAGTAAAATAAAAAAGTTTAAAATAAAGAACTTGGAAAGAAAGGATTGGAAAAAACTGCGGAGGGTTGTAAACTCAGCCAGCTCCATCGTGTGCACTAGCCCGCCCAGCATCCAGGACACCTTCAAAAGGCAAAGCCTCAAAAAGGGAGCCGTCCATAATTAAGGACATGTCTTCGTCTCATTGCTACCGTAAGAGAGGGGTACAGGAGCCTGAAGATACACACTCAGCCTTTTGGAAGCAGCTTCTTCCCCTCTACCATCAGATTTCCGAAGGGACACTACCTCACTATTTTTGCATTACTTATTTGATTTAATTTATTATATACAATATATATTTCTTATTCTAATTTAGTACTGCACCGGACTGCTGCTGAAAAACAAACTCACGACATGTGTCAGTGATATTAAACCGGAGTTTCGTACAGTGAAATTTTCCAGCACTTAAAAAGCTCCACCCAGAAAACTGATCTATTTCTTTTTTTTTAGAGACACGGGAGGGAAATGGAATTTTTGTTTTTGTCTCCCAGCTTCAACACACTAATCGTGCTCTCCAGCGAGAAGCAGCTCCCCACGTCCAACCAGCTCCAGCCCAAACTCCACGCCAATGAAAACTTGCAGCACAGTCAGCTGTTTCTCTTGAAGAACTTTCCCTCTTTTCAATAAAAAAAATCTTGCCAGAACTTTATGCTCATTTCAGGGGAAAAGAAGTGAAATTAGAACCACGGGGGAAATACTGGGTTAACTTTTGGCCCGTGCTCCAAAGCGCACTCCGCGGAGATAGTGATGAAACTTTATCCTTAATAGCCGGTAGCCTCAAATAATTGCCGCCGCCTTTAATTTCACGTTGCCTCCCAGATCTCCCCTCCTTCTTCCCCGAGGTTTGATGTCACGTGGAGAGTTCTGGCCGGGTTCGGTCCAAGTCTGTCGCATCGCTCGGCTCAGCCGCTAATTGGAGAAGGGAGACAGAGTCTGTTTGGCATCAAAACTGACAACGTAGAACTGGGGCAGCGGGACGGTTTCTTTGACTAAACACTTCCCTCTCTTGCCAATGGAAAAGCATCGGATCTGTGCTGCCACACAACTCAAACGATTATCTGCTGACTCCTACATAAGCAGCACAGGGTGAGCTATTCGGCCCCTCTATCTGCTGTTCAAAACCGATCACTGTCTTCACCTCCACTTACTCAACAATCCACAAATGTATCTATCCCACTTTTGGTGACTCTGTCCAAAGATCCAAAAGACATAAGAGCATAACTTGGCAATTCAGACCATCAAATCTGCCCTGTCGTTCCATCACGGCTGATCTATTATTCCTCTCAACCCCATTCTCCTGCCTTCTCCCCATAACCTTTGGCACCCTTGCTAATCAAGAACTTATCAACCTCTGCTTTAAGTATATCCAATGACTTAACCTCCGCAGCCGCCTGCGGCAATGAGTTCCACAGATTCACCACCCTCTGGCTAAAGAAATTCCTCCTCATCTCTGCTCTAAAGGGACGTCCTTTATGTCTCCAACAGAACGGCTCTCTGCTGGGGAGTCACCATCACTGCTGCCCTGTCTGTTTTCATAGAGTAATACAGCATAGAAACAAGCCATTCAGCCCAACTGGGCTGTGCTGACCAAGATTCCCATCGAAGCTATTGGCCTATATCCCTCTGAACCTCTCCTATCCACGTGCTCGTCCAAGCACCTTTAAGTGTGGCTAATGTACCTGCCTCAATCACTTCCTCTGGCAGCACATTCCTCATATGCACCACCCTCTGGGAGAAAATATTTCCACAACCTACAGACTCACTTTCAAGGACTCTACAACGCACGTTATTTTTAAAATTTGCACAATTTGCCATCTTTTGCACATTAGTTATTTGTCAGTCTTTGTTTATACACAGTTTTTCACAAGTTCTATCGCGTTACTATATTTTTTCCTGTAAATGCCAGCAAGAAAATGAATCTCAGGATTGTATATGGTGTGTACTTTGATAATGAATTTACTTTGATTTTAAAAACGTGGCCCCTCAGATCCGCATTAAATCTCTTCCCTCTCACTGAAACCTCCGGCTTTTGGTTCTTGATTCCCCAACCCTGGGGGTGGGAGAAAGACTTGTACACATTCATTCTATCTGTAGTTTTACACACCTCTATTGTGTCAGCCCTTATTCTCCCACACTTCAGTGAAAACACTTCTCTCCATAACACAGTCCCTCGAGTCCCGGCAACATCCTCGTACATCTCCTTGGCACTCTTTCAAGCATAATGACATCCTTCCTACTGCAAGGCGACCAAAACTGAACCAAGCGCAGCCTCACCAACCACAGTGCGAAGCCCCAAATCCTGCACTCAGTGCAACTAAACTATATCGGTCCTTGTTCAACTGGTGGTGCTGTTCTTTCAGCAGAGGAGGGGGTTGAGGGCTTGATGTTGTAGCTGTTTATTTTTGAGAGGGAGGGGTTGGTGTTCCAGCTGCTGTTCTCCATGTGGGCAATCTGTTAGTGTTTTTTGTTCGGGGGGGGGGGGGTTGGATTTGCAAGTTTTGTTTCTTTTTCCTTTTTGTGCAGGGAGGGGGGTTTGATGTCTTTTCTTTCAACGACTGCCATGGTTTTTCTGTATTCCATAGCTATCTGGAGAAGACCAATATATTGGTCATGCATTGTACATGCATACTTTGACAATAAACTGAATCTTTGAAGATTCAGATCGCATTGAAACATGCAGTGCAATTTATTATTTACCTTAATAACCAGCATAGCAAGTGTCACCACACACTCCACTGCCAACATAGCATGCCCACAATGTTCAGCAGAAATAGATCAACAAAATAAGCCCCTCCCTCCCACACACACAAACTGTCCTCTAACCCAGGAAAGGCCATCTCAGGGCCTCCAGTACACCCTCTACCCTCCAAGGCTGGACCAAGAGAGACTGAAGAAAGGGAAGACCATAGTGTGTGCCTAGTGGGTGACTCTGTGGCACAGCAGGCAGAGTCACTGCGTCACAGCGCCAGCGACCCGGGTTCAATCCTGACCTCTGACATTGCTTGTGCGTAGAGTTTGCATGTTCTCCCTGTGACCATGCGGTTTCCCCCCAAGTGCTCCAGTTCCCTCCCACATCCCAATGACACACCGGTCAGTAAGTTAATTGCTCCTGTATTCCACTAGTGTGTGGAGGGACAGGATTTTATTGTGGGAAGGGGGAGTTTTTGGGAATGTGCAAAAAATAAAATAGGATTGGTGTAAATGGGTGGTTGATAGTCAGCACAGACTCGATGGGCTGAAAGGCCTGTTTCTGTGCTGTCTCTCTCTACGAGACTCTATCACCTCCTCCTGCTCCCATTCACCTGTGTTCCCCTGCAGGATTTCCCTCTCTACCACTACTAAAATTAAGGTTAGCTGGCTTGGCTCCTCTGCACAGAGTATGTGAGAGTCACCGGGGAAATCTGTGACGTTACAACTTACTGTGCTGCATCAATGCAAGAAACATCAGTGATGAGGAAAAGGCATTTGGCCATAGAGCACATACAAATTAGTGGAGAAACTCAGCAGGTCAGGCAGCATCTGTGGAGGGAGTTGCACAGATGACGTTTCAGGCAGTTCCCCTCCATAAACGCTCTCTGACCTGTGGGGGGGGGGGGGGGGGGGGGTGTGTGTGTGTGTGTGTGTGTGTGTGTGTGTGTGTGTGTGTGTGTGTGTGTGTGTGTGTGTGTGTGTGTGTGTGTGTGTGTGTGTGTGTGTGTGTGTGTGTGTGTTGCACAGGGCTGGTAAAAGCTGAAGAAAGTTACAAACTCAGCCAGCTTCATGATGGGCACTGGCCTCCCTAGTGTCGAGGAAATTCTCAAAGAGCAGTGCTTCAAAAAGATGGCATCCATCATCGGAGAGAAGATGAGGCAACTGTGGCTGATGAGGAAAGTCAAAGGCGGCATAAAAGCAAAAAAGAGGGCATATAATAGAGCAAAATGTAGTGTGAAGTTAGAGGATTGGGAAGCCTTTAAAAACAGAAGGCAATTAACAAAGCCATAGAAAGTGAAAAGATGAAATATGAAGGTAAGCTAGCCAATAGTACCAAAGAGGATACCAACAGATTTTTCAACTATGAAAAGTAAAAATAGGCAAAGAGGCCATCAAACCACTGGAAAATGACACTGATGAAGTAGTAATAGGGGACGAAGAAATGGCAGACAAACTATGTATTTTACATCATTCTTCACTGTGGAAGACTCTAGCAGCATACCAAAAATTCTTAAGGGTCAGGAGGCAGATATGAGTGTAGTTGCTATTCCTGAGAAGGTGCTTGGGAAAGCTGAAAAGTCTGAAGGTCACCAGGACAACATGGACCACACCCCAGGGTTCTAAAAGAGGTGGCTGAAGAGATTGTGGAAGCATTAATAATGCTCTTCCACGAATCATTGGATTCTGGAAAGGTTCCAGAGGACTGGAAAAGTGCAAATGTCACTCTACTCTTCAAAGGGGGGGGGGGGGTGGAGAAGGGAGAAGAAAATAAATTATAGGCCAGTTAGACTGACTTCAGTATTAGAAAGATGTTGGAGTCCATTAAGGATGAAGTTTTGGGGTACTTGGAAGCACATGATAAAATAGGCCAAAGTCAGGTTGGTTTACTTAAGGGAAATCTTGCCTGACAAATCTGTTGGAATCCTTTTAGGAAGTAACAGGCAGTTGTTTGTTTGGATTTTCAGAAGACTTTTATCAAAGTGCCGCACATGAGGCTGATTAACAAGATAAGAGCCCTTGGTATTGCAGGAAGGACACTAGCGAGGATTGAGGATTGGCTGACAGGCAGGAGGCAAAGGGTGAGAATAAAGGGGGCCTATTCTCATAGAGACCACTTCTTTGCACATATGTCAATGATTTGGAAGTCAGAATTGATGGCTTTGTGTCTAAGTCTACAGACGATCTGAAGATAGGTGAACGGGCAGATAGTGTTGAGGAAACAGGGAATCTGCAGAAGGACTTGGATTGAGAGAATGGGCAAGGAAGTGGCAGATGGAATACAGTATCGGGAAGAGTATGGTCATGCAATTTGGTAGAAGGAATAAAAGCACAAACGCATAAATGGGGAAAAAAAAATAAAAAATCAGGAGGTTTAAATGGACTTTGGAGTCATTGTGCAGGATTTCCAAAATGTTAACTTGCAGGCTGAGTCAGTGGCAAGGAAGGCAAATGCAATGTTAGCATTCATTTTGACAGGAGCAAAATATAAAAACAAGGATGTGATGCTGAGACTTTAAGGCACAGGTCAAATCGCACTTGGAATATTGTGAGCAGTTTTGGGCCCCTTATCTAAGAAAAAATGTGTTGGCATTGGAAAGTGTCCAAAGGAGAATAATTATAATGACTCTGGGAATTAAAGCTTCGATGTATGAGGAGCATTTGATGGTTCTGCACCTGTACTTGCTGGAGTTTAGAAGAACGAGGGGATGCCATTAAAAGCTATGGAACATTGCAAGGCCTAGCTAAAGTAGATGTGATTATTGCTATTCCAGTCAAGATGGCACCTGCGTACAACACTCCCATGGTCGATGTCTTCTGGATAGATCATGAAATCATATATTTCACTTCTTTTATGTCCTTTACATTTGTTTTTCATCTTGAGTGTGATTCTGGAACTGTTAGAGCCTGTGATTTGCAGTTTAGATACCGTTTGGGTGTTTCAACACTCTGCAGTCTCCAAGAGGAATCTGGGAGGCAGAGGCAGCGGGCGCAAATTTCGTGGTGAGAAGACTGCAGGGCGGGGCGGGAGTGGCTGTCCGACTCCATTTCGCTGATTAAAGCTTTCATTGTCTGCCGATTAAAGTGACGAGGGAGACTCAAACATAGTGGCGAATGCAGAGGGTGAGCGCTGGCTGCCTGTATTTTGATTGCTGGTGGGATCACTCTGCTGCCGGACAGGGGAAAATGTCTTTTGATCACTGGTCAGATTACTCTACTGTGGGACAGGGGAGAGAGAGGCTGCTGCTGTGTCCGGAGAGTATCACCCAGGTTTTCTGCGTTTTGGATATGGACTTGGACTTTTTAAAAAAAGTCTTATAGTTTTTTTTATGTTCTGTGTTTTTCACTCAATCTTTTTCAATTTTTGTGTGTGGGGGAGGGTCTTTGGGTGGGGGGGGGGGTCAATGTGCCTGTTCCATTTTTGTTGGTTTTTTTGTACTGAAGAGGGAAAATTTGTGGGTTGATGATCGTGCTGCTGTTCTTTTCTATCTTGATTTTGTGGCTATCTGGAGAAGAATTTCAAAGTTGTATACATTGATAATAAATGAAACTTTGAAGATGTTTCCTATAATGGAGGAGTCTAGGACCAGAAGGCATTATCTCATAATAAGGGCCATAGATTTAGAACAGACATGAAGATGAATTTCTCCAGCCAGAGAGAGAGTGGTAAATCTGTGGAATGCATTGCCACAGGTGGCTGTCATTGACTGTATTTAAAGCGGAAGTTGATAGGTTCTTGATTAGTCAAAGGTTATGGGGTGAAGGCAAGAGAATGTGTGTCAGAGGATTAATAAATTAGCTATAATGGAATGGTGGACTAGACACAATGAGCTGAATGGCCTAATTCTGCTCCTATGTCTTATGATCTTATTAAGGACTCCCAATACCCAAAACGTGCCCTCTTCTCATTGCTACCATCAAGGAGGAGATACAGGAGCCAGAAGACACAAACTAAGCACTTTAGGAACAGCTTCTTCCCCTCTGCCATCAAATTTCTGAACGGATAATAAACCCGTGTGCTTTTTTTCTTTTTTTACACTACTTAAAGTTATTACATTTCTTACTGTAATGTATAGTTTTTCATGTATTGCAATGTACTGCTGCCACAAAACAACAAATTTAATGACAAATGCCGGTGATATTAAACCTGATTCTGATTCATTTACAGAATCTCTTGTATTCACAATTTGCATTTAAATGGATTGTCCTTTTCTACACTTTCTTGTAAAATTTGTGTACAATTGATGTTTTTGGTTTTCCTGTGAGTGCTGCTGTAAGGAGGATTTTCATTGCATCATAATGGAATGGTGTACTAGACACAATGGGCTGAATGGCCTAATTCTGCTCCAATGCACACCCATAATTGTGCAGATGATAATAAACGCCACTTTGACTTTGACTTGGATCGTTGGCAGTTGCTAGAACAGTGTTAACATTGTACAGAAAGTCAGTGACAAGAAGTTTATAGAAACACACACAAAATTCTGGAAGAACTCAGCGGGCCAGGCAGCATCTATGGAGAGGAATTGAACATAAGGGTCTCGAGCCGAAATGTCGACTGTTCATTCCCCTCCACAGATGCAGGCTGATCGGCTGAGTTCCTCCAACATTTTATGTGTGTTGCTCAAGATTTTCCAGCGTCTGCAGAACCTGTGCCTCTGATTAGCTGTGTAAACCTTTCCCACGACAGGCCCAGAGCTGTCCACATTACAGAACTAATTGGGAGTGGCTCACACAGCTCCTCAGGGCTTTTCTGTTCTGCCTTGCGGTAAGATAATTCCTGATACTTTGTCCACATTCCTGCCCCATCCTTATACACCAATGTCTGAACATCTGTCAGAATGCACCTTGAATATAGTCAGTCTAATGGTGGCCCCATGCCTTGCTGATATTTGTAACTACAACACTATGTTACGGGGGGGGGGGGGGTGGAAGAGAGGGGGAGGGGGAGGGAGAGGGAGAGAACACATTAAAGTGCAGTATTTGGGGGGAATGCTCAAAGAAAGAGTGCACTTTTAAAGATGCCCAGGCCATACTCTCTTCTCACTGCTGGCATTAGGAAGAAGCTGCAGGAGCCTCAGGTCCCTTGCCACCAGGTTCTGGAACAGTTAATACCCCTCAACCTCAGGCTCTTTAAACAAAAGGGATAACTTCTCTCACCGCAACACTGAACTGATTCTACAAAACCATGGACTCACTTTTAAGGACTCCACAACTCGTGTTCTCAATATTTATTGCTTACTTTTTTAAATTTTCCTTTTGTATTTCCATTTGTTGTCTTTTGCACATCAATCACTGTTCTGTGCGGTTTTTAACTGTTTCTATTGTCTTTCTTTCCATTTACTGTGAATGCCCACAGGGAAATGAACCTCAGGGTGATTATATGGTGACATATGTGCAGTCGGATAATAAATTTACTTTGAACTAAACTGATGCTATTAATGTAGTGATAGCATAGCAAAGACAAAAGGGTAAACTTTGAGCACATCTACAAAGAGTGCTGCTGCAAAGTTCAAAGTAACTTTGCTATCAAAGTACATATATGTCATCACATACAACACTGTGATTTCAGTCACAAAAACACAGCATTCATTATCAAGGGCCCCCATCACTCAGGCCATGAGGCCATGCTCTCTTCTCGCTCCTGCCGTCGGGAAGGAGTTTCAGGAGCCTCATGACATCAGACTCTTGAGCCAAATGTGATAACTTCAACTCACACCAACACTGAACCGATCTGTGGCACAGGCACAGAGCTTCAGATAGACAGCATTCACAGGAAAACCAAAAACATCAATTATGCACAAATTTCACAAGGAAGTAAAGAATAATGAAAAGGACAATCCATTTAAATCCATCAGGTGAAATCTCAGAATTTCACCTAAATCTATGGACTCACTTTCAAGAACTGTACAACTCGTTCTCAGTATTGTTTTTATCCCCCTGTTTATCAATTCATTTATCCATTCATTCATTTATTTAGTGCAACTTGTCTCTTTTGTGCACATTGATTATTTGTCAGTCTTTGTGTTGCTTTTCATTGATCTGTTGTATTTCTTTGTTCTAATGTGAATGCCTGCAAGAAAACAAATCTCAGAGTTGCATATGTACTTTGATAATAAACTTACTCTGACCTTGGTCCCTTCATTGTGATGGAAGTTCTGAATTTGTTTTATAAACAGGAATACTTCAATAATCTGCTATCCAATTTTTCCAAAATCATGATGATTCACCAGGCTGTGATTCCCACAGAAGAGTCACGGGGGCGGGGGCCTGAGTCCCCAGGGAGCCCTTTAAACATATAGACTAATATCGTGGAGAGGGAAACAGGCCCTTCAGCCCATTGAGCCCATGCTGACCATCAAGCACTAATCCTGCATAAATCTTAGAATTTTATATTCTCCATTGCCCCCCCCCCATGATTCTATCCCTCTCTCACACTCTTGGGGGCAATTTAGAGCAGCCAATTAACACTCTGACTCAGCCTTTGGAATGCGAGAGGAAGCAGGAGGAACACACGCATCGGAAGAATGTGCAAACTCCACACAGACAGCACCAGATGTGGGGATTGAACCCGGGTCCCTGGCACTGTGAGGAAAATCGGCTCTGCCCACTGCACCAACCCCCCAAGCCACCCAAAAGTTTATTAGGGACGTGCAGCATCTAAATTAAGTTTACTTATCACAGGCACCTCAAAACATACAGTGAAATGTTATTTATTTACTTATTGAAATACAGTGCAGAATAGGCCCTTCTAGCCCTTCAAACTGCACTGCCAAGCAACCCCCGATTTAATCCTAACCTCATCACAAAATTAACCTCCTTATCAGTCTTTGGACTGTGGGAGGAAACTGGAGCACCCAGAGGAAACCCATGTGGTTACAGGAGAGTGTACAAACTCCTTACAGACAGTGGCAGGATTACAGAAGGCGTCGCTTGGCTTGCTCTGTTCCTCCCTCCCACCCACAAATCAGGCCGTCTTCCTTGCCCACAATCTTTTGACAATTCTATCCCCTCGCACAACTCAGGTTCTCTTCTGCTCTGCTGTTGGCTGGCTTTGCCTTTCATTGTGAGCTCAGCTTGTGCACAGCAAGATTTCAACTGCCAATATTATCATGTCACATACCACCGGGCTCAAGGATAACTTCTACCCTGCTGCTATCAGACTTTTAAACAGATTTCTCACATGCTAAAAGATTATTATGTCATAATATCAACACTATCACATCAAGTTGATTAGATTAGATACTTTATTGATCCCAAAGAAAATGATTGTCACAATAGCATTACAAGTGCACAGATATACAGTATTAGAATAGAATTTAAAAAAAGTTACTTCAAACAGTCTAACAGGAGGGGGGGTCATCACTTCCCTGGCTATAGTTTGACTCATTATAGAGCTAATGGCCGAGGGGAAGAATGACCTCATATAGCACTCTTTGGAGCAACACGGTTATCTTAGCTTATTACTGAAAGTGCTCCTCTGTTCAGCCAAGGTGGCATGCAGAGGGTGAGAGATTTTGCCCAGAATTGCCAGGATTTTCCACAGGGTCCTTTATTCTACCACAGCCTCAGTGTGTCCAGTTTGATTCCTATAACAGAGCCAGCCTTTCTCATCAGTTTATTGAGCCTGTTGGCATCACCAGTGTTGATGCCATTGCCCCAGCACAACACCACATAGAAGATTGTACTGGCGACAACAGACTGGTAGAACATGTGAAGGAGAGGACTGTACACTCCATAGGACCTCAGTCTCCTCAGGAAGTCGAGGTGATTCTGGCCCTTCTTGTTCACAGCCTCTGTGTTGGTTCTCCACTCAAATCTGTCATCCAGTCTTGTAGGTCTTCAGCATCAATAGTAACAGGGAGCAATGCAGGCTCAGTCTTCCTAAAGTCCATCACTATCTCCTGTCTCTTACTGATGTTGAGCTGCAGATGATTCATCTTGCACCATTTGACAAAGTCCTCCACCATGGCCCAGGATTCATCCTCCTGTCCTCCCCGTGTACACCCAACTACTGTCGATTCATCAGAGAATTTCTGCAGATGACATGACTCAGTGTTGTATCTAAAGTCTGAGGTGTACAGGGTAAACAGGAAGGGAACCAATACATCACCCTGTGGGGTCCCAGTGCTGCTTATAGCCAGGTCTGACACACAGCTCTGAAGCAACACAAAGTGTGGTCTGTCAGTCAGGTAGTCCATTATCCAGGATACAATGCAAGTGCCAACCTGCATTGAATGGAGATTTTCCCCCAGCAAAGAGGGCTGTGTGGTATTGAATGGAGATTTTCCCCCAGCAAAGAGGGCTGTATGGTACTGAATGGAGATTTTCCCCCAGCAGTGAGGGCTGTATGGTATTGAATGGAGATTTTCCCCCAGCAGTGAGGGCTGTATGGTATTGAATGGAGATTTTCCCCCAGCAGTGAGGGCTGTGTGGTACTGAATGGAGATTTCCCCCCAGTAAAGAGGGCTGTATGGTACTGAATGGAGATTTTCCCCCAGCAAAGAGGGCTGTATGGTATTGAATGGAGATTTTCCCCCAGCAGTGAGGGCTGTGTGGTATTGAATGGAGATTTCCCCCCAGCAAAGAGGGCTGTATGGTATTGAATGGAGATTTTCCCCCAGCAGTGAGGGCTGTATGGTATTGAATGGAGATTTTCCCCCAGCAGTGAGGGCTGTGTGGTATTGAATGGAGATTTTCCCCCAGCAGTGAGGGCTGTATGGTATTGAATGGAGATTTTCCCCCAGCAGTGAGGGCTGTATGGTATTGAATGGAGATTTTCCCCCAGCAGTGAGGGCTGTGTGGTACTGAATAGAGATTTTCCCCCAGCAGTGAGGGCTGTATGGTATTGAATGGAGATTTTCCCCCAGCAGTGAGGGCTGTATGGTATTGAATGGAGATTTTCCCCCAGCAGTGAGGGCTGTATGGTACTGAATGGAGATTTTCCCCCAGCAGTGAGGGCTGTATGGTACTGAATGGAGATTTCCCCCCAGCAGTGAGGGCTGTGTGGTACTGAATGGAGATTTCCCCCAGCAGTGAGGGTTGTATGGTACTGAATGGAGATTTTCCCCCAGCAGTGAGGGCTGTATGGTACTGAATGGAGATTTCCCCCCAGCAGTGAGGGCTGTATGGTACTGAACGGAGATTTTCCCCCAGCAGTGAGGGCTGTATGGTATTGAATGGAGATTTTCCCCCAGCAGTGAGGGCTGTATGGTATTGAATGGAGATTTTCCCCCAGCAGTGAGGGCTGTATGGTATTGAATGGAGATTTTCCCCCAGCAGTGAGGGCTGTATGGTATTGAATGGAGATTTTCCCCCAGCAGTAAGGGCTGTATGGTACTGAATGGAGATTTTCCCCCAGCAGTGAGGGCTGTATGGTATTGAATGGAGATTTTCCCCCAGCAGTGAGGGCTGTATGGTATTGAATGGAGATTTTCCCCCAGCAGTGAGGGCTGTATGGTATTGAATGGAGATTTTCCCCCAGCAGTGAGGGCTGTGTGGTATTGAATGGAGATTTTCCCCCAGCAAAGAGGGCTGTATGGTACTGAACGGAGATTTTCCCCCAGCAGTGAGGGCTGTATGGTATTGAATGGAGATTTTCCCCCAGCAGTGAGGGCTGTATGGTATTGAATGGAGATTTTCCCCCAGCAGTGAGGGCTGTGTGGTACTGAATGGAGATTTCCCCCCAGTAAAGAGGGCTGTATGGTACTGAATGGAGATTTTCCCCCAGCAAAGAGGGCTGTATGGTATTGAATGGAGATTTTCCCCCAGCAGTGAGGGCTGTGTGGTATTGAATGGAGATTTCCCCCCAGCAAAGAGGGCTGTATGGTATTGAATGGAGATTTTCCCCCAGCAGTGAGGGCTGTATGGTATTGAATGGAGATTTTCCCCCAGCAGTGAGGGCTGTGTGGTATTGAATGGAGATTTTCCCCCAGCAGTGAGGGCTGTATGGTATTGAATGGAGATTTTCCCCCAGCAGTGAGGGCTGTATGGTATTGAATGGAGATTTTCCCCCAGCAGTGAGGGCTGTGTGGTACTGAATAGAGATTTTCCCCCAGCAGTGAGGGCTGTATGGTATTGAATGGAGATTTTCCCCCAGCAGTGAGGGCTGTATGGTATTGAATGGAGATTTTCCCCCAGCAGTGAGGGCTGTATGGTACTGAATGGAGATTTTCCCCCAGCAGTGAGGGCTGTATGGTACTGAATGGAGATTTCCCCCCAGCAGTGAGGGCTGTGTGGTACTGAATGGAGATTTCCCCCAGCAGTGAGGGTTGTATGGTACTGAATGGAGATTTTCCCCCAGCAGTGAGGGCTGTATGGTACTGAATGGAGATTTCCCCCCAGCAGTGAGGGCTGTATGGTACTGAACGGAGATTTTCCCCCAGCAGTGAGGGCTGTATGGTATTGAATGGAGATTTTCCCCCAGCAGTGAGGGCTGTATGGTATTGAACGGAGATTTTCCCCCAGCAGTGAGGGCTGTATGGTATTGAATGGAGATTTTCCCCCAGCAGTGAGGGCTGTGTGGTATTGAATGGAGATTTTCCCCCAGCAGTGAGGGCTGTATGGTATTGAATGGAGATTTTCCCCCAGCAGTGAGGGCTGTATGGTATTGAATGGAGATTTTCCCCCAGCAGTGAGGGCTGTGTGGTATTGAATGGAGATTTCCCCCCAGCAAAGAGGGCTGTATGGTACTGAACGGAGATTTTCCCCCAGCAGTGAGGGCTGTATGGTATTGAATGGAGATTTTCCCCCAGCAGTGAGGGCTGTATGGTATTGAATGGAGATTTTCCCCCAGCAGTGAGGGCTGTATGGTACTGAATGGAGATTTCCCCCCAGCAGTGAGGGCTGTATGGTACTGAATGGAGATTTTCCCCCAGCAAAGAGGGCTGTATGGTACTGAAGTACCTCAGGGCTGAAGGATAGCTTCTATGCTGTTGCTCTGACTCCTGAACTCATCCAGTCGAAGATGAACTCTGGGTCTCCCAGTCTACCCCTGTCATGGTCTTTGCAATTTATTTCTCTACCTGCACTGTACTTTCCCTGTAGCACTCTATTCTGCATTCTGTTTGCCTTCTATTCCCTCAATGTACCTACGTACGGAGTGATCTGTCTGGATGGCGCACGAAACGAAAGCTTTTCACTAATTCCTGGCACGTGTGACAAGAACGAGGGAGCAAGGTAGTGTAGAGGTTAGTGAAATGCCTTACAGTGCCAGCAACCCGGGTTCAACTCCAGCTGCTGCCTGTTAGGAGTTTGCAGGTTCTACACATGACCCCGTCGGTTTCCTCCAGGTGCTCCGGTTTCCCGTCACGTTCCAAAGACCAGAAGACCATAAGATATACGAGCAGAATTAGACCATTTGGCCCATCGAGTCTGCTCCACCATTTCATCCGCCCACCCCTCCCCCCAATCCAGCTGTATGTCAGCTGGACTGTTCCACCCAGAGTGAATGTCCCTTTAAGGAACAACTCAATCCTTCCATACAGGAAAAGGAACAGTTCCCTTTCCAACGCAGCAACACCGCTCACTGCCAAAGTTGTTCCAGGATTTATAAAAAGCCGAGGAGAAGGGGGAATTACTCCCTCCAGACCTGGCCAGTGTCCAGTGCGCAAACTCTTGACAAAAGGCTGTAAAGTGATAGCTGGTATGAAATAGTCAAAAGCAGCTGAGCAGATATTGCCAGGTCCCTCCTGCCCAACGCAGTCACAGAGAAAACTGATTTTATTTTTAACTGTGTGGCGAGCGAACCAGATATGTACATCCACACTGAAGCATACAGACACACACCGACACACTCCCCTTACACAGACATCGGGACACAAACTGACACACTCCCCCCTCACACATTGAGACACACACCGACACACTCCCCCCCACACATTGAGACACACACCGACACACTCCACCCTCACACAGACATGGGGACACACACCGACACACTCCCCCCTCACACATTGAGACACACACACCGACACACTCCCCCCTCACACAGACATGGGGACACACACCGACACACTCCCCCCTCACACATTGAGACACACACCGACACACTCCCCCCTCACACAGACATCGGAACACACACCGACACACTCCCCCCTCACACATTGAGACACACACCGACACACTCCCCCCTCACACAGACATCGGGACACACACCGACACACTCCCCCCTCACACATTGAGACACACACCGACACACTCCCCCCTCACACATTGAGACACACACCGACACACTCCCCCCTCACACAGACATCGGGACACACACCGACACACTCCCCCCTCACACATTGAGACACACACCGACACACTCCCCCCTCACACAGACATCGGGACACACACCGACACACAACCCCCTCACACATTGAGACACACACCGACACACTCCCCCCTCACACAGACATGGGGACACACACCAACACACTCCCCCCTCACACATTGAGACACACACCGACACACTCCCCCTCACACATTGAGACACACACCAACACACTCCCCCTCCCAGACATGGGGACACACACCGACACACTCCCCCCTCACACAGACACCCATATATATTCTCTCCCCACACACACACACAGAAGCTGTGACACACACCAAACACCCCTGCACACACTCGCACACGGCCATTCACATTAAACATACTTCCTCCCACGCTGAAATATTACCTCACACACAAACACCGACATTCTCCCTCACACACTCCGCTTCACACGCACACCCCGACATCGTCCCCTCACGCGCGAACCAATTTTCGTCAGAAGTTCCGGCGAGGTGGTCAGAATGCCAGCAGATATATAGGCGTAAATCTTTTAACAAGGCTCACCTCAGGCTCTTGCCGGCTCCCCCCTCACCCCCCAGACGGCGGGTGGCACTCGGGTGTCAGCTCTGGGGGTGAGCTGGTTACACAAGTGGCTCCACAACACGCCCGTGAAACCTTGCGGAGCAGAACCAGCCCACCGTTGGCTTTTGCGCCTGTCCTGTTGCTCCCGTTCCTCCTCTCTCCCTCTCCGATTCCTCACGGAGAACGCCGAGGAATGCCTCCCTCCCGCAACGAGCATGTGCAACCCACGGACAGAAAACGTCACGGGTGTGCGAAAGATTCTGGACCGGGAGGGAACAGGCAAGACTGAGCTCCAGTGCTTTATCTTAAAGGAGGCACGGTTCCGAGACCTTCTTCGTGTCCTCTCTGGAAGCCACTAGGATAATCTTATTAACTTGGCAGTCTTTCAAAACCTCACTGGAAACACCAACTATCACGTACTGAAGTCTCTCGTGAACTCTCTATCTTCTCTTTCTCTCTCACCCACGCCCTCCCTCTCCTCTTTCCTCTCTCTCTATCAATCTATCTCTCTCTCTCTCCTCCATCTTTCTCCCTAACCACCCCTTCCCCACCCTCCGTATCTGAGTGCCCACTTTTCACAGAGGAAGGCCATCAGTTTTGACAAGGATGCCTATCACACACTCTGGCAGACCTGATGATGGGTCCCCGCCCAAATCCTTTCCATAGATGCTGCCCGACCTGCTGAGTTCCTCCAGCATTTTGTGTAGGACCAGTGATAACCTGGAGCATGTCAACTTCATGGAGGAGATGGAGATGTTGGAGGTACTGAAACTCAAGAAAGAGGGTGAATCTCCCAGGCCTGACCAGGTGTTTCCAATTGGAGGGGGATAGGAGAGACAGGATCTACCATCATTTGGAAAGACAAAGACTTGATTATGGATTGTCAGCATGGCTTTGTGCATGCCTCATAAAGGGGTGGCCAAGAGGATTAGTGGAAGAATGGAGGATAGAAGTAGTCTGAATGGACTTTAGAAAGATTTTTGACAAGGTCCCACATGGGAGGCTGATCTAGAAGTTCAGATCACATGGTGAGCTGGCCAGTCGGAGGGTGGAAGAGGATTGATTTTCAGAATGGACACTTCTGACCAGTCATGTGCCATGGAGATCAGTGCTGGGTCCTCTGATGTTTGTCATATATATAAGTGATTCAGATGAGAATTGAGGTGGAATAATAAGTAATGTTGTAGATTGGTGGTGTCGTGGACAATGAAGCAGATTCAAGGCTCAAATTTCAAAATAAATTCAATGTCAAGATACTGTAGTGTCACCATATACGACTCTGAGATTTATATTCTTGCAGGCATTCACAGTCAAACAAGGAAATACAACAGGACTGATGGAAAAACAACCAATGTGCAAAAGAAAACAAACTGCAAATTAAAATAAACAAATAATAGTAAATGAACACTTAAATAAATAACCCTGAGAACAAGAGTTGTAGAGTCCTTCAAAATGAGTCCAAAGATTGTGGAATCAGTTCAGTGATAAGTTGAGTGAAGGTATCCATGTGGGTTCAGTAGCCTGATGGTTGCAGGGTGATAACTGTTCCTGACCTGGTGGTGTGGGATGCAAGGCTCCTGCCCCTCCTTCCTGATGGCAGCATTGAAAAGCGAGGATGGTCTGGATGGTGGGGGTCCTTGATGATGGACACTGCTTTCTTGTGGCAGCGCTCCTTGTAGGTGTGCTCAATGGTGGGGAGGACTTGGCTTGTGATGGACCGGACTGTGCCCACTGTATTAGACCGTTGTTAAATATTACAACAGCATTTTGTGTTTGTTGCTCAAGATTTCCAGCACCTGCAGAGCCTCGGTAGGGAGTTCCCAGGACAGGGGTTGAATTTCTCACTGGTAATTTCTCACCCTTTCTGTAATTTACCCATTTGTATGGAATGTTCTGGCCACGTTCTCACCAGTTAACACCGAGCTAACTCCAGGCAAGAACACCCCGGCCCGTATTCACCTTTGACCCAGTGACCATGGAGGAGGAACACTTCCTGGTTAGGTTGCAGGATTGAGAATCAGAATCAGAACCAGGAAGGATCAAGTTTATTCACTGGCTTAAATGACGTTAATTTGTTGTTTTGCAGCAGCAGTACAGTGCAAAGACATAAAAGTTACTGTAAATTACAAAAATGCATAAATAGAACATTGAACAAAGAACAGTGTGGCACAATCCTTTGCTCATGGTTGTTGGGCTGACCCTTTAACCTTCTCCAAGATCTACCTAACCCTCCTACATAGCCTTCACTTTTGCTTTGATCCATGTGTCTGTCGAGAAGTCTCTTAAATGATCCTAATGTATCTGCCTCTACCACCACCCCTGGCAGGGTGTTCCTTGCACCCACCACACTCTCTGTTTAAAAAAAAACTACCTCTGACGTCCGCCCTACGCTTTCCTCCAATCACCTTAGAATTACATCCTCCCAGGTTCAATACTGCTGCCTGGGATAAAAGGCACTGGCTGTCCGCTCTATCTCTGCCTACGAGCATCTTACACACTTCTGTCAAATGAGAGGACTAACGAGGTGTCTGTTCATGGGTTCATGGACCGATCACAGTGACCAGGAATAAGCTGTTGATCAATTGTTGGATGTGGCTCTTCATGCTCCTGTGCCCTGATGATTGTAATGAGAAGATTGTAATGATAGGTATATGGACAGGAAAGGAGTGGAGGGTTATGGGCTGAGTGCGGGTAGGTGGGACTAGGTGAGATTAAGAGTTCGGCACGGACTAGGAGGGCCGAGATGGCCTGTTTCCGTGCTGTGATTTTTATATGGTTATAAGAGGGCTTGTTTCAGATGGTGAGGGTCTTTAGTTTTAGGTGCTGTCTTCTTGAGGTACTGCCTCTTGGGATGTCCTCCAGTGTTGTTCTGGCTGAGCATTACAACTCTCTGGTTTCTCCTATGCACACTGCCCTTGACCATGGTGGTTAAGTTTGTGGGTTTGGGAGGCCGCCTTGCAGTAACCTTGGGCTGTAACACAGCGTGCTTTGTGGCTGGCACAGAGGGCAGGAAGGAAATGTTTAGGGTGATGGATGGACTGCCTGTCAGGACTCATTACACAGCTATTGTCCTCTCCCAGGGTGTGTGTGTATGTGTGTGTGTCTGTGTGTGTGTGTGGCTGGACGTTTGCCAATGGCTGTAAATCACCTCGTCGCTCACAGGCCATGAAACTCAAACTCAAGTCTTTCTCCTTCTGATGAAGTCATCAGGAGTAGAACGAGGGCTGATCCTACGGAGGAGTATAAATTCATGAGGAACACAAGATACATTCAGTGACCACTTAATCAGGTACACCTGTGTACCTTCTCATTAATGCAAATACCTAATCAGCCAATCACATGGCAGCAACTCAATGCATTAAAGCATGCAGACATGGTCAAGAGGTTCATTTGTTCAGATCAAACATCAGAATGGGGAAGAAATGTGATCTAAGTGACCTTGACTGTGGAATGATTGTTGGTGCCAGATGGGGTGGTTGGAGTAACTCAGAAACTGCCGATCTCCAGGGATTTTCACGCACAGCAGTCTCTAGAGTTTACAGAGAATGGTGTGAAACAAAAGAAAAACATCCATTGGGTCGCAGTTCTGCGGGTGAAAATGTCTTGTTAGTGAGAGGAGTTCAGAGCAGAATGGCCAGACTGGTTCAAGTTGACAGAAAGGTGACTGTAACTCAAATAAACATCCGTTACAACAATGGTGTGCAGAAGCACATCTTTGAACGCACAACATGTCGAACCTCGAAGTGGATGGGCTACAACAGCAGAAGGCCACAAGCATAGACACAGAGGCCAGTTTATTAGGCACCTCCTGTACCTAATAACGCGGTTACTGAGTGCACGGTGAAGGCACAGTCTTTTTCCCCAGAGCTGAGAAATCGAGGGCACCGGTTTAGGGTGAGAGGGGAGAGATTTAACGCGTACCTGCCAGGCAGATTTTTTCACCCAGTGGGTGGTCAGCCTATGGAACGGGCTGCCAAAGCAAGTGGTTGAGGCAGGTACATTGATGACATTTAAAAGGTGTTGGTGTCCGCCGTTCCTGACGATGCCGTAACCTGTTTGGTAGTGAAAAAGCCATTGCACCAGGGCAGTTCCACTCCCTCGGCCTGAAAAACCTTGGTGCAATGGTACAAGGAATCATCATGACTGGAGACTTCCTGGGCTGCAGTAGGTAGCCGTGACGCCTTCTGGCCTTGTCGTGCCCCTCGCTCTCCACAAGGCGATGCAGCACCACCTTCCTGGCCATTCGATCTTGTAGTTGGTCTCATCTGCCCAGTCAGCCAGAACTGGCTTCGCATGCTGGGGTAGGCATTTCCGTATCTCACTGGAGTTGGAGGTACCCGGTTATCCTCATTTCAAAGGTACTTAGACAGGTACAAGGATGGGAAAGGTTCGGACTGCAGTGGTTCCCACGGACCCGTTGGTTAATGGTATTGGTCCCTGACATAAAAAAAAAGGTTGGGAACCCTGGTTTAGAGGGTTATGGGCCAAATGCAAGCACGTGGGACAGATGTAGATAGATTGCATGGATCAGTTGGGCTGAAGGGCCTGTTTCTGTGCTGTGGGACTCTCTTTCTCTGTGATTCAAGATTCAAGTTTATTTATCATGTGTGCATCGCACCTTGGGGTATATGGAGTGTCCAGGGAGGGGGTAGCACCTCTGGTGAAGAGGCTTGTAATGTGCATTCCGGGGCACCTCACTCACCTTTGGTCCTCCACCAGACATTCAGCTCTCACCTGTGGTTCCAAGTAGCTGTTTGCCTGTGACAGTGGCCACATCCTGGTACACCGCTTCGACAGGTGGGCTAAAGCAGGTGAGGGCAGCCGGCGGCCTCATACCCCAGTGAGATAGGGACATGCCTGTCCCAGCGTGCGATGTCAGCTCTGGCGGACTGGGCGGACGAGATCTACAGTGAGATCTGACGGCCAGGAAGGTGGCACTGCAACGCTCCGTGGAGAGCGGAGAGCAGGACAAGGCACAGAAGACGTCGTGGTCATCCAATGCAAACCCCAGTTTGGGACGTTTGTTCGTGCCACTGGACCCGGACTTCTGAGGCCAAGAGAGTGGAATTGCCCCACAGTGCAAGGTCTTTTCCACTCGAAAAACTCACCCGGACAGGTTGCTTCCCCGTCATCGTCGGATACGGCGGACAACCAGCACATTACAGTGGAATGCGCCGTTTGCGCCATCAAGCATCGCGCCCGAGGCAGCCCGCGAGAGCCGCCTCACGTTCCGGCGCCCACATGGCGTGCCCACCGTGTTCAGCAGAACAGCACAGAGCACAAGCAAGCCACCTTTCCTCCCACCCACCTACCCACACAGTCCTTTAACCCCAGATCGGGCCTCCACTGGACACGGACTTGGGGCCGCTTACACAGGGCTTTGACCTCCCCAGAGGACTTTATTATATAAATAACAGTCAATCATAGACCGTGGACTGTTCGTGATAGCCAGGAGTCTTTCAGTGTGCGCCTTCAGGCTCCTGTACCTCCTCCTCAATGGTAGTAGTGCAAAGCGGGCACGTCCTGGACGGTGAGCGACCCAATGGTTCAGTACGTCCCTGCACTCCCTTCAACACAACGTAGCGTGTTTTCAGTATTCCCTCCCGCACACCAGGGTCCCCGATCCCCCCCCCCCCCCCCAACTCCTTCCCTTAAATTCTGCCTGACCTACTGAGTTCTTCCGGCTTCCTGTGTGTTGCTCCAGATTCCAGGATCTGCAGGCTGTTCCATAAATCAGAAAAGAAAAACTTGTCAAAAAACAGGTCAAATTTAAGTTTATTGTTATATGCACATGTCAAAGGTTACGGGGAGAATGCAGGAGGGTGGGATTGAGAGAGAAAATAAATCAACCATAATTAAATAAATGGTCTACAGTAATTCTGCTCACAAACAAGAGAAAATCTGCAGATGCTAGAAAGCTGAGCAACACACACACACACAAACTGCAGGAGGAACTCACCCAGCCAGGCTGCATTTATGGAAAAAAAGTTTACTCTTTCCCATAGACGCTGCCTGGCCTGCTGAGTTCCTCCAGTATTTTGTGTGTGTTGGTCTAATTCTGCTCCTAAGGTCTTGGGTCTGCATGGGTGCAACGGAAAATCTACTTGCAACAGCATCACCGGCCACAGAGCATCAGATGGGGGGGAGGGGGGGACAAATTAAACACAAATTAAACAAAATTATATAAAAAAACAACATGGAAACAAAAAAATGTCTATGTTGGGCAAAGTGGTTG
The DNA here is from genome assembly GCF_048418815.1 of Hemitrygon akajei. Classification (NCBI taxonomy): domain Eukaryota; kingdom Metazoa; phylum Chordata; class Chondrichthyes; order Myliobatiformes; family Dasyatidae; genus Hemitrygon; species Hemitrygon akajei. The sequence goes on from NC_133154.1 coordinate 22,145,173, forward strand.
TAATGTTGCCATACTGAGGACACTTAGTTCTAGTCCCCTTGAAACTCACCTCTTGCATGGGAAAATTTATTACATTGTTGTATATCAGCTGTGGAAAGTGTTGGGGTATTAATAACCAAACACGAGGAAATCTGCAGATGCTGGAAATTCAAACAACAGCACACACAAAATGCTGGTGGAACACAGCAGGCCAGGCAGCATCTATAGGGAGAAGCGCTGTCGACGTATCGGGCTGAGACCCTTCGTCAGGACTAACCGAAAGGAAAGATAGTAAGAGATTTGAAAGTGGGGGGAGGGGGAAATGCGAAATGATAGGAGAAGACCGGAGGGGGTGAGATGAAGGGAAAGGATCATGAGACGGGAGGCCTCGGGAGAAAGAAAGGGGGGGGGCCCATGATCCTTTCCCTTCTCCAGCTCTGTATCACTTTCGCCAATCACCTTTCCAGCTCTTAGCTTCATCCCACCCCCTCTGGTCTTCTCCTATCATTTCACATTCCCCACCCCCTCTACTTTCAAATCTCTTACTATCTTTCCTTTCGGTTAGTCCTGACGAAGGGTCTCGGCCTGAAACGTCGACAGCGCTTCTCCCTAGAGATGCTGCCTGGCCTGCTGTGTTCCACCAGCATTTTGTGGGGGTATTAATAACTGTTGGATGTTATTCCACATTGATGTCTCAAATCTACTGGTTTGGCACCACAAGCCCCCAACATCTTAATGGACAGAGATTTTTTCCTGATTTATGGATAAATGTCCACAGATCCCTGAAAGTTGCCTCACAGGTAGATCGGGTAGTTAAGAAAGCTTATGGAGTGTTAGCTTTTATAAGTCGAGGGATAGAGTTTAAGAGTCGCGGGGTAATGATGCAGCTCTATAAAACTCTAGTTAGGCCAACTTGGAGTACTGTGTTCAATTCTGGTCTGAAGGATGTGGAAGCGTTGGAAAGGGTGCAGAGGAGATTTACCAGGATGCTGCTTGGTTTAGAGAGTATACATTATGATCAGAGATTAAGGGAGCTAGGGCTTTACTCTCTGGAGAGAAGGAGGATGAGAGAAGACATGATAGAAGTATACAAGATATTAAGAGGAATAGAGTGGACAACCAGCGCCTCTTCCCCAGGGCACCACTGCTCCATACAAGAGGACATGGTTTTAAGGTAAGGGGAGGGAAGTTCAAGGGGGATATTAGAGGAAGGTTTTTCACTCAGAGAGTGGTTGGTGCGTGGAATGCACTGCCTGAGTCAGTGGTGGAGGCAGATACACTAGTGAAATTTAAGAGACTACTAGACAGGTATATGGAGGAATTTAAGGTGGGGTGTTATATGGGAGGCAGGGTTTAAGGGTCAGCACAACATTGTGGGCCAAAGGGCCTGTACTGTGCTGTATTGTTCTGTGAACAAGCTGCAGATGCTGGAATCTGGAGCAACACACAGGAAGCTGGAAAAACTCAGTAGGTCAGGCAGCATCTGCGGGGAAAAAATGTAAAGATATTTTCCCATTCTTGTTTCTCTCACACACCTTCTCACCTTACCTGCTCATCACCTCCCTCTGGTGCTCCTCCCCTTCCCTCTCTTCCTTGGTCTTCTATCCTCTCCTGTCAGATACCCCCTTCTCCAGCCCTTTATCTCTTTCACCAGTCGACTTCCCAGTTCTTTACTTCACCCTTCCCCTTTTCCCGGTTTCACCTATCACCTACCACCTTGTACTTCTTCCTCCCCTTCCCCCACCTTATTCTGGCTTCTCCCCTTCCTTTCCAGCCCTGATGAAGGGTCTCAGCCTGAAACATCAACTGTTTATTCACATCCACAGATGCTACCTGACCTGCTGAGCCTCCAGCTCATTGTGTGTACAGTATTGCTCTAGATTTCCAGCATCTGCAGTACCTCTTGTGTCTATATTTTTTCCCTCTGTAGACACCACCTGACCCACTGAGTTAGAACACAGGACAGAAACATGGGCTAAGAATGGCAGATGGAATTTAATGCAGGCAAGTGTGGGGTGTTGCACTTTGGCAGGACAAACCAGGGTAGAACTTACATAGTGAACGGTAGGGCACTAAGGCAGTATGGTAGAACAGAGGGATCTGGGAATACAAATCCATAATTCCTTGAAAGCAGAGTCACAAGTAGATAGGGTCGTAAAGAGAACGTTTGGCACATTGGCCTTCCTAAATCAGGGCACTGAATCCAGGAGTTAGGATGTTATGTTGAAGTTGTATTAATATGTTGGTGAGGCCTATTTTGGAGTATTGTGTGCAGTTTTGGTCACCTACCGACAGGAAAGATGTGAATGATCTTGAAAGAGTGCAGAGAAAAATTACAAGAATGTTGCTGGGGCTTGAGGACCTGAGTTATAAGGAAAGATTGAATAGTTTAGAACTTTATTTCCTGGAGTGTAGGGGAATGAGGGAAGATTTGATGAGGTATGCAAAATTAAGAGGGGTACTGATAGGGTAAATACAAGCAGGCCTTTTCCACTGAGGCTGGGTGGGGCTACAACTAGAGGTCATAGGTTTAGGGTGAAAAGTGAAATGTTTAAGGGAAACCTGAGGTAGAGCTTCTTCACTCAGAGGCTGGTGCAAGTGTGGAGTGAGCTGCCAGTGGAACTGATGGACACGAGTACAATTACATTTAAGAAAAGTTTGCAAAGGGAATGCGGATAGAAAAGGTTATGGAGGGATATATTCCAGGCACAGGTAGATGGGACTAGTCAAAAAAAATAGGTCGGCACGGACTAGATGGGCCGAAGTCCGTTCAGTGGTGCTCTGTGACAGCACAACACAGGAACAGGCCCTTCAGCTCACTATGTTGAACCAAATGGTAAATAAATGTCTAACCAAACAAATCCCTTCTGTCTGCACAATGTAAATATCCCTCCAATCTTTTCGTATCACATGTCTATCCATGTACTCCTTAGAACTCCTTAAATACCCCTATTACATCTGCCTCCACCACCAACCCTGGCAGTGCGTTCCAGGCACCCACCCCTCTCTGTGTAAAACATGTGCCCCTCACATCTCCCTTGACCTTTCCCCTTTCACCTTAAATGTATGCCCTCTGGTATTAGAGATTTGGACCTTGGGAAGAAGATTCAGGCTGATTATTCCATTCTAGAGATTCTAGAGAAAACAACTCAAGTTTTGTCCAACCTCTCTTACAACTTATGCCCTCTAAGCCAGACACTATCTTCCAGTCTCTGTGTCTTGTTGTGGACTACTGATGGTTGATGCCTCGCCTGAATTCTCCCTCCCCTTTACTTTCTACCTTTCCCTATCATAGTCTCACCATTTTGATGCATCTGTCAACGTTAGTACAAGTTGGTTCCATTGACAAGAGAGTTTTGTGTAGTTTTGTGTTGTTTCATGTAGCACCATGGTCCTGGAGGAACGTTGTTTCGGTTTTACTGTGTACAGTACCAGCAGTTTATGGTCGAAGTGACAATAAAACGCGACTTGACTTGACTTGACAAGAAACATTGATAACCAGGTGATTTTGCACGGCAGTATAGCTCTTAGCGTAACACTTTACAGCACCAAAGTTCAATGTTCAAAGTTCAAAGTAAATTTATTATCAAAGTACATATATGTCACCATATACAACCCTGAGATTCATTGCCTTGTGGGCATACTCAATAAATCCATAGAATAATAACCATAACAGAATCAATGAAAGATCACGCCAACTTGGGTGTTCAGCTAGGGTGCAAAAGACAACAAACCATGCAAATACAAAATAATAATAATAATAATAATAATAATAATAATAATAATAATAATAATAATAATAATAATAATAATAATAATAATAATAATAATAATAAATAGAGAACATGAGATGAAGAGTCCTTGAAAGTGAGACTATAAGTGGTGGGAACAGTTCAGTGATGGTCTAAGTGAAGTTGAATGAAGTTATCCTCTCTGGTCCAAGAGTCTGATGATTGAGGGGTAATTCCTGAATCTGATGGTGTGGGACCTAAGACTTCTCTACCTTCTTCCTGATAGCAGCAGCGAAAGGAGAGCACGACTGACCTGGGTGGTGACCCTGACGATAGATGCTGCTTTCCCGTGACAGTGTTTTGTGCAGATATGCTCAATAGAGGGGAGGACTCTACCCCTGATGGACTAGGCTGTATACCAATACTTTTTGTAGGATTTTCCATTCAAGGGTACCCCTGTTCAGTTCCTGCCGCTGTCTTTAAGGAGATTGTAGGTTCTCCCCGTGGCCATGTTTTTCCTCAGGCTGCACTGGATTCCTCCCACACTCCGAAGATGTACGGGTTAGGATTAGTAAACTATGTGCATTTTACATTGGTGCTGGAAGCGTGGCGACACTCGTGGGCTGCCCCCAGCACATCCTCAGATTGTATTGGTTGTTGATGCAAACAACACACTTCGCTGTATGCTTCGATGTACATGTGACAAATAAAGCTAATCTCTAATTTTGCTTCTTACCTTTCCTTATCACATTCTTGCCGTTTTGATGCTTTGGTCAGTGTCACTACAAGTTGATTTCATTAGCAAGCGAGTGGACAAGGAACATTGGTAACACACGCAAAAAGCTCAGCAGATCAGGCAGCATCTTTAGAGAGGAATAAGCAGTCGATGTTTTGGGCCGAGATCCTTCATGGATGACAACAGATGGGAGGTGACAGGTCCCGATGAAAGATTTCAATCCGAAATGTCAACTCTTTACTCCTCTCTATAGATGTTGCCTAGCCTGCTGAGTTCCTCCATCATCTGGATTTCCAGTATCTGCAGAATCTCTTGTTTAAGAAACCTTGGTTAATCGGGTGACTTTATACCTAGTTTGGTGCTTTAACAAGAACCTTGGTCCCCCTGCTGGTCAGCTCAATAATGAAATAAAGGACCTGCCAGGAACACAGTTCGTATGGAAAAGCCACAAGAGGCGTTGCCATTTTTTTGAGCCCTCTGTTAAGCAGAGATGTCTGTGTCCTTCACAGTGGATCACTCAATGCAACTGAACCTGTTCCGTCAGCACCTCCCTCCACAGGCTACTGTCTTCCACAGAAAAAAATGCCTTTGTTCAGATTCAGTTTGAAAACAACGCAAACACGAGGAAATCTGCAGATGCTGGGAATTAGAGCAACAACACACACAAAACGCTGGTGGAACGCAGCAGGCCAGGCAGCATCTATAGGGAGCAGCACAGTCGACATTTCGGGCCGAGACCCTTCATCAGGACTAACTGAAAGAAGAGATAGTAAGAGATTTGAAAGTGGGAGGGGGAGGGGGAGATCCGAAATGATAGGAGAAGACAGGAGGAGGAGGAGGGATGAAGCTAAGAGCTGGAAAGTTGATTGGCAAAAGGGATACAAGGCTGGAGAAGGGGGAGTATCATGGGATGGGAGGCCTAGGGAGAAAGAAAGGGGGAGGGGAGCACCAGAGGGAGATGGAGAGCAGGCGAGGAATGATTGTGAGAGGGGCAGAGAGAGAAAAAAGAGAGAGAGAAAAGAGAAAAAAAGGTGGATGGATGGATAAATAAATAAATAAATAAATAAATAAGGGATGGGGTAAGAAGGGGAGGAGGGGCATTAACGGAAGTTAGCCAAATCAATGTTCATGCCATCAGGTTGGAGGCTACCCAGACGGAATATAAGGTGTTGTTTCTCCAACCTGAGTGTGGCTTCATCTTGACAGTAGAGGAGGCCATGGACAGACATATCAGAATGGGAATGGGACGTGGAATTAAAATGTGTGGCCACTGGGAGATCCTGCTTTCTCTGGCGGACAGAGCATAGGTGTTCAGCGAAACGGTCTCCCAGTCTCCCAGTCAACTTCAACATTTAAGAGAAGTTTGCTTACCATTTTACCTAAGGACACAACAGGTCCACAGCAGATGCCATTTCATTGGCTCGTCACTCAACTCAGGAACATCTGGTCAGCAAAGATGCATACATCAGGAAGCTCTTTATCGACTACAGCTCAGCATTCAATACCCTCAAAGCTAATCAATAAGCTCCAAGACCTGGGCCTCAATACCCCCTTGTGCAATTGGATCCTGGATTTCCTCACTTGCAGACCCCAGTGAGTTTGGAACACCTCCTCCACAATCTCCATCAGCACAGGTGCAGCACGAGGCTGTGTGTGCTTAGTCCCCTGCTCTACGCACTTTACACTTATGACTGTGAGGCTAAGCACAGCTCCAACGACATATTCAAGTTTGCTGACAACGCCACTGTCGTAGGCCAAATGAAAGTCGGTGACAAATCAACATGTAGGAGGGAGATTGAAAATCTGGTTGAGTGGTGTGCCACAACAACAGGAAAACAGCATCCATCATCAGGGACCCCACTGTCCAGGACAAGCTCTCTTCTTCTGCTGCCATCAAGAGCCCCAGGACTCACAACACTAGGTTCAGGAACAGTTTTTACCCTCAACTATTGGGCTCTTGAACCAAAGGGAATACCTTCACTCAACTTCACTTGCCCCATCATTGAAATGTTCCCACAACCAATGGACTTACTTTCAAGGACTCTTCATCTCATGTTTGTGATATCTATTGATGATTTATTTATGTTTTATTCTTTCTTTCTTTTTTGTATTTGCACAGTTTATTGGGTCTTACACACTGGTTGAACACCCAAGTTGGTGCGGTTATTATTCTACTATGGATTTATTCAGTATGCCCTGAAGTAAATGAATCTCGGGGGTTGTATATGGTGACATATATGTACTTTGATAATAAATTTACTTTGAACTTTGAAGTTTGGATAAGCACATGGATGGGAGGGTTATGTAGGCGCAAATTGATGGAACTAGGCAGAACAGCAGTTTGGCACTGACTAGATGGGCTGAAGGGCCAGCTTCGTGCTTAGTGCTCCATGACTCTCCAAGACTGCATGCAATTCTGCATGACAAGATCCCATCAGAAACGGTTTAAATCGTACCAGGAGTCAGCCTTTGTGTGACTAGTTGTGTTGTTGGGGAAAGGATCACAAGGGCTAATATCTTGCAGGGATGTGGATTGTGCTAACAACTTGTAAGCAGAGCGATGGCACCCGAGTTAATTATATTATTGAGTACAACCATTATTGTAATACTGTTAACTAAGTTAGACTTGTGGATAATCATTTTATTCTGTAATCGAGGCCTACTTACTTTTGGCCCATTATGCCGCTGGTGTTTAGGGCAGCAGTGAAGGTCCTCCATCTCTGGTGGTGTTCAAAGCTTCCTTCATCGTGTCAGTACCTTCCTCTCGGTTTTCACTACTGTCAGTCATGTAGTCCCAGGTAGAGACTCAGGAATACTGTCACACTCAGATGTAGAAGGATTCTTCATCGCTGTTTCCGTTACCAGTCAGGGTTGTTAGCCCTGATCTGAACCCTCAAACCTGGAGGACCAGTAGACCACTCTTAGTCTGGCCTCCACCCTTTAAACTGTTTGGCATGGGTGACCCTACCAAGAGCCAAAACAATAAAGTCCTGATTCCAGCCAACATAGCTTTTGGAGTCGTTGAGGCACGCAAGCCTCCAAACCCTACGACAAAATTGTGGTCCCTTTGGAGGAATCAAGGCCTAGCTTCTTATTTAATTGAACTAGCATTTTGCAATCTTAACCTAGTTTTACTGTCATCAAGTTTCTCTCTAACATACATGTCTTACGGGGAAAGGTTGGGTAAACTGAGTTTTTTCTCTTTGGAGTGAAGGAGGATGAGAGGTGACTTGATAACGATGATAAGAGACTTTGATAAAGTGGCCAGCCAGAACCTTTTTCTCAGGGTGACAGTGGCTAAAACCAGCGGATATCTTTCTAAGGCAAGTGGAGGAACGTTTTGGGGAAATGTCAGAGATAGTTTTGTTTTACACAGAGTGGTTGGTGCCTAGCAGACCTTGGTGTTAGAGTCTGAAACAATAGAGACATTTAAGACGCTCTTACACAGGCAAGTGGATGTAAGAAAAAATGGAGGGTTATGGGCTGTGTAGGAGGGAAGAGTTCGATTGATCTTGGAGTAGATCAAAAGGTCAGCACAATACAATGGGCCAAAGGGCTCATACAATGCTGTACTGTTCTGTGTTCTATGTTCAAACAGAAATGCTACGCGGATTTGGTGTTTGAAGTAACGGGCAATTTATTAAAATTGGCGCACTCCAGGCTAATGGTCAAAGCTCATCTCCCTTTGCTTGAATTTGGTATAGCTTTTGTGTACCCAGTTGATAAAATTACACAGAAACGTGATTAGCAGTAAAATCACATCCCTATTTTTAAACTATTGGCCAGCACTATCCCTTCAGTAGGTGCACTGAAGTTAAAGATCTCTGTTTATCTGGTTGCCCATAGCAACACGACAATTGCCTGGCATTACTGCAGAGAGGAAGGGCACCATCCAGACTACGTTGCAGAGGCTGCCCTCCGCTGCCTCCTGCTGGGGAATGTGCAGACGTGCATGTCAGATGGAGATGGGAGGTGATTTGATCTCACAGTCTAACCTCTGTGACAAAGTGACCCCATTCTACAGCATGCAAGACAAGTTTTTCACTGTATCTCGGTACGTGAGACAATACTAACTTCAACTCAAATTCTTGCCAGAGCAAGTGGTTCAGTCTGGTACATTAATGACATTTAAAAGGCACTTAAACAGTTAAGTTTAAGAAGTTCAGGCTGCAGGAGTTCCCAGCCTGCAGTCCACGGACCCCTCAGTTAATGGTACGGGTCCATAATAAAAAAAAAGGTTGGGAACACTTTCTCTGAAACTGCAACACTTTATTCTATATTCTGTTATTGCTTTACCTTGTTCTACCTTAATGTCCCATTGTTACGATTTGATCTGTATGAACAATACACAAGACAGGTCTTTCGCTGTACATGTGAGAACTTTAAACCAATTTACCAATGAGAGTAAATGTGGCTTGCAGGCCATCATCTTCGGAATGATGGGCTGAAGGGCCTGAGTCTGTGCTGCCCGTCTCTATGATCTAGAAGCCGCGGGTATAGACGCTGGACAAAATGAGACTGGGTTCGGCTCAGACACTCCCAGGGACCTGCCAACCCTCAGTAGCACAGCCCACAAATGGTTGATGCCTAATAAACACTTCCCCTTTAATTACGCAGATTGAAAACTGTCTGCAGGAACAGATGGAGAAAATTATCAAAGACATTTGCCCTTAAAGGGGAGGGTTATACTACCATCAATAAGGAACAATTTAACTACAGAGCACTGTAGAAGCTTGAGTTTGTTTTCCAGCTATGATTATTCAGTACAAAGTTTCACGAACCTTGTTTTATCTACCCCACCCAGCCCGTTCAAGATTGTGAACGAAAACCTGGAATGTGATTCCCTGTCTTTCCCAGACAAGTGAGATCGATCGTTGAGTGGTGTCGCAACAACAGCCTCGTGCTCAACATCAGTAAGAGCAAGGAACTGACTGTGGACTTCAGGAAGGGGAAGTTGGGAGAACGCATACCGGTCAGTGCTGGAAAGGGTGAGCAGCTTCAAGTTCCTGGTCCGCATCTCAGAGCATTTTCCCTGGGCTTAATCACAGAAAAGGCACGTCAGAGGCTCTTTGTCATTGGGAATTGTCACAAATGACTGAGCATTCTGAATGGTTGCATGACAGCCTTCTACAAATGCTCCAACACACAGGATCGCAGAGTGTAGTAGACTTGGGCATAACCCTCCCTACCTTTGAGGACATCTTCAAGAGCAGATGTCTCAAGAAGGTGGCAATCTGCCTTTAACAACCCTCACCATCTTGGTAAAACGCCCTCTTCTCTTTATTTCCATCAGGGAGGAGACAAAGGAGCCTGAAGACCCACCCACTCTCAATGATTCAGGAACATCTCATTCCCCTCCGCCATCAGATTCCTGAACGGCCCATGAACCCATCTTCCTGTGAGTGTTTCAGGGTCATATACTGAGTCCAGTACTCCCGGTGTGGCCTGCTGTGTATGGCTAAGACCTGACGTAGATTGGCAGACCATCTCACCAAGCATCTATGTTCCATCTGCCAGAAAAAGTGGAATCTCCCAGTGGCCGCCCATTTTAATTCCACTTCCCATTCCCATTCTAATATGCCCATCCATGGCTTCCTCGACTGTCGTGATGAGGCCACACTCAGGTTGGAGTCCGTCTGGGTAGCCACCAAGCTGATGGCATGAACATCGATTTCTCAAACTTCCAGTAATGCCCACCCTTCATCATTCTTCATCCCCTTTTCCCTCTCTCACCTTATCTCCTTGCCTGCCCATCGCCTCCCTCTTGTGCTCCTCCCCCCCCCCTTTTCTTTCTTCCATGGCCTTCTATCCCCACCTATCAGATTCCCCCTTCTCTGGCCCTGTACCTTTTTCACCAATCAACTTCCCAGCTATTTAATTCATCCCTCCCCCTCCCGGTTTCACCTACCATCTTGTGTTTCGCTCTCTTCCCCCCCCCCCCTTAACTCTAATCCTCATCATCTTTTTTTTCTCAGTTCTGCAGAAGGGTCTCACCCCAAAATGTCAACTGTACTTTTTTTCCATAGATGCTGCCTGGTCTACTGAGTTCCTCCAGGGGAGGGTGTGTGTGTGTGTGTGTGTGTGTGTGTGTGTGTGTGTGTGTGTGTGTGTGTGTGTGTGTGTGTGTGTGTGTGTGTGTGTGTGTGTGTGTGTGTGTGTGTGTGTGTGTGTGTGTGTGTGTGTGTGTGTGTGTTTTGCTCTGGATTTCCAACATCTGCAGAATCTCATGTTCAAAACCTCATTATCCCTTTTATTGCACAACTTAATTTAGTAATTAATAGCAACTTTTGTCTTGGCACTGTACTGTTGCTGCAAAACAACATGTAATTTAAATCAGTGATAATAAAGTTGATTCTGATTCAGATTTTTCCTTGTCTTCTCCTCCTTCCGAGTTTCACACTGGTTTTACCATACTACCTTGTTGCCCTGAAGTTAATCTCACTCAGGGGTGCAGCCCCAGCGACACAATTTTGTATTTGCATCACTTTTATAATGCCAAAGCGTCCTCACAAAACATTGCCAAACAACACCTGACCGAGCTACACTAAGAGATCTCAGGGCAAGCGGCCAAAAGCTTGATCAAAGAAGCTGCAGAGAATGGCGGACTCAGCGCAAAAACATCACTGGCTCACCTCCCCCCCTCCCCACCAACGGTAGGCTCTGCCTCAAGAGGCAATATCCATCATCAAAGATTCCCCAGCATCCGGGTCAAAGATTCAAAGTACATTTATTATCAAAGTATGCAACCTTGAGATTTGTCAGCTTACAGGCAGCCCCAAATCAAGAACCCAATTTTAAAGAAAGAAAGACCGACCCCAATGCACAAAGGAAAACAAGTGCACGAGTGCAAACAATAGAAGCAAGCAACAGCACTCCGAACCATATTGAGTCCTTGGATCCAAGTTCCCGGAGCAGCCCGGAGTAAGCTCAAAGCCTCGATATTCATTTCGTCGTATTAGCAAGGAATGTTACCATGAAGCTCACAGACACGAAGGGCAGCAGCCGAGGCAGTCTCACCGCCTCAGCGCAAAATCGGCCCTCGCCTCACCTCCGGTCATAGCTACCACTGGGCAGGAGGTATAAAAGTCAAGTCCCACACCATCAGTTTCAAGAACAGAGAAAGAGCTACTTCCCTTAAGCCAACCTGCATAATGCGAATCACTACCTCAGTACAGCAACACTTCAATCACTTTGTACTAAAATGGACTTTGTCCTATCTTTTGTTCTAATTATGATCTTGTAACTATGTTCTTTCTTTTTAAAATTGTGCATTATTTATGTTTTCCCTGTGAACACTGTTTATCTGATGCTCTGTGCCTGTGATGATGCTGCAAGTAAGTTTTTCATTGCACCTGTGCACATGTGGACTTTGGCATAGGATGTAAACTCTAAAGATTAAAGATTTAAAGATGAGCTTGATTTGTCACATGTACATCGAAACATACAGTGAAATACCTGTAAGTTATTTCCGTCGACGACCAACACAGTGCAAGGATTGTGCTGGGGGCAACCTGCAATTGCCACACTTCTGGCACCAACGTAGCACACCCACATCTCACTAACGCTTGCCCGTATGTCTTTGGAATGTGGGAGGAGACCCACACAGTCACGCAGAGAATGTACAAACTCCTTACAGACAGTGGCAGGGATTGAACCCCAATCGGAGATCGCTGGTTCTGCAAAGCCTTACGAAAACGGCTACAATACCATGCTGCCAAACTCAACTTTGGCTTGAGGGTCTAAGGAGCACTTTAAAGAGAAAGAGAAAGAGAGAGGGGTGAAGAAATTCGAGGACATTCCATGGCTATCCGTTTTGGCAAGTTGAAGCCAGGGCCATGAGTGATGAATTACCGGTAAGAGTCTGGGGTCAGGGCTGGAGAACCAGCGGACTCCCTTGGTTACTAATGAACATTCTCCAGATAAAAGATTATAAAACACAGTCGCCATTCTTCTAGCGCCAACATAGCATGCCCATAACTTACTGACTTGAATGTCTTTCGGTGGCACGTTGAAGCAATTTCAAAGTACAAAGTAAATTTATTAACAAAGTACATCTATGTCACCATATATAACCCTGAAGTTCACTTTGCCAGCATACTCAATAAATCCAGAGTAGAATCAATGAAAGACTGCACCAACATGGGCATTCAACCGGTGTTGCAAAAGACAACAAACTGTGCAAATACATAAAGAAAGAAATAATAATAAATAAATAAGCAATAAATATTGAGAATATGAGATGCCGAGATAATTCCATTTTGCATCTGTTCAAACACGAGGAAATCTGCAGATGCTGGAAATTCAAGCAACACACACAAAATGCTGGTGGAACACAGCAGGCCAGGCAGCATCTATAAGGAGAAGCACTGTTGACATTTCGGGCCAAGACCCTTCATCAGGACCAGCATTTTGTGTGTGTTGTTTTCATCTGTTCACTAGCTTTTCTGAACTGTATACTTGGTCCATAGAATATAGGCATTGAAGAAATATTACAACTTGTTTCTTACAGACCCAAGCTATATGACTTCAAACTTTCCACAACTAAATCTTTTCTGTCAAGCTTTTGCCCAATCACTCTATAGGACACAGTGATGGTCAACAGGATTGGACAAACTTTTGTCCAATCACTCTATAGGACAGAGTGATGGTCAACAGGATTGGACAAGTTTTATTGATCTTAGAGTAGCTTGAAATTTTGGCACATTATGGGTTGACAGGCCTATAATATGCTGTAATGTTCTATGACAAGTTATTTGATATGTTAACACCTAGGAATTTAAAGTTGCCGACTCTCTCCACCACCACACCCCATGTAATCTGGCACATGTAGCATGGTGCTGCCTGTGTGCAGTTTGCATGTTCTCCTGGTTTCCTTCAGGTGCTCCGGTTCTCTCCCACATCCTAATGACATGAGGGTTGGCGGGATTATTGGTAGGGTAGATGTGTGGTCGAATCTGGAAGACGCTGATGGGAAAGTGGTTGGGATCAGTGAGAGATGAGTGCAGATGGTTTCAGACAGTTAATACAGATGGTGGATCAAAGGAGTGTTTGATACTATGTCTAAGTGAAGGAGAGTAGATACACAAATAGAGTATGAGGCAATGGAGGGATCCAAAAACAAGGACATTTTCAAAACAGAACCTTTGCTTAACAATCAGTGAAGGAATTACTGAGTTCTCCTAACTCGCTAGAAACATTACAACCTGAAACTCAAAAACATCCTGCAGATGCTGGAAATCTGAAACAAAAAGAGAACACTGATGAAGATAATGAACCTGATGAAGGATCTCAGCCCGAAACGGCGACTGTACTCTTTTCCATAGATGCTGAGTTCCTCCAGCGTTTTGCATGTGGATTTCCAGCGTCTCCAGATTTTCTCTTGTTTGTGTTTACAGCTCCTGATAAATGGTCTCGGTCTGAAACGTCATCTATTGGTGCTGCCTGATCTGCTGAGTTCCTCCAGTATTTTATGTGTGTTGCTCCGGGTTCCCAGCATCTGCAGAATCTCGTGTACACAACTGAGGAGCAATCTTAGTTCTTATGAGCAGCCATCCAATTAACGGCTTGCTAATGGCAGAAGGTGGAAGTCAAACTTATTCTCAGACCTAATTTCCATGTGATTAATTAGTTGAGCACTCAACATAATCTGCTGCTCAGAGGTGAGAGGACGAGTATGAAGGAGTGAGGCATTAAATTCCAATCATTACTCATTTAAATTGCCCGAGGATATTCAGAGTACATTGACTCTGATGCCTCAAGCATTTTCTCCCAAGTTTAAACACACAGAATATTTTCCTTTGCCTTTTGTCATTAGAGGAGGATATAATATCCAAGTCACATATAACATGATCCGCAGACAATAATTGCTCCTTTAACACTCTCATCTCTTTAAGAATTGATCCATCTGCCTCCCTGCAGGTGGGTGTTGTGATAATATTTGAATAGGGAGGTTGCAGAGAGAAAAATTGATGAGAGGAATTATCAGCTCACCCACTGGCTCCGTAAACGGTTTCATGCAGAAGTTCCCTCTGGTAATTACTTAATTTGCCAATTATTTCCAGAATGTTAGAAAGTTAATAAAGGGAGATGAAAAGATAATTCCTATACTACAACTCTGTATGAACATAAACACAAGAGATTCTGCAGATGCTGGAAATCCACAGCAATACAAACAGAAAATGCTGGAGGAACCCAGCAGGTCAGGCAGCATCTATGGAGAGGAATAAACAGTCGACATTTCGGATTAAAACCTTCATCAGGACTCACTGGAGAGTCTGAAGCTGGCTCATCTTTGTCAAAGTCAAATTGATTTGGCATCTGCACAAGTCCACATGTGCACAGGTGCAATGAAAAACTTACTTGCTGCTGCATCACAGGCGCAGAGTGTCAGATAAGCAGTGTTTACAAGGAAAATGTAAATTAAACATAAATTATACGCAATTAGAGCAAAGGCAGTAGCAAATCCATGTACAGGAGGGAGTTTAAAAATCTGCCTGGGTAGTGTCACAACAATAGCCTTTCACAACATCAGCAAAATCAAAATAAAGCTTTATTGACTGAGCAGGAGATGAAGCTGGAGGCCCATCAGCCAGTCCTCACCAGGGGAACGGACATGGAGAGGGTCAGTGACTTTAAATTCCTTGGTGTTAACAAATCAGAGCATCTCTCCTGGGACCAACTCATAACTGCAGGAGGTGCAGCGGCTAACGGACTGGTGCAGAGTCAACAACCTGTCTCTGAATGTGAATAAAAGAGATGGTTGTTGACTTCAGGAGGGCACGGAGCGACCACTCTCCACTGAACATCGACAGCTCCTTGGTAGAGATCGTTAAGAGCACCAAATTTCTTGGTGTTCACCTGGTGGAAAATTTCACCTGGTTCCTCAACACTAGCTCCATAGCAAAGAAAGCCCAACAGCGTCTCTACTTTCTGCGAAGGCTGAGGAAAGTCCATCTCCCATGCCCCATCCTCATCACATTATACAGGGGTTGTATTGAGAGTATCCTGAGCAGCTGCATTACTGCCTGGTTCGGGAATTGCACCATCTCAGATCACAAGACCCTGCAGCGGATAGTGAGGTCAGCTGAGAAGATCATCAGGGTCTCTCTTCCTGCCATTACGGACATTTACACTACACGCTACATCCGCTAAGCAAACAGCATTATGAAGGACCCCACGCACCCCTCATACAAACTCTTCTCCCTCCTGCCATCTGGGAAAAGACACCAAAGCATTCGGGCTCTCACGACCAGGCTATGTAACAGTTTCTTCCTCCAAGCTATCAGACTCCTCAATACCCAGAGCCTGGACTGACACCTTACTGCCCTATTGTCTTGTTTGTTATTTATTGTAATGCCTGCACTGTTTTGTGCACTTTATGCAGTCCTGAGTAGGTCTGTAGTCTAGTGTAGTTTTTTTCTGTGTTGTTTTTTACGTAGTTCAGTCTAGTTTTTGTACTGTGTCATGTAACACCATGGTCCTGAAAAACGTTGTCTCATTTTTACTATGTACTGTACCAGCAGTTATGGTCGAAATGACGATAAAAGTGAATTGACTTGACTTGAATTGTCATCAAAAAGAAGGCACAACTGTGCCTCTGCTTTCTTAGAAGTTTGTGTAGCTTTGCATGTCACCATAAACCTGGATAAACATCTATAGCGACGCAGTGGAGAGTATCCTGACTGGTTGCATCACGCTCCGGTGTGGAAACACCAATGCCCTGGAATGGAAAAGTAATAGATACAGCCCAGTCCGTCAAAGGTAAAGCTCCCCATTCCCTACCACCACCACCACAATTGAACATATCTGTAACTCTTGCTTCAGCTAGCGGCTTAATAAAGGGGATGATAGCCCCCGGCCCGGCCAAACTTAAGAAATCTCGTTTGGGTGGATGCTGCGTGATGTGTCCCCTGTTACAAATCGGTACCACAAAATAACAAACAGTGCACAATATGCAATTAAATGGTTGAGCTTTATAATTCTGAATTTGACTATATGATTAGTAAAGTAAACAAAAAAAGAAAAAGGGCCCATTCTCATGAAACAAGTTTATTGCGCAAGGTTGGAGCTCACTGATAAGGCCGTTCATCCACCATCGACCTCCTCCGATCGTCGCTGACCTTCAGACCCTCGCTCTAGGTCCACTCTGTCTGTCGCTCTACCAGCTCTCTCCATTTGTGTCTTCTCTCCTCAACTCTCCCCGGCCAAAAACCCCGTGAATTCCCAGCTCCCAGACACACAAGAAAGAACAACATCCTGCTCATTGGCTAGTGTGCCCCGTTATCTCTAGCCATAACCCAAACATTGCTGCTACAGAGAAACCATTACCTCAGCAGTGGAACATTGCAGAGAAGCCATTACATTAGCAGTGAAACCTTACAGTGTGTTAGACATCTAAATGGAGCACTGCCACAAGAAAGCATTAAAGACCTCTACCATCCAGGCCATGTTCTCTTCTCACTACTACCATCCGGCAGCAGATTCAGAAGCCTTAAATCCCACACCACCAGGTTCAAAAACCTGGTTCAAAAATCACCCTATAACTATCAGGCTCCTGAACCAGCATGGATCATTTCACTCACTACAAATGCAAACTGGCCCGTGACCTACAGATTCATTTTCAAGGACTCTGTGGTTAAGAAGGCATACGGTGTATTGGCCTTTTTCAATCGTGGAATTGAACTGAGGAGCTGAGAGGTAATGTTGCAGCTATATAGGACCCTGGTCAGACCCCACTTGGAGTACTGTGCTCAGTTCTGGTCACCTCACTACAGGAAGGATGTGGAAGCCATAGAAAGAGTGCAGAGGAGATTTACAAGGATGATGCCTGGATTGGGGAGCATGCCTTATGAAGTTGAGTGAACTCGGCCTTTTCTCCTTGGAGCGAAAGAGGATGAGAGGTGGCCTGATAGAGGTGTACAAGATGATGAGAGGCATTGATCGTGCGGATAGTCAGAGGCTTTTTCCCAGGGCTGAAATGGTTGCCACAAGAGGACACAGGTTTAAGGTGCTGGGGAGTAGGTACAGAGGAGATGTCAGGGGTAAGTTTTTTACTCAGAGAGTGGTGAGTGCATGGAATGGGCTGCCGACAACGATGGTGGAGGCGGATATGATAGGATCTTTTAAGAGGCTTTTAGATAGGTACATGGAGCTTAGTGAAATAGAGGGCTATAAGTAAGCCTACCTAGTAATTTCTGATGTAGGGACAAGTTCAGCACAGCTTTGTGGGCCGAAGGGCCTGTATTGTGCTGTAGGTTTTCTATGTTTCTATGACTCTTTACAAGTCATGTTGTCAGCCTGAAGCTTACAACTTGAGTCTCAACATGGACAGAACTAAAGAGATGATTGTGGACTTGAAGAAGGCGCAGGCTCACCACTCCTCACTGCACATAAATGGTTTCTCTGTGGAGAGGGTTAGGAGCTAGGAGCACCAAGTTTGTGGGGGTGCACATCACATGTAATCTCAGCCGGTCCTCTTTACTAAAATTATAATTGATGACGTATCAGAGTGTACCGTATTTTGTTAATAAATTTACCTTGAACATTTTAGTCAAGAAAGCACAGCAAGGTGTCCACTTCCCAAGGAGACTGGGTGAGTGGGGCTCCCCGACCCCGCATTGTAACCAGTTTTTACAGGAGTACCACTGACAGTGTCCTGACCAGCAGCATCACCGTCTGGTATGGCAACAGCAATGCATCTGACCATAAGGCCCTACAAAGGATTGCTGAGGGGATCATCAGAGTTTCTCTTCCACTAATCTGAGATATTTATCAGGAGTGCTGTGTACGCAGGGCCCTTAGCGTTATCAATGATTCCTCCCATCTATCCCACAGTCTCTTAGACCCCCTTCCATCAGGCAGGAGGTACCACACCATTAGGACAAGGACTGTCAAGATAGGAAACAGCACCTTCACCCAGGCCTGAAGACTACTAAACTCCCGGCCACCACCCAGGTCTCACCGTGTGTGAAGCGTCAG
The DNA here is from genome assembly GCF_048418815.1 of Hemitrygon akajei. NCBI lineage: Eukaryota > Metazoa > Chordata > Chondrichthyes > Myliobatiformes > Dasyatidae > Hemitrygon > Hemitrygon akajei. The sequence continues at coordinate 22,163,596 of NC_133154.1, forward strand.
TAGCATTATACTGCTTACTTTTTAACTTGCGTCATAAGTGCACCTTACGCTATATGTCAGTCTTCTGGAATATATTTTATTTATTTGCGGCAATATTACTTTACGTGTTGTGTGTTTGTACTGTGTTGAGCACCTTAGTCCAGTGGAACTTCGTTTCATTTGGCGGCATAAATGTATAAAGTTGAATAACAATAAACTCGAACTTGTATTTTTTTTACGTGACCAGTTTGTATAGTTTTGCTCATTGGTTGTTTGTCTGTCTTAATCTGTTTATGTATAGCTTTTCATAAATTCTATTGTATTTCTGTCTTTCTGTAATCACCTGTGAGAACATGAGTTTCAAGTTATAATATGTTAATATATACACTGTTCAATCATTATGTGCCATATCGTATGACATGTTATAATATGATCTTTCCAGGTCCATGATTGTTCCAGGCAAAATTTTCTAGAGAAGTGGTTTGCCATTGCCTTTTTCTGGGCAGTGTCTTTACAAGACAGGTTACCCTAGTCAGTATCAATACTCTTCAGAGTCTGTCTACATGGAGTCAGTGGTCAGTGGTTGCATAATCAGGACTTGTGATATGCCCCATCTGCTCATACGACCATCCACCAATGTTCCCATAGTTCATCTGACCCTAATCGGCTGGGGGTGGGGAGCTAAGCAGGTGCTCACCTTGCCTAAGGGTGACCTGCAGGATAATGGAGGGAAGGAGCATCTTAGCATCTTAACCTCCTTTGGTAGAGACATATCTCCATCCTGCTACCAATAACATTTACATACTTTGAAAATAAATTTACTTTTAACATTGAAGGTTGAAGAAATTGAAGTCCACTTCAGTGCAGTGCATTTCAGTGCAAGGTGGTCATAGTGTTGCTAAACTGCAGTGATCAGGGTTGTGACCGTTGGTTCAAGAACAAATGGTTGACGGTAAGTAACTGTTCCTGACCTGGTGGTGTGGGACTTCTGAAGCTCTTGCCCGATGGTAACAGGGAGAAGGTGGCATGGTCCAGAAGGCATGACATGCTATGGGCATGGTAGGGTTGCTACTTGGTGCCACATTGTGTGGCCACATTTGCAGGCTGCCCCATCACACTGTTTGGTGTGTTGGTTGTTAATGCCAACTATGCATGTTTCATTGTACACATGGTACACTTGAATTTTGAATCTTGAATTTCGGTGGGGATCTTTGATTATGGATGTTTCCTTCTCGAGGCAGCACATCCTCTAGGTCAGGGGTTCCCAATCTTCTTTATGCCATGGACCCCTACTAATGGGTGCCTGGACCCCGATCTAGATATTACCAATGGTGGGGAGATGATGTATTGAGCAGAATCCACTACTCTCTGCCACTTCTTACATTCCTGCGCATTCGAATTACTCTACCAGACCATGATGCAACCAGTCAGGATACTTTCATCAGTAGATTTGTAGAAACTTGTTAGAGTAGTCAGTGACAAGCCGAACCTCCTCGACCATCTAAGAGAGGGTCACACCTTTGGTGGTCACCATGAATGAATTGGGCTAGAGGGCTTGTTTCCCTACTGTTTTACTCTCTAACTCTGTCGGCTTCCCAAGGGTAAATTTAGAATGGGCAACAAAGAAAAACAGAAATGTTTCGTCTGATGGTCAGTAGTGGTCAATACGTTATCACTGAGTGTACTACCATGGCTGGAGTCCATCTTGACCTCTCTCAGGACCAGCTGAGCCAACATGGCAATCATAATCTATATTCTTAAGTGGGATATCTGTTTGAACTTCCTGGCTTGTAACCTCAAATTGCTATGTCTGTGCACTGAAGCTATAATAACCTGGGGTTTTACCTTCTCTTTTACTTTACGGTAAGCTCTCTCCCACGACAGGGGATACAAATTAGCTACTGGGCGTTTCACATTGGTTAAGTAAATGTAATGTTTTCCATCTTTCATAGCTTAATGACATATTATCTACATTACCATCACCAAGTTCATTCAAACCACATTCTCAACAACAAAATAACTTCTGAAAGAGCTGAAACGTTAACCCTCTTTCTGCCTTTACACAAGAACCAACACTGCTACTTCGTCAGGAGGCTAAGGAAATTCGGCATGTTCCCGTCATCACCATCATCATTATATGCCATGGCCAAGATTGTTCCTGGCAAATTTTTCTACATAAGTGGTTTGCCATTGCCTTCTTCTGGGCAGCGCCTTTTCAAGATGGGTGACACCAGCCATTATCAATTCTCTTCAGAGATTGTCTGCCTGGTATCAGTGGTTACATAACCAGGAGTTGTGATATGCACCAGTTGCTCAGACGATCATCCACCACCTGCTCCCATGACTTCATATAACCCTGATTAAGGGGCTAAGCAAGTACCACACCTTGCCCAAGGGTGAACTGCAGGCTAGCAGAGGGAAGGAGCGCCTGACACCTCCCTGGATAGAGACGTATCTCCACCTCGCCACCCATAATCACTCTTACCGACTTTTATAGATGCGCCTTAGAATCTGGAGAGGGCTCAGAGGAGGTTCACAAGAATGATTCTGGGAATGAGAGGCTTATCGTATGAGGAGCGATTGTTGGCTCTGGGCTTTTACCCTCTGGAATTTAGAAGAATCAAGGAAGATCTCATTGAAACCCATCAAATGTTGAAAGGCCAAGATAGAGTGGATGTCAAGTGGATGTTTCCTGTAGTGGGGGAGTCTACGACTAGAGGACACAGCCTCAGAATAGAGGGCCATCCATTTAGAATGGAGATGAGGAGAAATTCCTTTAGCCAGAGGGTGGTGAATCAGTGGAATTCATTGCCACAGCCCTCTGTGGAGGACAAGTCATAGGTTGTATTTAAGAATGAGATTGAAAGGTTCTTGATTAGTCAGGGAAATGCAGGAAAATGGATAATAAATCAGCCATAATGGAATGGCGGACCAGACTCAGTGGGCTGAGAGTCCTAATTCTGGTCCTATAATGCTGTGCAAAAATCTTAGACAGCCCTACCTAAGTACAGTACTGTATGTGATGATGGTTCAGCATGTCACTCTTCCAAGTATATGTTCTTATTACATTGGAACAAGGAAACAGAAGTAGGAGATGACCACTCGGCCCCTCAAACCTATTCCTCTATTCAATATGATCATGACTGATCTGCTCTGGGCCTCATCCCAGAAACAGAATCTGAAGCAGGTTGACTATCACTCATATGTGCCATGAGATTTGTTGTTTTGTGGCAGCAGTACAGTGCAATATGGAAAAAAAACCTATAAGTTACAACAAGAACTATAAAAATGAGTCATACAAAAAGAGAGGAAATGAGTGAAGTAGTATTCATGGGTTCATGGACCTTTCAGAACTCTGATGGCGGAGGGTGAGAACCTGTTCCTAAAGCATTGAATGTGTGTGTCTTCCAGCTCCTGTACCTCCTCCCTGATGTAATAATGAGAAGAGGGTATGTTCTGAATGGTGAGGTTTCTTAATGGTCTTTCTTAGAAAAGTTTAAAAGTTAATTTAATATCAGAGTATATATATGTCACCATATACAACCCAGAGATTCATTTTCTTATGGGCATACTCAATAAATCCATAGAATAATAACCATAACAGATTGCTTATTTGAAGTGTCCAACCTGAGAGGGCAGAAGACAACAAACTGTGCAGAAACAAAAAGAAAAATAATTATGATTAATAAATAAGCAATAAATATCAAGACATGAGATGAAGAGTCCTTGAAAGTGAGACTATAGGTTGTAGGAACATTTCAATGATGGGGCAAGTGAAGTTGAGTGAAGTTATCCACACTGGTTCAAGAGCCTGATGATTGAGGGGTAGTAACTGTTCCTGAACCTGTTGATGTGGGTCCTGAGTCTCCTGTAATTTCTTTCTGATGGCAGCAGCGAGAAGAGAGCATGGCCTGGGTGGTAGGGGTCCCTGATGATGGATGCTGCTTTCCTGCAATAGCATTTCATGTAGATGAGCTCAATGGTTGGGAAGGCTTTAAACATGATCCACTGCTTTTTGTAGGATTTTCCATTCAAGGGCATTGGTGTTTCCATACCAAGCTGTGATGAAGCCAATCAATATACTCTCCACAACACATCTATACAAGTTTGTCAAAGTTTTAAATGTCATGCCCAATCTCCGTAAATGCCTAAGGAAGTAGAAGCACTGCTGTGCTTTCCTTGTAATTGCACTTATATGCTGGGTCCAGGAAAGACCCTCCAAATTGATAAGACAGAGGACTTTAGAGTTGCTGACCCTCTCCACCTCTGATCCTCTGGTGAGGACTGGCTCATGGACCTCTGGTTTCCTTTTCCTGAAGTCAATAATCAGCTTCTTGGTCTTGCTGACATTGAGTAAGAGGTTGCTACTCTGGCACCACTCAGCCAGGTTTTCAATCTCCCTCCTCTATGCTGATTCATCACCACCTTTGATTCAGCCTATGACAGTGGTGTCCATCAGCAAACTTGAATAGAGCTGTGCTTAGTCATCTGTGCTTAGGGACGAAGCACACACAGCCTTGTGGTACACCTGTGCCGATGGAGATTGTGGAGGAGATGCTGGTTGCCAATCTGAAGTGACTGAGGTCTTCAAGTTAGGAAATCCAGGATTGAATTACACAAAGAGGTACTGAGGCCAAGGCCTTGGAGCTTATTGATTAGTTTTGAGGGGTGTGATCATACTGAATGCTGAGCTGTAGTTGATGTAGAGCTTCCTGATGTAAGCATCTTTGCTGTCCAAACGTTCGGGGATTGAGTGAAGAGCTAACGAGATAGCATCTGCTGTGGACTAGTTGTTCTGGTAGGCAAATTGGAGCAGTCACTTCTCAGGCAGGAGTTGATGTGTTTCATCATCAACCTCTGAAAACACTTCAACACTGTGGATGTAACTGTTACTGGATCATAGTTACTGAGGCAGGTCGCCATGCTGTTCTTGGGCACCGGCATAATTGATACCTGTTTGAAGCAGCTGAGTACCACACACTGCTGAAGTGAGAGGTTAAATAACTCAGTGAAGACACCAGCCAGTTGATCAGCACAGGCCTTTAGTACTTGGCCAGGTACCCCGTCTGGGCAGGATGCTTCTCCTGGGTTCACCCTCTTGAGGGTTGCTCGCACATCGGCTTCAGAGACTGAAGTCACAGGATCATGGGGGGGATGTTGGAGCTTCTGATGGTTCCTCCATGTTTTGATGTTCAAAGTAAGCGTAGCTCATCTGGGAGTGAGTCCTTGTTGCCACCTATCCCACAGACTTAACTTCACAAGAGCTGACATTATTCAAGCCCTGTCACAACTGTCGAGCATCCTTGGTTGATTAAAGTTTGGTCCAGAATTGTGACTTTGCCTGTGAGATGGCTTTCTGGAGATCATACCTGGATCTCTTGTGATTTTCTTGGTCACCAGATTTGGGTGCCTCTGATCAAGCTCTCAGCAGTTTTCAGACCTCATGAAAAAGGATCTAGTGCTTTCCCGCTGTGTATGACGGATAAACTCTTCCTGGGCTTCCAGTCGGGTACAGGTATCGATTTTAACCGATGTTTTGATGAAGATGGCAGAGTTTGTCATGGAACCATTGGTAAAAAATTACACCTGTACCCAAATAGAAGCCGGAGAAGAGTTTATTCGTTCATATCTCATGGTTCTTCTAGGCTTCTGATTGGGGAAGACTGATGTTTTAATAAAGTGTGTTACAACCTTCTTGAGACATCATCGTTTGAAGATGTCCTCGACAGTGAGGAGGCTAGAGCCCTTGATGGAGTTTTCTGAGTTTACTACCTTCTGCTGATAGTTGTGATCCTGTGCAGTGGCCCCTCCATACCAGACGGTATTGTGACCCATCAGAACGCTCTCCACGGTACATCTGTAGAAATTTGCTCAAGTTTTTGGTGACATACCAAAACTCAAACTCCTAATGAAGTGCAGCTGCCCCCCATCCCTTCTTCACAATAGCACCAACAGCTTGGGCCTAGGAACTTGAATCTCCTCTCCTCCTCTGAGTCAGTTCCCTATCATCCTCAGTTCTCTGAACTTTCCAAAATAGATCCATTTCCTATTTATTATCCCCAGTGAAGCAGCTTCCACAACTCTCTGGGGCAGTGAAGACCAGCCTCTGGGACTGTTTACAAGAATGAGGGAATATCTAATTGAAACCTACCAAATATTGAAAGGCCTAGACAGAGTGGACATAGAGAGGATGTTTCCAATACTGGGGGAGTCTAGGACCCAAGGGCACAGCCTCAGAATAGAAGGACGTCTCTTTAGAACAGAGATGAGGGCGAATTTATTTAGCCAGAGGGTGGTGAATCTGTGGAATTTGTTGCCACAGATGACTGTGGAGCCCAAGTCATTGTATATTTAAAGCAGAGTTTGATAGGTTCTTGATTAGTAAGGGTGTCAAAGGTTGTAGGGAGAAGGCAGGAGATTGGGGTTGAGAGGAATAATGAATCAGCAATGATTCTGCCAAATTGATGGGCCAAATTCTGCTCCTATCTCTAATGGAATTATATTCTTCACATGTTCTACCAGTCTGTTGTCGCCAGTACAATATTCTATGCGGTGGTGTGCTGGGGCAATGACATCAACACGGGTGATGCCAACAGGCTCAATAAACTGATTAGAAAGGCTGGCTCTGTTATAGGAGTCAAACTGGACACACTGGAGGCTGTGGTAGAACAAAAGACCCTACGGAAAATCCTGGCAATTCTGGACAATGTTTCTCACCCTCTGCATGCCACCTTGGTTGAACAGAGGGGCACTCTTAGTAATAGACTAAGACAAATGTGCTGCTCCAAAGAGCTCTGTATGAGGTCATTCTTACCCTCGGCCATTAGGCTCTATAATGAGTCAACTTATAGCCGGGAAAATGATGACTCCCTCCTCCTGTTAGACCATATATGTCAAACTCAAGGCCCGCGGGCCAAATCCGGCCCGCGGTGGAATTATCTTTGGCCCACGAGATAATATCTAATTACTATTAAAGCTGACCCCAGTAATCGAAGCGCCTATGGCGTATGATATGGCTAATGCTGAGTTTATTCAGGTACCAGGTTTTCAGGGTTTTTAGTGTTTATTCGGCAGTCTTCTTCATAAGAAACGGAATTTGTAAAGTGAAACACTTTGTAGTTATAGCAGAGACTGAGACACATGAGAGCAGGCTGAAAAAACGGAGGCAACGAAAGCTGTGTTCGCACGCGTCCGACTGATCCGGCCCGCATGAAACTGCATTTTGCTCAATCCGGCCCGTGACCTAAAATGAGTTTGACACCCCTGTGTTAGACTGTTTGAAGTAACTTATTTTTTATTCTTTCTTACTTCTCTTCTAATTTTTGTAAATCTGAGCACTTGTAATGCTACTATGACACTGTAATTTCCTTTGGGATCAATGAAGTAACTTATAGGCTCGAAAGGATAACAGCAGAAAATAGTGTTGCACTTACAGGACCACAATGAGGTCGATTGGGAGATGAAGAGTTCATCTGTGGCAATATGAGATGTCTGTTCTGGAGTCTGAGAGTCACGAGGAGAATGTACAAACTCCTTACAGAGAGCAGTGGGGATTGAACCTGAGCGGACACTGCTGCGATAACATTATGCCACCCCTAGGGTGTCTGAAAGGTAGGAAGTAAGTGGGGGAGGCTTGACAAGGTTAATCAGCATGTGAGAGAACAGGTTGCATAGATGGGCCAAATAGTCTACTTCTGTACCAGGAGAAAATATGAAAACACAAACCTTGTTTTTTTTCTCTCTCTCTCTTCTGTGACCTCATGTGCGAAGGAGGATTTCTTGTGGGTGACTGTCTTGTGAAAACAGTTTGGAGGGGCAAGGGTGACCGGGGAGACTGTCTCTTTAAGACCGGCGTTGATTGACACCTTCGTGAATGACGTGTCTGACTAACAACCTGCCTTAAAGTCTTAAGCAATGCCGGTTATTTATTTTTAAATCTATTTCAAATAAATTGGGTGAATAAATCACACAGTGTTAGAAGGTTTTGAAAATATGAAAGTGCGGCGATGATAAAGGCAGGCGGGATTCCTTTTGCCTGGATGGGGTCCTGGGGACCGGTCTATAAAAGGGTGCGCGGTGAGCCACGCCGGTCTCATTGTCTGGCGCGCTGGAGCTGGGTGGCGGCGGCGGCGGTGGGGCTTTTGGAGCAGGGTGGAGGGCGAATGAAACCATGTGGTAGGAAGTGAAGGGTTGGGGAGTTGAAGGAGGAGGTAGGGGAAGAGGGAGTCCATAGCTGGGGGTAGGGGATTCAGAGCTTGGGGGGGGGGGGGTCTGGAGGATGGGATGGGTAGGGGCAGTTGAGCTGGGGGGGGGGGGTGGAATGTGTGGTGGTGGAGGATAGTAAGGGAAAGGTTACATTCTCTGGCGGAGAGGAGGGAAGGGGTGCGAAGGAGAGCCATGGGGGAGAATACTGAGCCGTAGTCCAGGCCTGAGGAGGTGAATGGAGGGTGACCGTGAGTCCCTGGGTGGGTGTACGGTGCAAGCTCCGGGCAGTGTGGTCTTGGTAAGCCCCTCCCCCAGTATGTATGCGGGTGAGGAGTGAAGTCTGGGGGAGTGTCGGCCGAGTCATTTTGCTGGGGAGCAGGTTAGCCGCGTGGGCTGGCGCGGACAGGATGGGCCGAAAGGGCTGCAGACGCTGTGTTGCCACCGAGGCCGCGACGATGTTGCGGGCCCGCGGATTCCCTGCGGCGGGCTGGGAGACGCCGCTCGGCCTGCGGGGCGGACCACGTGTGGGAGCCGTGGGAAGAGCGGCCTGCACAGCCGGTAAGTGCGGACATGGGGATTGGTACGGTGACCGTGGGTCGGGGCTTGTGTTCGGCTCCGAGGCCGGTCCTCACCGTGATGTTAGCACTGGGCTCCGAGTGTATATGAGCGACAAACGTGCCACTCAGTGACTTTGACATGCTGGGTGCCTGAGTGAGGACCGGCAGGAGCTCTGCCTCCGATAGGCTTAAAAGTTTATTAAGTATATATGGGACCCTGAGATTACCTTTATTGCAGACACGGATTATTTATATATAAATGTGTCTACACAACTATGTCTAATAATTGTCTAATACACAACAATGCTAAAAGATTGCCTAATTAGGGTGATCAATCAGTGTAGAGATGACAAACAACATACAATAATGGCATGTTCATAACGTGTTCTTTCTCTCTTTTACTTGGGTTGTGGTTTAAGCATGAGCTAAAGGATAAAGTGAAAGTGTGGTGGCACAGTGTATTGGTTAGGGTAATGCTATTTATGGCTACAGTGCTGCCCGTAAGGAGTTGGTACGTTCTTGCCATGATTGAGTGGGTGCTCCAGTTTCCTCCCACACACCAGTCATCCTATGGGTTAGGTTAAGTTTTGGGCATTCTATGTTGGCCCCAGACTCTTGAGGGATGACCCTGACAAAGCACTCACAAACTAAGATTGTGAGCAATGTGCTGGAGGAATTTGGATCAGGTGGCCTCTATTGGGGGGGAGGGGGAGGGTTTAGAAATAAACAGGACCTGAAAGAATTGTGGTCCAAAGTGTTGACACTTTATTCTCCTCCAGAGGCTGTCTGACCTGGGTGCCTCCTGCACTTTGCTCTTGTTTTCCATTGGTTTGTTTCTTCATATTAGGTCCTTTGGCCCACAAAGTTGTGCCAAACATGTCCCGACCTCAGAAATTACCAGGCTTACTTATAGCCCTCTATTGTACCAAGCTCCAGGTACATATCTAAATGCAGCTTAAAAGACCCCATTGTATCTGCCTCCACCACTGTTGTGCTTTCTTCATTTCATAATGTATTGTTGGGGTGGCTTGGAATAAACTGCACAGTATTTGTTAACTGGGAGGTTAATGTAGTTAAGAGATTACTGCACAATAACTAATCTGATCTATTTTTCATTTCTTGTAGATTGAAAGGAGATCCTGAATTGGGAACCGTGTGGCTGTGATGTCTGGCTGTAAGTTCACTTGCAGATTTCACCACTACACTCCCCCACCACCATTACTCTTGGGGAAAAGTTTTCTCAGCTCTACCAGTCCCACAGCTGGACTTGAGACGACAGAATCATACGGCTACTGTCCTGCAGACTGGTCAGGAAGATGATTTGCTCTTTTGTTTCTGCTCTGCCATGTCACAGCAGCTGGGGCTGCGTCAGTCTGAGATTTAGTTGCATTGGGTACTGGAGCTAATGATGGGAAGTTGTGCTCAATAGTGACAGCAGTGAGGACAGGACAGGTTCTAGGCCCCAACTGGCAGTGGTGTTAACACTTAGTGCAATGGCGTCACTGGACTTTAATTCCTGTCACTGTCAGCAAGGAGTGTTTTCTGTGGCTGCACAGGCTTCCTCTGGGTTCTCCCCCCATTCCAAAAGGCCCACAAGTTAGGATCAGTAAGTTAATGGGCATGTACTGCCCCCCAGCACATCTTCAGATTGTTGGACATTGACAGAAAACAAAACATTTGAGACAAATCATTTTTATTATTACTGATGACCATTTGAATGTGTGGCTTTTGATCTTGCACATTTATCTGGGTGGGCAGATTGTAAATTGTAATCTTACAAGGTAGATCCCAAAGGAAATTGCAGTTTCACAGTAGTGTTACAAGTGCACAGGCACACTTAATGTTAGAGAAGTGAGAAAAGAATAAAAATAAGTTGCCTCAGACAGACTCTGGGGTATTTGTCCAGTATTGGAGATTCAGCATGGTTGTAAGCCCTTCTGACCCAATGAGCTGTGCTGCCCAATTATACCCATGTGGCCTGTAGCCGTTGCAATGTGGGAGGAAACCTACAGTCATGGGTAGAATGTACAAACTCCTTACACCGACAATGATTACATTGAACCCAGGTTTCTGGAGCTGAAATGCTACACCATTTTGCTGGGAAATTGATGGCTGATCTGACATTGAGCTTTTTGCACCAATCTTCCAAAGTATGATTGGTAATGGGGGGGGGGGGAACGGTAGGGATAATCTGGATGATAGAATCGAGGGGATTGGTGTAGGTGATGTGTCCCTGATATTGACCTTGCCCCCTCCCCTCCGGTCCAGCAAGGGAAGCAGTTGGTCACTGACCAGGAATCTCAGGCTGGAGTTTGGGTTGTGATGTGCTGGCTCTGGGTCAGAATGTGTAGGAATACAGATCTCTACTGGGCTGCAAGGGTTACTGTTTCTCCAAGTGGAGGATCCTTGCTACTGTGTGATGGGCTGTTACGGGATTTTATGCATGGAATTGCCTCTGGCAGTTTCCTCTTGAGTTGACCCTAAAGGATGGTTTTGCTTTGAAGAGTTGTTCTCAGATCAAGTGCCTTTTGAGTGTCTTACTGTATTTTAATAAACTATTTAAAAATGTATTTGGTCTTTGTTTTTCTTGCATTTTAATCATCAGTGAACTGGGTACATTTCAAGGTGTAGTGGTGGGTTTGGCAGTGCACTCCTGATGTTTATTATTGGATACAAATGGGCTGTTAGAAAACCCCTTCATTCATGCTGACTGATCCAATTATCCATGTTCAGCTCAGATTCCACTCACTTCCTATCCAAGTTCCTGTCCAATTGTTGCTTAGTGTTGTAATAGCTTACCACCTCTGGCAGCTAATTCATCACCCTCTGTTGGGGGGGATTAAAATTGTTCCCTGTGCTCTCGGGGGTCCTCCAAGATCATTCTAAACCTTTCCTCCCAAATTGGTTAAAATGGACACCTGTACATTTCCATGCATTTAACACTTTTTTTTGGGGGGGGGGGGGGTCACCGCTCTGACCTCTACTTTCCTCCAGACACTTTTAAAAGTATCCCTTCATTCCTGCTGTGGGGTAAATACAGTCCACTGACTGCTTGTACGTCTATGGAGTCACCTCATCATATCCCAAAGAGAAGTCCCAGCTCACTCAACCTTTCAACATAAACATTCTGTAGATGTCTATACACCAAAATGTTTTGTATATGCAATACTGTTACCAGAATTGAGCTTCCATGCTGAGGGAGATCTTTTCACTCATTTCTGATGTGGGATTTTGACTTGAAATGACAACTTGTTACTTCCTGCAGCAGTTATCTGCATCTACCCTGTTTTTAAGTTCACCAGATTACCTTTGGGGTATGCAGGTCGCTTGATTTTGTGCAACACTCCCATGTTGCAGAGAAACTGATGCCATGCTGAAGACATCCTCAAGTGCTCCAACTGGATGGAAGATTCCAGGACTAGACGTCCATCTTGGTTCCTGCTACCTCAGACTTGTGTAGGAATCTGCTGTTGAAAAGGACTGTGTTGTAATAGTGTCTGTTGGAATATATTGAATCTGGATGACTCACATATGGGGTCCAGTCACCCCCTTAAATCACAAATTTACTGAAGTAGCCTTCACTGCTTCATTGGGCAGAACTCCATAGATTAACCACTCTGGGAAAAGTAGCTCCTCATCTAAATCCCCAAATCTTGAGGCTATATTCCCTAGTAAAAGTCTTGCCTACCAGTGAAAACAACTTTGCTGCCTCTATCTTACCTATCCCTTTATAATTTTATATGGTCATTCACTTTTTTCTGAATTTCAGTAAGTATAGTCCCTGGTGATCTCCCTGTAGTCTAATCCCCTCATCTCTGGAGTCAACTAGTGAACATGTTGAATCAGTCCTGATGAAGGGTCCCTGGCTGAAACATCAACTGTTCTTTCATAGATATTACCTGCCGAGTTCTTTCATCTCGTGTTACATAGATTTCCAGCTTTTGCAGATTTTCTCTTGAGCGTTTACTCAGGCCCTCTCTGCCAGAGTGCACTGGGGAGCACTTTGAGTGACGACCTCCTCCCCCCCCCCCAATTGCAACTTCCAGTCATGTAGTTCAATAAGTACAGTAATATACTTTGAGCATGTCACCCATATATTCATTTTCTTAGTTGCATGCAGATTTCACAATTTCTTCAAAGTTTATTGTGTATGTCATCACATTGTTCCTGGAGATTCACCTTGTAGGTATCCACAAGAAATAAAATAATTATAGAATTTGTGGGGGAAAAAAATACAAATAACCAAGACTTGACAACCAATATTCAGAATTGTACAAACAATACTGAGTTGAATAATTGAAACTGAGTGCATAGGTTGTGGAGTCACAGCGTTACGGTGAGAAGTTATCCACGTTGCTTTGGATTGTAGGGTAGCACTGTTGGTGGACTTCAGTAACTCGCTGGAGTGTGATTATTTCTGCAGGGGTGGTCTCCAGCTTCCTCATAATGAGACTTGGCTGTCTTTCACCAGACAGCCATTATTTCTCCCATTCTCCTTGCAAGTGGGTGCTCTCTGGTGACTAAGCTGTTCATCTCCCCTGCACTTAGAGCACATTTAATTTTATAGTTAGTACAGTTATGGGTCCTTACAGCCAACGAGCCTAAATGCAAGTTGAAAAGTAGCCTACTGCTTTTCCTACAAAACAAGGCCTCTAAACAGATAAAACTGCTAATCTTGATCCTGAATGCTCTTGGCCTTTTCAATGACCTAGTTCCCTGGCCACGATTATCTCATTTTCACTATGGATATTCAATCTCTGTACACCTCCATCTCCCATCAGGAGGGCGTTAAAGCTCTCTGCTTCTTGACAACAGACCCAACCAGTTGCTGTCCACCACTCCATCTGGTGGAACTGGCTCTCACCCTCAACAATTTCTCCTTTGGCTCCTCCCAATTCCTTCAAACCCAAACTTTCATGGGCACTTGCATTGGCCCTATTTATGCCTACCTTTTTGTCGGCTACGTGGAATAGCTGATGTTCTAAGCCTAAACTGCCATCACTTCTGACTACACTGACAACTGCATTGGTGCTGCTTTCTGCACCCATGCTGAGCTTATTGACTGCCTCCAACTTCCACGCTGCCCTCAAATTTACCTGGTCCATTTCTGACACCACCCTCCCCTTTCTCAATCTCTGGCCATTTCTTGAGACAGTCTACTGATATCTTTTATAAACCCACTGATTTCTCACAGCTCTCTCGACTACTTTCCACCTTGTCTCTTTCAAAAATGCTGCTCCCTTCTCAGTTCCTCCATCTCTGCTGCATCTGCTGTCAGGATGAGGCTTTTAATTCTAGAACAACTGAGATACCCTTCAAAGAAAGGGTCTTCCCTTCCTCCACCATAACACTGTCCTTACCCACATCTCTTCCATTTTGCACGTGTCTGCCTCACCCCATCCTCCCTCTGCCACACCAGGAATAGTGTTCCTCTTGTCCTCACCTACCACCCCACCAGTCTCTATGCCCAGTACATCATTCTCCATAACTTCCGCCAACTCCAATGGGGTCCCACCACTAAGCACATCTTTCCCTCTCTCTCTCTCCCCCCCCCCCCCCCAAACACACAGACATATCCATCCCCACTGACCTACCCAGCCCCTTATCCTTGCCAGTGGAACAAGTGCCACACCTGCCCCAACATCTCCCTCACTACCATTCAGGGCCCCAAATAATCCTTCCCGGTGAGGTGACACTTCACCTATGAGACAGTTGGGATACACCCCAACAATCTGGTGTGGCCTGTATATCAATGAGGCCCTATGTGGACTGGGACCCCTTCACACTAGAACAAAAAGTGGAATCTCCTGTGGCTACCCATTTCAATTCTACTCCCATTCTGACAAGTCAGTCCATAGTCTCCGCTACTGCCATGATGAGGCCACGGGTTGGAGGAACAATACCTGGGTATCCTCCAACCTGCTGGCATGAACATCAATTCCTCGAATTTATGGTAATACGCCCTGCTTCACCATTCCCATTTCCCCTTCTCACCTTATCTACTTGCCTGCCCCATCACCTCCCTTTGCTGCTCTTCCCACTTCCCTTTCTTCCAGGGTTCTCGGTTCTCTGTCCTCTCCCAAAAGATTCTCCCCTCCCCCTTCTCCAGCCCTTTATCTCTCACTAATCAACCTCCCAGCTCTTCATTTCATACCATCTCCCAGTTTCATCTATCACCTACTTTTTCCTCCCCTCCCCCCACCTTTTAACTCTTGACTTCCTCCTTTCCAGTCCTGATGAAGGGCCTTGGCCTGAAATGTCGTCTGTTTACTCTTTCCCATAGATGCTACCTGGCCTGCTAAGTTCCCCCAGAATTTTATGTGTGTGTGTGTTGCTTTGGATTTCCAGCATCTGCAGATTTTCTCGTGTCTGAGGGAGTTAAAAATGCCCAATGCCTCACTGACCCCAGTCAACCTGTCGTCAAGGACATATACAGAAAGGCGCTGGATAAAGGACAGCAATATGATGAAGGGACCCTCCCCATCCCACTCATGGACTGTTGGTTCCACTCCTGTCAGGGAGGAAGCTACGCAGCATCCATGCCAAGACCACCAGACTCAAAAGCCAATTGCTTTCCTCAAGGCTGATCAACACCTCCACCCATCAATCCAGCCCACTCCAGCACCACTGCAAATGTATCACCCAGCTTCACTTCATGTACATACATATAAGTTACTTGTACATTGTTTTTATATTGTGTATTCTTTATGCTTATTGTAATTTTTTTCCCTGCTCCAGGTCTAGAGTAACGATCATTTTGTTCTTTATATTCCTGTACTCAGGAATAACAAATGAACAATTTTGAATCTCTTCTCTGTTCCAGCAAGCTAGGCTTTGCAGTTTTAACACTTCCCTGATCTAATGACTGCCCTATTTCTTGAGAGGGCTCTAAGCCACCTCCATGTTTGGTTCATTTCCGCCATCGGCCTTTGCAGTTTGTATGATGCTGTGCTTGACCGCTTTATAAACTTAACCCAATTTTCATACGATTCCTGGAGTTTCCCTTTGATGCACATTCGCCAGCAGAGAGGGGAAAACAGAGCCAACATCACATGAGTGAGGCAGAAGTAGCCAGTTTCAAATCCCAATGCGTGGTCCTTCAATGTATTTGTCTCTTAACCAGCTATTAGGAATTCCAATAAACTGACATCGTGCCGGTGACCTTTGCATCTGGTGATCTAATACACAGAAAACAAACTGCTGACTGTGCTATAAAAGCACACGTCATATGAATAAGATGTTTATGAGTCACTTCCGTATCTAAAATATCTCCATCCTCTTTGAGGCCCCACACACATTCTTGACAGCAGCTCTATCCACCCATCATCCACACAGTCATGGTGTACTAGGTCTCATCCTCCCACAGCTCCACCTTCCAGTCCATTCAATTCCACCACCTTTAGCCCTTTGTCAGCTCCACCTATTGCAAATCCCACTCTTTCCCCTCTATCTGCCTATCATCCCTCCCCACCTGGATCCACCCATCAGCTGCCAGCTCCTTTCCTCCCAACACACACAAAATGCTGGAGGAACTCAGCAGGCCAGGCAATGTCTGTGGGAGGGGAAATACAGTCGACGTTCAGCTGGAGAAAAAAAACTGAGGAGTAGATTTACTCCTGTTGTGATGAGGTCACACACAGGTTGGAGGAACAAAACCTTATATTCCGTTTGGGTAGCCTCCAACCTGATGGCATGAACATTGATTTCTTGAACTTCTGGTAATGCCCCCCCCCCCCCCCGGTCACCATTCCCCATCCCCTTTTCCCTCTTTCACCCTATCTCCTTTCCCACCCATCGCCTCCCTCCGCTGCTCCTCCCCCTGTTCCTTCTTCCATGACCTCCTGTCCTCTTTTATCAGACTCTTCCCTTCTCCAGCCCTGTATCTCATTCACCAATCACCCTCCCAGCTCTTCATCTTCCCTCCCCTCCAAGTTTCACCTATCACCTTGTTTCTCTCTCTCCTCCCCCCACTTTTTAAATCTACTGCTTAGCTGTTTTTCTCCAGTCCTGCCGAAGGGTTTCGGCCCGAAACATCAATTATACTTCTTTTCCATAGATGCTGCCCAGCCTGCTGAATTCCTCCAGCATTTTGTATGCATAGCTCAGATTTCCAGCGTCTGCAGATTTTCTCTTGTTTGTAATTCCTTTCCTCCACCTCTTTATACTCCTTATCTCCCCTTTATCTTGCGATCTAGATGAAAGGTCTCGACCTGAAACATTGACTGCCTGACCTGCTGAGTTCCTCCAGCATTTTCTGTGTTGCTCCAGATTTCAGCATCTGCAGTCTCTTACGTCTCTAGAACAATGTTTTCTTCGACTAGATGGAGAGCAAACTACAAAGTGTTCAAAATTAGGGCTCATATGTTTGCAGATGATACAAAAGTTGGTTGTGTTGAGGACTGTGTAGAAGGTTGCTGTAGGTTATTATGGGGCATTGACAGGATGCAGAGCTGGGCCAAAAAATGGCAATGGAGTTCAGTTTATAAAAATGAAGTGATGCCCCTTGGAAGGTCAAATCTGAAGGTAGAGTACAGGTTTGATGACAGGATTCTTAGCAGTGTAGGGGGGAAAGAGGGATCTTGGGGTCCACAGCTATAGATCCCTCAAAGTTGCCACGCAAGTTGATAGGGTGGTTAAGAATATAGTGTGTTGGCCTTCATTAATTGGGGGATTGAGTTCAAGAACCTCAAGATAATGTTGCCGGTCTATAAAACACTGATTAGACCACACTTGGAGTTCGATTCTGGTCACCTCATTATAGGAAAACATGGAAACTTTAGAGCGGGTGCAGAGGAGATTTACCAGGATGCTGCCTGGATTAGAGAGCATGTCTTATGAGGAAAGGTTGAGTGAACTCGGGCTTTTCTTTGGAGTGAAGGAGGATGACAGGTGTCTTGATAGAGGTGTACAAGATGTTAAGAGGCGTAGATAGAGTGGACAGCCAGCATCTTTCTCCCAGGGTTGAACTGGCCAATTTTAAGGTGATTGGAGGAAAGTAGGGGGTGGGTGAATTGTCAGAGGTTTTTTTAAATGCCGAGTGTGGAGGCATACTGCCAGGAGTGGTGGTAGATGTGGATACAAGATGGACTTTTAAGAGACTCTTAGATCAGCGTATGGCTGAAGGAAAAATGGAGGGCTAGGTGGAAGGGAAGGATTAAGTAGATCTTAGAGCAGGTTAAATGGTCCTTTACTGTGCTGTGGTGTTCTGTGTCAAGGAATCTCTGGAAAGAGATTGAGAGTTCATGTTTTAGGTCAACGATCTGTCATGGAACCAGAAGGTGTCACCCAGATAACAGGTTTGAAATACATTCTGAAGTGGAACGAATAGGGAAACTTTGTGGAAGGGATAGATATGAAGAGAATTGGGAATGGTTATGGGAAACAACAGTTATTAGTGAGATAAGACAAAAGGAAAGATCACACAAGTTTTAAAGGAATCCTAATACAAAAGTGCTCGGTGCACAAAATCCTTGAATGCAGTAGATTAACAAAACTATCAGCATAGCCACGGTAGTGTAGCAGTTAGCACAATGCTGTACATCTCAGGGTGTCAGTGTCCTCTGTAAGGAGTTTGTACGTCCACCCTGTGGAATATGTGGGGTTTCTTCTGCTACTTCAGTTTCCTCCCACAGTCTAAAGACAATAGACAGTAGGTACAGGAGTAGGCCATTCGGCCCTTCTAGCCAGCACCGCCATTCACTGTGATCATGGCTAATCATACACAATCAGTACCCCCGTTCCTGCCCTCTCCCCATATCCCTTGACCCTGCTATCTATAAGAGCTCTATCTAACTCTCTCTTGAATGCATCCAGAGACTTGGCCTCCGCTGCCTTCTGGGGCAGAGCATTCCACATATCCAACACTCTCTGGGTGAAAAAGTTCTTCTGCATCTCTGTTCTAAATGGCCTACCCCTTATTTTTAAACTGTGGCCTCTAGTTCTGGACTCGCCCATCAGCGGGAACATGCTTCCTGCCTCCAGTGTGTCCAATTCCTTAATAATCTTATATGTTTCAATCAGATCCCCTCTCATTCTTCTAAATTCCAGTGTATACAAGCCCAGTCGCTCCAATCTTTCAACACATGACAGTCCCGCCATTCCGGGAATTAACCTTGTGAACCTATGCTGCACTCCCTCAATAGCAAGAATGTCCTTCCTCAAATTTGGAGACCAAAACTGCACACAATACTGCAGGTGGGGTCTCACCAGGGCCCTGTACAGCTGCAGAAGGACCTCTTTACTTCTATACTCAAATCCTCTTGTTATAAAGGCCAGTATGCCATTAGCTTTCTTCACTGCCTGCCGTACCTGCATGCTTACTTTCATTCCAAGACATACTGGCTCGTAGGTTAATTGGTCATTGTAAATTGTCCTGTGATTAACAAATCTCTACTGATGTACCGTGGAGAGCATTCTAACAGGCTGCATCACCATCTGGTATGGGGGAGGGGGGGGTCCACTGCACAGGACTGAAATAAGCTGCATAAAGTTGTAAACTCAGTCAGCTCCATCACATCACATCTGCCAACACAGATGCCTTGTGCAGGAAGGCACAGAGTCGACTGTACTTCCTTAGAAGGTTGGCGTCATTCAATGTCTGTAGTGAGATGCTGAAGATGTTCTATAGGTCAGTTGTGGAGAGCGCCCTCTTCTTTGTGGTGGCGTGTTGGGGAGGAAGCATTAAGAAGAGGGACGCCTCACGTCTTAATAAGCTGGTAAGGAAGGCGGGCTCTGTCGTGGGCAAAGTACTGGAGAGTTTAACATCGGTAGCTGAGCGAAGGGCGCTGAGTAGGCTACGGTCAATTATGGAAAACTCTGAACATCCTCTACATAGCACCATCCAGAGACAGAGAAGCAGTTTCAGCGACAGGTTACTATCGATGCAATGCTCCTCAGACAGGATGAAGAGGTCAATACTCCCCAATGCCATTAGGCTTTACAATTCAACCGCCAGGACTTAAGAACTTTTTAAAAGCTATTATTAATGCTTTTTGAGTTAGTGATTTAGATGCATATCATATTTTTTACTGAGTTAAGTATTGTATGTAATTAGTTTTGCTACAACAAGTGTATGGGACATTGGAAAAAAAAGTTGAATTTGCCCATGGGGATGAATAAAGTATCTATCTATCTATCTATCACTGGCAGTAGCCTCCCCAGCATCCAGGACATCTTCAAGGAGCAATGCCTCAAAGAGGCGGCATCCATCATTAAGGACCCCCATCACCCAGAACATGCCCTTGTCTCATCAGGGAGGAGGTACAGCAGCCTGAAGGCACACACTCAACAATTCAGGAACAGCTTCTTCCCCTCTGCCATCAGATTTCTGAATGATCATAGAACCCATGAACACTACCTCACTACTGATTTTTTCTCTTTTTGCACTCTTTATTTAATTTAGCATATATATATATATATATCTTTGTTGTGCATCAGCATTTTTTCCATCTCTGTACTATTTGTCTATTTTTACAAGGCTGAGTTGCCAACTTGACGCTCAACCCAGCACGGATAAAAAGTATGCAAAGAGCTGGCCGGATTCGGACCATTTGCCTCGAAGTCCAGTGCTGATGCCTCAATGCCACCGAACGGATTAATGTATATTACTTACTGTAATTTACAGTTTAAAAAATTATGTATACATTGTTCAGGTGTCACATAACAAATTTCACGATGTATGCCTGTGATATTAAACCTGATTCTGATTAGGCTGGGGTTAAACAGGTAGGCTGCACTGGTGGGCCTGTTCTCCAACGCATCTCTAAATAAATAAAGTTAAAATACAAACAGAAAATGCTCTAAGTACCCAACAGGCCAGGCAGCATGTGTGGAAAGAGAAACAATTTTTGGCCCTTCATCAGAATTTGGAAGTTTGAATCCCCCACTGATGTTTATACACCTCTCACGTTAAATCTTGATGGACAGTTAATTGAGTTTTTGTTTGTTGTCATGGGCATACATACCCAGGTATAAAAGCCATGAAAACTAGTTTTTTTTCACAGCGGCAGTACTTTGCAAACTTGACAAATGTAAGTCAGCATGAGTTTAACACAAGATGAAAGGGAGAGGGGGAAATATCCTCTGTCTTGTTTGGTTCCGTGTAATGGTGCTAATTGATTTTTGGGTCAACAGAATGAGGTAATTTACTGTCTTCAGTGACAAAATAGATCTATTATCAAAGAGTATCTCTGTTACCATATAGTACCTAAAGGTTCATTTTTTGTAGGCTCTCACAATAGAACAAAGAAATTAAATAGATTTGATGAAAAACTCCACACACAAAGACTGACAAACAATGAATGTGCAAAAGAAGGCAAACTATGCAATGAATAAATAAATAGATGGATAGATAGCACTGAGAACATGAGTTGTAGACTCCCTGAGAGTGTGTCTGTAGATTGTGGAATCAGTTCAGTGTTGGGGTGAGTGAAGTTATCCCCTCTGGTTCAGGAGCCTGATGGTTAAAGGGTAATAACTGTTTCTGAGCCCGGTGATGTGACCTAGTGCTCCTGTACCTTCTACTCGATGGCATGGCCTGGGTGGTGGGAGTCTTTGATGATGGCTGCTGCTTTCCTGCGACAGCGCTCCTTGTAAATGTGCTCAGTTGGTGGGGAGGGCTTTGACTGTGATAGACACGGCTGTATCACCACTTTTCTGAAGGCTTTTCCATTTCTGCCAATCGGAGTTTCCATACCAGGCCTCGACACAACCACCCTAGTGCAGGGAAAGGTTTTCGAGTTACTGGGACGAGCTGAAGGGTTGAGCGGGGTTGTAACTTTGCAGTCAAAACCTCAGAATTGATCAGAGACTTTAGAGAGAAGTCAGGAAACACAGGCCAGTCTCAGTGACGGGTCAGCCATGGAAAGGGTGAGCAGCTTGAAGTTCCTGGCCATCAACGTCTCCAAGGGTCTATCCTGGGCTCAACACATAGATACAACCCTGAAGGTGTGCCAAGCCAATGTCTACTTTCTTACTCAAAACACTGGAAGAACTCGGCAAATCAGGCAGCATCAGTGGAGGGGAATAATTACTGTAGTCAAAGTTTTGGGATGCGATCCTTCATCAGGACTGGGAATGAAGGAGAAAGAAGCTGGAATAAGAAGGTGGAGGAGGAGAAGTACAAACTGTCAGGTGAGAGATTGGACCAGGTGAGGGGAGGGCAAAGATGGAAAGAGCTGAAGAAGGCAGTGAACCATGGAAGAAAGGGTGGGAGGAGGGGAACCAGAGGTGAGGAGAAGAGAAGGAATGAGAGGGTAACCAGGATGAGGAATAGAAAAGAGGAGGAGGGAGGGAGAGAAATTAGAGAACCCTGCACAGATGCTGCCCGACTTGCTGAATTCCTCCAGCATTTTGTGTGTGTAGTTCAAGATCTCCAGCATCTGCATAATCTTTCGTGCTTATAATTTTCTACTTTCTCAATGGTTTAAGGAGATTCAGCATGTAAGTGAAGAGCATTTCCCTCCACAGATGCTGCCTGACCTACTGAGTCCTCCAGCCTTTTGTATGTTGTTCCAATGTCTGTAACCTCCTCTGTTATAACATTTCCTCCTTATTCTTATTCTCTTCACTTTTATATATTATTGTAATTTATTATTTCTTGATGCCTTTGGTCTGTACTGCCGCTGCAAAATGACAAACTTCAGTTCATCCAAGTCAAGGGAATAAATCTCTGAAGTGGTTTAATATCACCGACATATTTTGTGAAATTTGTTAACTTAGCGGCATCAGTGAAATGCAACATGTGATACCTATAAAAAATAAATAAATAAATTATAGTCAGTGTATATTAAATAGTTACATTGAAAACAATGCAAAAAACAGAAATAATTTTAAAAAAAGAGAGAGGTAGTGTTCATGGGTTCAATGTCCATTTAGGAATCAGATGGCAGAGGGGAAGAAGCTGTTCCTGAATCGCTGAGTGTGTGCCTTCAGGCTTCTGTACCTCCTATGTGACGGTTACAATGCGAAGAGGGCATGCCCTGGGTGGTGGGGGTCCTTAATGATGGACGCCACCTTTCTGAAGCACTGCACCTTGAAGATGTCTTGGATGCCACAGCGGCTAGTACCCATGATGGAGCTGACTAATTTTACAACCTTCTGTAGCTTTCAGTCCTGTGCAGTAGCCCCCTCACCCCCCCCCCAATACCAGACAGTGATGCAGCCAGTCAGAATGCTCTCTATGATACATCTGTAGGGGTTTTTGAGTGTTTTAGGTGATAAACCAAATCTCCTGAAACCCCTAATGAAATACAGCTGATGTCTTGCCTTCTTTATAGCTGCATCAATAGGTTGTGTCCAGGCTAGATCCTCAGATATCTTGACACCCAGGAACTTGAAATTGAATCAGGTTTATTATTACTGGCAGGTGTTGTGAAATTTATGATGGGAAAACATAAATTTGTGAAAACATAAAAGTTACTATAAAATATGATAAGAATATATGAAAAATGAATAGTCCAACAAGAGATCCTTCTTCCACCATCAACGCTGCCCTCAACAGCATCTCTTCCATTTCGTGTATGTCTGCCCTCACCCCATTCTCCTGCCACCCTACCAGGGATAGGGTTCCTCTTGTCCTCACCTATCACTGCACCAGCACATAATTCTCCGCAACTTCTGTCACCTCCACCAAGCACATCTTTCCCTCCCTACCCCCAAACTTTCTGCTTTCCGCAGGGATCGCTCCCTATGCGACTCCCTTGACCATTCGTCCTTCCCCACTGATCTCCCTCCTGGCACTTATCCTTGCAAGTGCTACACCTGCCCCTACACCTTTGCCAGAGAAAGCAAGATCTCCCAGTTGCCACCCATTTTAATTCCACTTCCCCTTCCCATTCCGATATGTCCATCCACGGCCTCATCCACTGTCATGTTGAGGCCTCACTCAGGTTGGAGGAACAACACCTTATATTCTGTCTGGTTAGCCTCCAACCTGAAGGCAAGAACATCATTCCTCAAACTTCCAGTAATGCCCCTCAACCTCCCCCCTTCATCATTCCCCATCCCGTTTTCCCTCTCTCACCTTATCTCCTTGCCTGCCCATCCCCTCCCTCTGGTTCTCCTCCCCCCCCCCCCCCCCCCCCCCCCCGTTCTTTTTCCCATGGCCTTTTGTCCTCTCCTATCAGACTCCCCCTTCTGCAGCCCTGCATCTCTTTCACCAATCAACTTCCCAGCTCTTTACTTCATCCCGCCCCTTCCCGGTTTCACCAATCACCTTGTGCTTCTCTCTCCCCTCCTCCCCCACCTTTTAAAATCTACTCCTCAGCTTTTTTTCTGCAGTCCTGCTGAAAGGTCTTGGCCTGAAACATCGACTGTACTCTTTTCCATGCATGATGCCTGGTCTGCTGAGTTCCCTCAGTTTTTTGTGTGCATTGATCAAAATAGTGAGGTAATGATCATGGAATGTTCAGAAATCTGATGGTGGAATGGAAGAACTTACTGAATCATTGAGTTGGGTCTTCAGGCTCCTGTACTTCCTCCCTGATGGTAGTAACAAGAAGAGGGCATGAGGGAGTGATAAGATGGAAAACCTGTGCCAACCAACTGGCAGGAGTTTTCAAGGACATCTTCAATCTTTCACTGCTGCAGTCAGAAGTTCCCACTTGCCTTAAAAGGGCAATGATCGTACGGGTGCCCAAGAAAAACAAGGTGAGCTGCCTCAATGACTATCACCCACTGGCACTCACATCTTCTGGTGGTCTAGGCCAGAATCATCTCCTGCCTGAGCAAGGACCTGGATGCATCTTGTCACAATAGGTCTACATCAGATGCAATCTCACTGGCTCTCCACTTAGTCTTTGGTCACCTGGACAATAGAAATACCAATGTCAGGCTGGTGTTTATGGTTTACAACTCAGCATTCAACACAATCATACTCTTAGTTCTGATCAACAAGCTCCAAAACCTGGGCTTCTACTTCCCTCTGCAACTGCATCGTTGACTTCCTCATCAGGAGACCACAGTCTGTGTGGATCATAAATATCATCTCCTCCTCACTGATAACCAACTCCAGTGCATCTCAAGAATGAGTGTTTAGCTCACTGTTCCACCTTCTCTTCACCCACGACCGTGTGGGCAGGCGCAGCTGAAATTACATCTATAAACTTGCTTTTGACTCAACCGTTGTTGGCAGAATTTCAGATGGTGATGAAGAGGCGCATAGGAGCGAGATAGATCGGCTGGTTGAGTGGTGTCACAACAACAACCTTGCACTCAACGTCAGTAGGTCCAAGGAATTGAATGTAGACATCAGAAAGGGGAAGTCAAGGGAACACATCAAGCTTTTTTAGGTATGTGAAGAGAAAGAAGATAGTTAAGAACAATGTTGGGCCCTTGAAGAATGAATTGGGTGAAATTGTTATGGGAAACAGAGAAATGGCAGAAGAATTTAATGAGTACTTTAGATCTGTTTTCACTAAGGAAGACACAAGCAATCTCCCAGATGTATGGATGGGCCAAGGACATAGGGTAACAGAGGAAATGAAACAGATTGACATTCGGAAGGAAACGGTGATGAGAAGACTGATGGGACTGAAGGCTGACAAATCCCCAGGTCCAGATGGTCTGCACCCTAGGGTACTAAAGGAGGTGGCCCTGGAAATTGCGAATGCATTGGTAATCATTTTCCAATGTTCCTTAGATTCAGGATCAGTTCCTGAGGATTGGAGAATGGCTAATGTTATCCCACTTTTTAAGAAAGGAGGGAGGGAGAAAAACTATCGACCTGTCAGCCTGACATCGGTGGTGGGAAAGATGCTAGAGTCCATTATTAAGGATGAAATAGTGGCATATCTAGATAGCAGTGATAGGCTTGGGCCGAGCCAGCATGGATTTACCAAGGGTAAATCATGCTTGACTAATCTATTGGAGTTTTTCGAGGATGTAACCAGGAAGTTAGACGGGGGAGATCCAGTGGATGTAGTGTACCTCGATTTTCAGAAGGCATTTGATAAGGTCCCACATAGAAGATTGGTGGGTAAAATCAAAGCTCAGGGCATCGGGGAGAAGGCATTGACATGGATAGAAAACTGGTTGGCAGATAGAAAGCAAAGGGTAGCAGTGAATGGGTGTTTCTAGGAATGGCAGGTGGTGACTAGTGGGGTGCCACAGGGCTCGGTATTGGGACCACAGCTGTTTACGATTTACGTCAACGATTTAGATGAGGGCATTGAGAATAACATCAGCAAATTTGCTGATGATACTAAGCTGGGTGGCAGTGTGACATGTGATGAGGATGTTAGGAGAATTCAGGGTGACTTGGATAGGCTGGGTGAGTGGGCAGATACTTGGCAGATGGCGTTTAATGTGAATAAGTGTGAGGTTATCCACTTTGGGAGTAAGAACAGGAAGGCAGATTATTATCTGAACGGTATAGAGTTGGGTAAGGGAGTAATACAAAGAGATCTCGGAGTCCTTGTTCATCAGTCACTGAAGGTGAATGAGCAAGTGCAGCAGGCAGTGAAGAAGGCTAATGGAATGTTGGCCTTTATTACAAAGGGAATTGAGTACAAGAGCAAGGAAATCCTCTTGCATTTGTACAGAGCCCTGGTGAGACCACACCTGGAGTATTGTGTACAGTTTTGGTCTCCAGGGTTAAGGAAGGACATCCTGGCTGTAGAGGAAGTGCAGCGTAGATTCACGAGGTTAATTCCTGGGATGTCTGGACTGTCTTACGCAGAGAGGTTAGAGAGAATGGGCTTGTACACGCTGGAATTAAGGAGATTGAGAGGGGATCTGATTGAAACACATAAGATTATTAAGGGATTGGACAAGATAGAGGCAGGAAATATGTTCCAGATGCTGGGAGAGTCCAGTACCAGAGGGCATGGTTTGAGAATAAGGGGTAGGTCATTTAGGACAGAGTTAAGGAAAAACTTCTTCTCCCAGAGAGTTGTGGGGGTCTGGAATGCACTGCCTCGGAAGATAGTGGAGGCCAATTCTCTGGATGCTTTCAAGAAGGAGCTAGATAGGTATCTTATGGTTAGGGGAATCAAGGGATATGGGGACAAGACAGGAACCGGGTATTGATAGGAATTGATCAGCCATGATCTCAAAATGGCGGTGCAGGCTCGAAGGGCCGAATGGTCTACTTCTGCACCTATTGTCTATTATTGAGGGATCAGCAGTGGAAAGGGTGAGCAGTTTCAAGTTCCTGGGTGTCAGCATCTCTGAAGATCTATCCTGGGCCCAACATGTTGGAATCACAAAGAAGTCATGCCAGTGGTTCTATTTCATTCGGACTTTGAAGAGTCACCAAAATCTCCACAGGTGTATTCACCACTTGGTATAGAGGAAAGGACAAAGCTGCAGAGTGTTGCAAACTCAAGCCTGTTCCATCACGGGCACTAGCCTCCCCAGCATCAAAGACATCTTGAAAAGAGGATGACTTCAAAAGGGGGTATCCATCATTAAGGACATCCACCACCCAGGACATACCAGGACTCAGGACTCTTCTCATTGCTACCAACAGGGAGGAGGTATAGGAGCCGGAAGACGCACTATTTTTATTGTATTGTATTGCAATGTACAGCTGCTGCAAAATTTAATGACATATTTCACCTGATTCTGATAGTGAGGGAGCTTAGTGATGTTTCTGGTTTTCAGCTATGTATAATTCATGTTAAGTTTATATTAACTTATGTTTGTAATGTACTGTGCTGCTATAAAATTGTATAATGGTATTTATATCGAGTGCATGCATGTTTATGACAATAAATTTGAACCATGATAGCCTGGATTATGCCCCTCACAAAGATGGCGCTTAATGTCGCAACCCACGGCGGGGCAAAGATCAGTCAGCGAATAATAATTGGCATAAAGTACTTAAAATATTGAACTCAAATTTTGCTCACCTCTTTTCCCGGAAATACATGTTAAATAACTACAACTGTTTGAAGCAAATTACATAACATCACCGCCTTCCGCCGGAAGTGGTTTCGGTCTGCCCTCAACCTAGCTTGCTGGCGCAGCGCTGATAGACGCAAGGATTAACCAGTAAAAGGAGAGATTGTGAGGAAACTAAGCCAATGGGAATCCGGAAGCATCTGCGGAAAGGCGGGGCTCCGGCCTGCGCTGCGTTAGGTTGCGTGGGAGTGCCCCTGAAGTTGTCAAAGCTGCTGGAGAGGGGAAGAGAGGGAGAGGAGAAAAAAAAGTTATAAAAGGATGGAAATCCAGCGAATAAACTTCACGTAGTTCATACACAGGCTGGTAAGGACGCGGGGTTAGTGATTTAATGGGGTCTGAAGCTCAATGGCATTTAACATGGGCAGGGGAGTGCTGTGTGGGAGTGATCCTGTTTAGATGATGCACTAAATGTAGGTGAGTAAGGGGAGTGCTGTGTTTATTTCCTGTTTACATGAGGCCAGGAGTAGATCATCTCTCCTCTTCTCTCCTGCATCATCAGTAGGCTGCAGATTTTGTCAACCGTTGAATTAAAAAAATAGTGGACGCAACAAAAAGGGTTTTTAAAAAAAAAATTCTCTTGCCCTGTGGATTTCGTTTGACCATTCAAGGGTAACTAGTCGCATGGTCTTATGTAACGCTACGACTTTATAAGGCATTAGCTAGACTGCATTTGGAGTATTGTGGGCAGTTTAGGACCGTATATTTAAGAAAGAATACGTTGGCATTAGTGTCCAGGTGGAGGGTTTACAAGAATAATCCCAGGAACGAAAGGGTTAATGTATGAAGTGTGTTTGATGGCTCTGGGCCTGTATTCACTGGAGTTTAGAAGAATAAGAGAGAGAATCTTATTGAAATCTATCGCATATTGAAGGGCCTAGATAGAGTGGATGTGGAGAAGATGTTTCCTATGGTGGGAGAGTCTAGGACTGGAGGGCACTGTCTCAGAATAGAGGGACATAGACTTAGAATGGAGGTGAAGGGGAATTTCCTTAGCCAGAGGGTGGTGAATCTGTGGAATTCAATGCTGTGGAGGCCAAGTCACTGGGTATTTAAAGTGGATGTTGACGGGTTCTTGAATAGCAAGGGTGTCAAAGGTTGCGGAGAAGAAGGCAGGTGAATGAGGTTGAGAGAGAGACTGTAAGTCAGCCATGATCGAATGATAGAGCAGACATGATAGGCCAAAAGGCCGAATTCAGCTCCTCTGGCTTATGGAAGTGGAGCACTCTCCATTCTGTAACTGACTGCAGCAAAGGGAAATGTCACTTTGATCTTCATCAACTCAATCTTGTTATTTGCATGTCGTCCCATGCTGTTTATCCAATATCAGTTGTTTTTTTTCTTTCATTTCAATTAATTTTACTTTCTAGTTAATGATAGGGTGTTATTCAGTGATGGTTTATGCACGGGTTAATTGATGGTTAACTTGTGTCTATGCTTTCAGTCAGTTTTGCTAGCTGTTTGCTAATGGGGCATTGTCCAGAGATGCATTGTGTATGATGAGGGTATGAATTGGGCACAAGAAAATCCATTCAAATAAAGCTTTAAATATGGAAGGCAAGCCATCTTCTGGGATGAAACGCTCACCTTCTTCTCTGAACTGTTCTTATTTGGTGTATGAGGTGAGAAGAGAAAAATCCCCTGTTCTTGCTGGTTGTGGAGTCCTGTGCACAAAGCGCCTGACAAGCATTGTGAACAGAAACCATTCATTGTGTAATGCTTGTGAACTCTGCCTGACTTGGACGTCTCAGCACTGGTTTTCAGCAGGCCCGAGTCAAGGAAGGCGAAGAGTCGTCGTGCAACACTCACAAGGTGCTGAAGGAACTTGGCAGGTCAGGCGGCGTCTGTGGAGGGGAAGAAGCAGCTGAAGTTTCAGCGGAGACGCTTCATCAGGACTGGGGAGGGGAGCCAGAGTAAGAAGGTGGGAGGAGTACAAGCTGGCAGGTGAGGGGGAAGCTGGGTGAGTGGGGGGGGGGGGAGAGGAGGAATGAAATAAGTAGCTTGGAGGTGACAGATAGAAGAGGGAAAGGGCTGAAGATGAAGGAATCTGACAGGAGTGGAGAGTGGAGCATAGAAAAGGAAGGGGCAGGGGAACCAGTGGGTGGTGATGGGCAGGTGAGGAGAAGAGAAGGACTGGGAAGGAAACCAGTCCTTAGAATGAAAAAAAAGAAGTGGGAAAGGGGAGGAATAACCAGAAGTTCGAGAAATTTACCCCCATGTCGGGTTGGAGGAATGTGAGGTGTTACTCTTCCAACCTGAGAGTGGCCTCTTCGTAGCAGTAAAGGAGGCCGTGGACTGACAAGTGTTTCTTCTGGTGGTCACAGGCAACTCTCTCCTCCAGACATTACTTAGGTGTCTTGATTAAAGGTAGTTGAAGCCATGCAGGGACGGAGATGGAGCTGATCGAAGAAAGATGTTCTCATTGATGGATTTATCAAGAACCAGAGAGAATGAAGGCGATTGGCTTCTGTCCCCTCCTTTCCAGTCCTGATGCAGGTTCTTGGCTCGAAATGTCGAGTGTTTATTTCTCTCCATAGATGATGCATGAGTTCTTCCAGCATTTTGTGTGCACTGATAAGTCCCTAGCCAGACTGACCTGCACTAATACGCCCTTATAATGACAGTTACCAAATGTAGGAGAGCCAGTGACTCCCTTGCCCATCATGTCAGCGAGTCCGGAGGTCAAGGCAGAAAGGTTGGAGCGGAGGTCAACAGGTCCGGGCCAAGGACTGGAAGTTGGAGGTCCAGAGACACCCTGTACCAGGGTTGGAGGCCTGACGCTGGGTGGGGAGGTTGGGGAAGAAGCTTGTTTACCTGGTATTGTTGCTGTTTGTGCATATCCTTGGGGTGCGTCCTTAGGACAGGGTGTTTCCAGGCCCCCCCATCACCAGTCCTTGGCCCAAGGCCCTCAGACGTCAGGCATCCAACCTCCAGTTTTGAGGCATGTGTGATAGATAAATGAATCGGATCCTGGGGTGATAGTTTGAAAAGAAAACTTCTTGACACATCTAGAGGATAGAATCTGCAGTGGGGAATAGTGAGGGAAAATGGCGGACACAGCCCTCTCCACCACAGGCAAAGCCCTCCCCACCATTGAGCACTCCCACAAGAGAGCAGCATCCATCTTCTAGGATCCCCATCATCCAGGCCATCTTCTCTTCTCGCTGTTGCCTTCAGAAAGAAGGTACAGGATCCCCCACTACCAGGTTCAGGAGTAGTTATTGCCTTTAAACCAACAGGCTGCTGAACCAGTGTGGAGAACTTCAGTCCCCTCAACTCTGGACTGATCCTACAGCCTGTAAACTCACTTTCAAGGACTCTCCGTATTGTTTATTTGTTACAGAGCGGAGGTGGAGCACCTGCGCTCCATCTGCCAAAAGCTGAACTTCCTGGTGGCCAAGCATTTTAATTCTGATTCCCATTGCAGCACATCGGACCATGACCTCCTTGTGCCATGATGAGGCCACCTCTAGGTGGGTGGGCAACACCTTATATTCAGTCTGGGTAGCCTTCAACCTGATGGCATCAATATCGGTTTTTTCTTCCTGTTTAAAAAAAAGTTCTACGCCTTTCCTGATGAAGGGTTTCGGTCCGAAACATCGTCACTACCTTCTCCCATAGATGCTGTCTGGCCTGCTGAGTTCCGCCAGCATTTTGTGTTTTTATTTATTTCCAGCATCTGCAGATTCACTTGTGTCTACCCCTTCCCTCCTCTTCTCATCCCCATTCTGGCCTCTCGCCTCTTCTCACCTACCTATCACCTCTCCCATGTGATCCTCCTGCTTCCCTTTCTCCTATGGTCCATTCTACTCTCCTATCAGATTCCTTCCTCTCCATCTCTTTGCCTTTACCTCCCTCCCAGCTTCACCTATTACCTTCTAGCGTCTTCCTGCCTCTCTCCCCCCCCCGCTTCATTCTGGCGTCTTCCCCCTTCCTCCCTAGTCCTGATGAAGAGTCTCAGCCCTAAACGTTGATTGTTTATTCATTTCCCTAGATGCTGCCTGACCTGTTGAGTTCCTCCAGTGTTTTGTGTGTGTTACTCTGGATTTCCAGCATCTGCAGACTATTTTGTGTTTATGATTCTTATACTTTTATTTGTATTTGCAAAGTTTGTCTTTTCCACGTTGGTTGTTTGCCGGTCTTTGTTGGTGTGTAGTTTCTCATTGGCTCTATTGTTTTTCTGTGCATGTCCTGTGAATGCCTGCAAGAAAATGGAGTAAATGGTGACAAATACATACTTTGATAATAAATTTCCCTTGAGAGGAGGATGAATATCAGGAGAGGGGACTCGCTGGAATGTTCTTGTATCAGTCGATATGCTGACACTGATTCTGCAAACTGAATGACTGTTACCTTTCTGTGGTACTGTGAAGACCGATACCTGCTCACCTTGTGGTGGTATGGTACTGAGCTCACACTGCCTACAGAAGCTCGCCTTCTGGGGTGGTATGGAATGGCTGGAAGTGCTCATGGGGACTCAATACCCCAATCGGGGCTGCTGATGTCACTAACTGGATGACAATTTAAATAATAGCAGACTATGGAATAAGCTCCGCAGAGTTGGGGAGATGGGTTAAAAATCTATTGGATGGAACTGGAATCACAAAGTGAATGGTTACCTTTGCCAGCATTACTTGCTCAGCTCGGGAGATCAGCAATTCCAGAACAGCTTCTACCTCACTATTGAACAGTTCTCTAGTACAATAAGGTGGACTCTTCACCTCACAATCTACATTGTTATGACCTTGCACCTTATGCGTAGCAGTTGGTATAATCCCTTACAGAGCTGGCAAATGGGGGTTTAATTCCTGCTGCTGCCTTTAGGGAGTTTGCACATTCTCCCTGTGACCACTCGGGTGCTCTAGTTTACTCCCATATTTCCAAAGATTTTGAAGAGTAAAGATGAATTGTTACGTGAAATAGGCAGTGACATGTGTCATTTGCATCAAATCAAATCAGTGAGGGTTTTGCTGGGCGGCCCACAAGTGTCACCACACCTCTGCCGCCAACAACTCACTAACCCTACCCGTACATCTGTGGAATGTGGGACGAAACCCACGCCCTCGCGGGGAGAATGTCCAAACTCCGTACAGACAGTGGCGGGAATCGAACCTTGATCTTATAGCCGGTGCTGTCAAGGGTTGCCGAAAACACTATGCCATCATGCCACCCAATGACGTACAGGATGGTAAGTTATTGGCGTGCTGTGGTTGGCACCGGAAACATGGTGACACTTGAGGGGCTGCCCCCAGGACATCCTCGGACTGTGTTGGCTGTTGATGCAAAACAATGGATTTCACTTCAATGCACGCAGAATGCCGGAGGAACTCAGTAGACCAGGCAGCATCTATGGAAAAGAGTACAGTCGACGTTTCGGGCCGAGACCCTGTGCTGTTTTCCATAGTTGCTGCCTGGCCTGCTGAGTTCCTCCAGCAGTTTTTGTGTATTGCTCGGACTTGCAGCGTCTGCGGATTTTCTCTTGTTAATGCATTCCACTTCGTGTTTCTATAAAGCTAGTCTTTCTTCATTGTTGCCCTGCACTGCTGTTATACTTTATTCTGCATTCGGTTATTGTTTTACCTTTTTCTAGCTCGATGAACTGTGTAGTGATCTGATCTGTATGAACAATGTGCAAGAGAGGCTTCTCGCTGTATCTCAGTTCATGTGACAATGATCAACCAAAACCATATATGTCAAACTCAAGGCCCGCGGGCCAAATCCGGCCCGCGGTGGAATTATCTTTGGCCCGCGAGATAATATCTAATTACTATTAAAGCTGGCCCCAGTAATCGAAGCGCCTAAGGCGTATGATATGGCTAATGCTGAGTTTATTCAGGTACCAGGTTTTCAGGGTTTTTAGTGTTTATTCGGCAGTCTTCTTCATAAGAAACGGAATTTGTAAAGTGAAACACTTTGCAGTTATAGCAGAGACTGAGACACATGAGAGCAGGCTGAAAAAACGGAGGCAACGAAAGCTGCGTTCGCACGCGTCCAACTGATCCGGCCCGCATGAAGCTGCATTTCGCTCAATCCGGCCCGTGACCTAAAATGAGTTTGACACCCCTGACCAAAACTATTCCATTTCGCCTATTCAAAAATCACTTTGAAGCCACAAGAGCACAGAAATCCGGCAGAAGTAATTTCACTGAGGTTGCAAGTAAAAGTGATTTTCAGCACAAAAGCAGTATGGTGATATTACAGGCCTAATTCAGCTTCTATGTCTTATGGTCTTGTTACAATTGCATATTTCTGAGCTGGCTTAGCGGTGAAGAGTATCTTTAATTGGAAATGCGTTTTTTAAAAATATATTGAAATGCAGTGCAGAATAGGCCCTTCGAGCCATGCTGCCAGCAGCCCTCGATTTAACCCTAGCCTAATCGCAGGACAATTTACAATGACCAATTAACTTACCAACCGGTACGTCTTTGGACTGTGGGGAAACTGGAGCACCTGGAGGAAACCCACGGTGTCGTGGGGAGAACGTACAAACTCCTTACAGGCAGCAACAGAATGAGCCTGGGTCGCCTGTACTGTGAAGCATTGTGCTAACCACTACGTTACCATGCCGCCCCACGCCCCTAATTTTGAAATTGGGAACATACAATACTGCTTCCTGTCAGAACAGAACTGGGAATTTGAAGTTTGAAATGATCCCTTGGGTAGATATGAGCAACATTGAGCTCCTTGGCTGGATGGAACTCTTGAGACTTACTAGCCTTTTAAATTTCTCCTTTACAAATTTCTCTGTGTCCTCGCCCTCGTCCCTATCTCTGCATTCTTCTCACTCCTATGAGTAACTAATTCCACAACCTATGGACTCCCCAACTACAAACTGTTCCAGCTGCTACCATCTGGGAAATGGTACCACAGCATAAAAGCCAGGACCAACAGGCTCTGGGACAGCTTCTTCCACCAGGCCATGGACTGACTAATTCATGTGGACACAACTGTATTTCTGTGTTATATTGACTATCCTGTTGTACATATTATTTATTATAAATTGCACATTTAGACGGAGACGTAACTAAAATTTTTTACTCCTCATGAATATGAAGGATGTAAGCAAGAAACTCAATTTAATTCAATTCAATTCAGTGCAACTCATATTCACAGTATATTAGGCAGAAAATGGTGTTGGGTAGACTGATGGAACTGAAGGCTGATAAATCCCCAGGGCCTGATGGTCTGCATCCCAGGGTACTTAAGGAGGTGGCTCTAGAAATCATGGACGTATTGGTAATCATTTCCCAATGTTCTGTAGATTCAGGATCAGTTTCTGAGGATTGGAGGATAGCTAATGTTATCCCACTTTTTAAGAAAGGAGGGAGAGAGAAAACAGGGAATTATAGACCAGTTAGCCTGACATCAGTGGTGGGGAAGATGCTGGAGTCAATTATAAAAGATGAAATAGTGGCACACTTGGATAGCAGTAATAGGATCGGTCCCAGTCAGCATGGATTTACGAAGGGGAAATCATGCTTGACTAATCTTCTGGAATTTTTTGAGGGTGTAACTATGAAAATGGACAAGGGAGAGCCAGTGGATGTAGTGTACCTGGACTTTCAGAAAGCCTTTGATAACGTCCCACATAGGAGATTAGTGTGCAAAATTAGAGCACATGGTATTGGGGGTAGGGTACTAACATGGATAGAAAATTGAAACAAAGAGTAGGGATTAACGGGTCCCTTTCAGAATGGCAGTCAGTGACTAGTGAGGTACCACAAGGCTTGGTGCTGGGACTGCAGCTATTTACAATATACATTAATGATTTAGATGAAGGGATTAAAAGTAACATTAGCAAATTTGCAGATGACACAAAGCTGGGTAGCAGTGTGAAATGTGAGGAGGATGTTATGAGAATGCAGGGTGACTTGGACAGGTTGGTGAGTGGGCAGGTGCAGTTTAATGTGGAAAAATGTGAGGTTAACCACTTTGGTGGCAAGAACAGGAAGGCAGATTACTATCTGAATGGTGTCAAATTAGGAAAAGGGGAAGTACAACGAGATCTAGGTGTTCACCAGTCACTGAAAGTAAGCATGCAGGTACAGCAAGTAGTGAAGAAAGCTAATGGCACGTTTGCCTTCATAACAAGGGGAGTTGAATATAGGAGCAAAGAGATCCTTCTGCAGTTGTACAGGGCCCTGGTGAGACCCCACCTGGAGTATTGTGTTCAGTTTCGGTCTCCAAATTTGAAGAAGGACATTCTTGCTATTGAGGGAGTGCAGCGTAGTTTCATGAGGTTGATTCCCGGGATGGAGGGACTGTCATATGTTGAAAGATTGGAGCGACTGGGCTTGTATACACTGGAATTTAGAAGGATGAGAGGGGATCTGATTGAAACCGATGTTGGGGGAGTTCAGAACCAGAGGCCACAGTTTAAGAATAAGGGGTAGACCATTTAGAACATAGCTGAGGAAAAACTTTTTCACCCAGAGAGTTGTGGATCTATGGAATGCTCTGCCTCAGAAGGCAGTGGAGGCCAATTCTCTGGATGCTTTCAAGAAAGAGTTAGATAGAGCTGTTAAAGATAGCAGAGTCAGGGGATATGGGGAGAAGGCAGGAATGTGGTACTGATTGTGGATGATCAGCCATTGAATGGCAGTGCTGGCTCAAAGGGCTGAATGGCCTACTCCTGTACCTATTGTCTATTATTATTTGTGTTTTTTGTATTTGCATGTTGGTTGTTTGCCCATCTTTGTTTGTGTATGATTTTTCATTGATTCTACTGCATTTATTTGTTCTACTGTGAATGCCTGCAAAATGAATCTCAGGGAAGTATATGGTGAGAATCCTGATGAAGGGTCTCGGCGCAAAACATCGACCGTGTATTCACTTCCAAATGTTGAATTGCTCCAGCATTTTGTCTGTGTTGTATGGTGACATGTATGTACTTGGATAATAAAATCTGCAAGGATTAGCACGATGCTTTACAGTACAAGCGACTCGGGTTCAATTCCCACTGCTACCTGTAAGGAGTTTGTACACTCTCCCTGTGACTCTGTGGGTTTCTTCTGGGTGCTCTGGTTTCCTCCCACAGTCCAAAGACGTACCGGTCGGTAAGTTAATTGGCCATTATAAACTGTTCCGTGATTAGGCTAGGGTTAAATTGGGGGTTGCTGGGCAGTGCAACTCGAAGGGCTGCGCTGTGTCTCAATAAATTTTAAAAATACTTTCAATTTTGAACTCTGTGTTCCTCTAAGACTGGCCTTTTGCTTGTCCCCAGATTTAAATGCCCCACTATTAGCTGTCAATAGCAATGCCTCAGGCTCTGAAATCCTGTCCTTAAACGTGAGGAAAATCTGCAAATGCTGGAAATCCAAAACAACACACACAAAAAGCTAGTGGAACTCAGCAGGTGAGGCAGCATCAGTGGAGAAGAATAAACAGTTGTCGTTTCAGGCCGAGACCCTTCATCAGGACTTCTGTCCTGAAACACTTTTCATTCCTCTACTTAAGACGTTCCTTAAAACCTGCCACTTTTCCTTAAAACTCGTGTGGACAATCTTCCTTGAGGATCATCACCTTTCTGTGGTTGAGAGTGCTATGAGTTTCTGAGATCCTGAAAGTGATACTGTCCGGCAGTTAGCTCTTGCTAGGTCACCCATGGTGCTACGGTTAAGGTGGATGTCTGGAAGAAGAGTGCTCCAACCGAGACCTCGACAGTGGAGCTGGCGGAAGCTGACGACACATCACAGTGACGATAGAGGAAGGGCCCCCAGGCATCTTGCACTCCATGTCACTGCTCCCTGACCCCAATTTATTATGGACTGTGTGGTGGCTGCCTGTGCATCAGTTTCCCCACGTTAAACAAAGTCACACGCAGGCGTTCTCCATTAAGGAAATGTTATCAATATCAGCAACTTACTTTGCTTGACTGAGAAGCATTTTGGGGAGTTTTAGAAAAACATAGAAACATAGAAAACCTACAGCACAGTACAGGCCCTTCGGCCCACAAAGCTGTGCCGAGCATGTCCTTACCTGAGAACTACCTAGC
This sequence comes from Hemitrygon akajei, assembly GCF_048418815.1. Lineage (NCBI taxonomy): Eukaryota > Metazoa > Chordata > Chondrichthyes > Myliobatiformes > Dasyatidae > Hemitrygon > Hemitrygon akajei. The sequence continues at coordinate 22,201,231 of NC_133154.1, forward strand.
CTTACCCATAGCCCTCTATTTTCCTAGGAGTCTCTTAAAAAACCCTATCGTCTCCACCTCTACCGCTGCCGCCAGCAGCCCATTCCACGCACTTCAATCGAGTTTTACTATGTTAAAGCTGTTATATTCTAAACACAAGTGCTCCACAAAGGCACATCCTCTGCTGCCTGAACACGCACAGCTGTGTGGCCAGGTTCTGCTCTCAGTCCATCTACAAGTTTGCAGATGACGCCACCGTATTGGGCCACATACCAAGTAACAATGAGTACAGGAAGGATATAAAAGCCCAGTGTCACACTGTCATGACAGTAACCTTTCCCTCAATGTCAGTCAATAAAAGAGCTGGTCATTGACTTCAGGAAGTGGTAGTGGTGGGGGAGGGGGGGGGGGTGTTGGTGCACATGATCTTGTCTACATCAACGGGTGTTGAGGCTGAGGGTTACACGTCGCTAATAGCTTGTCCTCGTTTAATTATGTGGATGCCAAGATGAAGAAAACTCTGCAAAGCCTCTATTCCTCATGAGGCTGAAGAAATCTGTCATGTCTCCGTCAACCCATACCGATTTTCATCAACGTGCCCGATCTGGAAAGCATCCTATTTGAATGCGCCACGGTATGGCAGCTGTTCTGCCGGTGGACACAACTTCGCACCAGCCTCCCTCCCGTGGACTCGGTCAGCACTTTTTCAGTAAAGCAGCCAGCGTAATCAAAGACCCCACCCACCCCAGACATTCTCTCTGTGCCCCCCCCCTTCCTGTCCTCCAAAAGCGTGAAATCCTGTAGCACAAGGCTGAAGGACAGCTTCTCTCTCGTTGTCTAACACTATTGGAAAGGTCCCCGAGAGCAGTCAAATGGACTCTTGACCTTACTGCCTATCTCATTCCTGACATTGTCTACCTGCACTAGCTGTGATGTTTAGCTGTTACACTTTATTCTGCATTCTGTTGTTGTTTTATTGGTAATGGTATGAAAAGCTTGTTGTGCATACTGTTCATACAGATCAAATCATTATACAGTGCATCGAGGTAGAATGAGGTAAAACAATAGCAATGTAGAACAAAATGTTAAGAGAACTGAAAACGTATAGTTCAGGTACACGATCGTAATGAGGTAGACTGTGAGGCTGAGAGTTTGTTTATCACGTAAACGATTCATTCAGAGTCTGATAACAGTGGGATAGAAGATGTCCTTGAGCATGGTGGGACGTGCTTTCAGGCTTTTGTATCTTCTGCCCAGTGGGAGAGAGAATGTCTGGGGTGGGTAGGGTTAAGATTGTGCTGGCTGCTTTGCTGAGGCAGTGTACAGTACAGACAGAGTCCATGGAGGCAAGGCTGGTTCCTGTGATGTGCTGTGTTGTGTCCACGACTCTCACAGACTGGTTTAATATCACCGGCATGGATTGTGAAATTTGTTGCCCTTGAGGCAGCAGTTCATTGCAATACATAATAATAGAAAAAAACTGAATTACAGTAAATAATACATATATAGTTAAATAAATAGTGCAAAAATAGAAATAAAAAAAGTAGTGAGGTAGTGTTCGTGTGTTCAATGTCCATTCAGAGATCACGTGGCAGAGGGGAAGAAGCTGTTCCTGAATTGTTGTGTGCGCGCCTTCAGGCTTCTGTACCTCCTTCCTGACGGTAACAACAGAACAACACATGACCTGAGTGACGGGCGTCCTTCATGATGGATGCTGACTTTTTTGAGGCATCAGTCCTTGAAGATGTCCTGTTTACTAGTGCCCATGATGGAGCTGACTAAGTTTACAACTCTTTGCAGCTTATTTTGATTCTGTACAGCAGCTCTCCCCCACCCCCACCCCCCCGATACCAGATGGTGGTGTAGCCAGTTAGAATGCTCTCCGCGGTACGTCTGTAGAAGTTTTCGAGTATCTTCGGTGACATACCAAAACTCCTCAAACTCCGAATGAAGTATAGCCGCTGCCTTGCCTTCTTTATAGCTGCATCAATATGTTGGGCCCGGGTCAGATCCTGAGAGATATTGACACCCGGGAGCTTGAAATTGCTCTCTCTCCGCTTCTGATCCCTCTGAGGTCTGGTCTGTGCAGTTTCTTGCGGTCACTCATGAGGAGAGCAGTTGATGGAATGCTTGCTATTACTAGCTCAGTTCATTGTGCAGTGAATCAATCTGAATAAACAGTAGGCAAGACAAGCTTTTTACTCTACTTTGGTACACGTGTCTATAATGATCCAATACCAATTCTATAATGAAAGCAAGTTGTTATTATGAAGCTTAACAGAAGAAGGAACCCCCCCCCCCCCCCACTCCCCCACCCTACTTTCTCAGTCTGTCTCCTTGCTCTCTTGCTTACTTCATGTGGTCACTCCTTGGGATGATTCACTGTAAAATGGAATGATAATCGAGGGAGCGATGTCCAGGCGGGGAGCTGAGGGTGAGGAGGGAAGCAGTTACACAGGGTGAGAGCAAGGAAGAGGAGTTTCAGAAAGAGGCAGCACAGAGAGAGGCCCTTCGTCGCATTGTCCAAGCTGGCCATCAATGTAAGTCAGGGTCAAGTTCAGGTTTCTGGGTGAGGTGACATCTCATCTGTGACTCTGACATCTGTTGAGTCCGGTGCTCCCAATGTGGCCTCCTCTACACTGGTGAGACCCGTCCTAAATTGGGGGGCAGCTTTGTTGAGCACCTCCGCACCATCCGCCACAAGTGGGACTTCCCGGTGGCTAAGCATTTTAATTCCCATTCCCATTCCTGTTCTGACATGTCGGTCCACAGCCTCCTCTTGTGCTATGACGAGGCCACCCTCAGAGTGGGGGGGGTAACAGTATATTGTGTCTGGGCACCTGATGGCATGAATATTGATTTTTTTTTCCTTCTGGTAAACAAATTCTTCCTCCTTCCTTCTCCCCCCATCTGTTCCCCACTCTGACATTTTACTTCTTTTCACCTGCCTATTACTTCCTCCTGGGTCCCTTCCTCCTTCACTTTCTCTTAAGGTCCACTCTCTTCTCCTAATAGATCCCTTCTTCTCCAGCCCTTGACCTTTCCCACCCACCTAGCTTCACCTATCACTTTCCAACTAGCCTCCTTCCCCTCTCCCCACCCCCACCTTTTATTTCTGTTGTCTTCCCCCTTCTTTCTCAGTCCTGAAGAAGAGTCTCTGCCCAAAACATGGACTACCTATTAATTTCTATACATGGTGCCTGACCTGTTGAGTTTCTCCAGCATTTGGTGTGTGCTTACTGTCATTCGACCGTATACGTGTATACGACCAAATGAAACAACATTCCTCCTGGGCAAGATGCACAATACAAGTATCTTACTCACAACACATGAAGTAATATTACCACAAGTAATAAAATATATTCCGGAAGATTGACATTTAGCATAAGGTGCATTTATGACAAGTTTAAAAAGCAAACAATATAACACTACTGGCGCTTCATAAGCAATGAGGCCTGGGTTGTGGCAGAGGGTACAAAGTAAATTTATTTTCATATATGCCACTATATTCTATCCTGAGATTCATTTTCTTGCAGGCATTCACAGTAGAACAAAGAAATTCAACAGAATCAATGAAAAAACACTGCATTGATTCTATTGTGTTTCTTTGTTCTACCGTCAACCACATGCTTAGACCAATCCTACAATAATCCCATGTATCATTGTCCTCACATGCTCAATAACTCTTCCAAGGTGCCACCACTCATCTACACACAGGAGCGGGGGCAACTTACGGTGGCCGATTCACCCACCAACCTGAATTTCCCTGGGACGTCTGAGGAAATCGGAGCACGCCACGTAGCTGGCCCCTGGAGCTCAGGATTCAGTCTCTTGGTGGTTGTGGTACGTTGGTGACACTTGCGGGCTGCTGCCGGCACATCCTTGGGTTGTGCTGGTTCTCATTCAGTGTATGCTTGGATGCACACGTGGCTGAGGAATCTGAATCAGATACTGTGAGACAGCAGCCGTACTTATTGTGCAGCCCCTGAGTTTGACAGTGATGTCTTGCGTGGTTGATTAGTTCACTATAATCATGTTTGGAATGATCAGAAGAAAGCTCATTTAGATTTGCGGAACGCACACAGAATGCTGGAGGAGCTCAGCTGGGTAGGCAGCATAAACAGCCGAGACCCTTCATCAGCGCTGGAAAAGAAGGGTGAGACCAGGCAAGGGGGAGCGTTGATGGGTTAGGGAGTATGGATAAAGTGAGAAGCTGGGAGGAGATAGGTGGAAGAGGGAAAGAACTGGAGAAGATGAATTTGGTAGGAGATGTTGGATCTGGATGCTTTTGCGATCCAAAGGTTCTTTGGAAGACAAGATTGAGGCTAAAACTTCCAGTGATAACAATTAATCTATAAAAAAGCTAGATTCAAGTCGTGTGACTCCAGCTACTAGAACTAAGAAGGTTCTAGTAGAATATAGAAGTAACTGTACCTTAATTACTGAAAAAATTTTTACTGAACCATTACATCTATGTGGGTAAAATACAATCTCAAATAGGAAAGTGAGACTACAAGAAAAATAGTAATTCTATAGCCAAATCCAACAGAGGACAGTGGACCACGGGAGAAAGAGAAGGAGGAGGGACTGGAGAGGGAGGTGTTGGGCTGATGGGGAGAAGGAGAGAGAGGGAAGCCAGAAAAGGGAATGGCAAAGCAAGGAGAAGGGAAGATGAGTCCAGAAATGAGAGAAATCAATGTTCAGTTGCCTGGTTCCGCCTTTGTGGGGTCTTGCGCAAGTGATACATTAGAGGAGGTTCTGAGAGCTGATATCTGGGAATTTTAGATTACATCTGTTCTGAAAATGCTCCAGTCTGGTATTGCCTGCAGTTTTGTTTTGAGGTTTACAACAAATGGTTTTTTCTGAAGAGAGAAGAAGCACTTTCTCAGTTACTGAGCAAAATAGAGTGGAGAAACAGTCCCCTCAGCTGACCACAATGCCCCGTCCAAGCCAATCCCATTTGCCAGTGTTAGGCCCTAAACTTCTAAAACTTTTCCAATCCAAGTTCACCACCTAGGAGGCAAAAGTATAATCAAAGGGTGAGTAAGTGATTCTCACTGTAGTTCTTACCTGAGTGTTTGTTTTCAGCCTTTGGGTTTAATCGACATGGTTTGTGGATTGGACTCTGTAGTTCACGTTATAACATGGCTCTGGTTTCTGGTTTCTCGTCCTAATTTTTTGTTGCTATTTGGTGTGATTTTGATCAGAGCAGCCTGTAGATAATGAGTGTCACGGTGCCAGATTGAACTGAACTGAATACGCCTGGACTCTTTCGAGGACTTTTCTAGGCTGGTGTTTTATATTCTGCGTATTTTGCTCTCCTTCTTGTCATTTGCATGATTTTTTTTAAATACATACGTTGGACGGAGGGTTAATGCATTTCTTTGAACAGTTTCCATAGTTTTCCTTGTTTAGTGGCCGTCCATGGGAAGGCGAATCTCAGAGATGTATATTGCATCCATACTTTGATAAAAGATGTACTTTGAATCTTGGAAATGAATTCTGATCAGACGTCACTTTGGGCAACCTTTGTCCTCTTCTCTTTCCTACACAATTGGGTTATTCCCTGAGTTTCCAACTACAAAGGAAAAAAAACCTGTTTACTTGTTTTATTACTGTCACGTGTACAAGGTACAGTGAAACACTTTGTCCAACATCTCACACATACAGATCATTTCATTACAACAGTGCATTGAGGTAATACAAAACAAAATATTATGTAGAATAAAGTGTTACGGAGAAAGTATAGTGCAGGCAGACAATAAGGCATAAAGACCATGACATGGTGGATTAGAAGAGAAAGAGGCCTCTTATAATTTTAGGGGACTGTTCAACAGTGGGCTAGAAGCTGGCCCTGAGCCTGATCGTACATGATTTCAGACTTTTGTCAGTCATTGAAAACTGAGGTGCGAAGGATCTCCTCACAAAGGTCTTAGAAGCCAGATCTTTGTGGGTCTTTAAAGAAGGAATTGATTAACTCTTGGAAGATTGGGGAATTGAGGACAATGAGGAACTCTACACACAAGGAGTTGAATTGGGAGAGGAGTATAAATTCCCTGGGGGAGTCATTGGGCATTTAAGTTTCCCCTGGTGGGAGAGTCTCAAACCAGGGGATGTATTTACAAGGTAAGGAAGTGGTCATTTAAACGCTATTAAGGTAAGGAGGTATGTGGGAACTTCTCACAGAGGGTGGCAAACCTCTGGAATCCTCAGTTCCAGAGGACTGTGTGGCCCAGATCTCTGGGCCAGTTGTAAAGGAGATGGGAAAGAGCGAGGAATTGTGGAGATGGGCAGCTGGCAAAGAAGAGGAGTTGAGACTTGGGGTAAATCAGCAGCCGTCATCTTGAGTGACAGGACAGGCTAGAAGGGCTAAGTGGCCAACTCTTGGTCCTATTTACTTACATTTTCACGAACATTTGGTTTCAGGGTGGACAGCAAACCTTCTCTGTGATACGGACACACCTAGCTTTTTGCTCTCCGATTCTTTGGTGAGAAGAAGAACAAGGTGGGAGTAAGAACGCAGAGGTCTTTGCCCAGCTGGACTGAGCGGAGCAGGAACAATGAGGCCCTGAGGCCAGGCAGCCCAGAGGTGGCCACAAGCGTTAATGCAGGTAAGCTACACGGTAGCCTGCGTATGACTGGTTCTAGGAAGATCACAAGGCAAGGCTAGGATTTTAAAAACGTATAGTGAAATGTATAGTGAATGCATTAATGATCAACAATCCGAGGATGTACTAGGACAGCCTGCAAATGGTGCCATGCTTCCAGTGCCAACGTAGTGTGCCCACAACTTACTAACCGTAACCTGAATGTCTTTGGAACGTGAGAGGAAACCCATAGGGTGAATGTGCAAACTCCCTACGAGAGCAGTGGGAATTAAAGACCATAAGAGATAGGAGCAGAATTAGTCAATTTGGCCCATTGAGTCTGCTCTGCCATTCCATCATGGCTGATTTATTATCCTTCTCAACCCCATTCTCCTGCTTTCTCTCCTTAAACTTTGACACCTTTACTAATCAAGAACCTATCATCTTCTGCTTTAAATACACCCAATGACTTGCCCCCCCCCCCCCCCACAGCCGTCTGTGGCAAAGAATTCCACAGATTCACCATCCTCTGGCTAAAGAAATTCCTCTTCATCTGTGTTCTAAAGGGTTGTCCTTCTATTCTGAGGTCCTCTCGTCCTAGACTCTCCCCCACTATAGGAAACATCCTCTCCACATCCACTCTTTCTAAGCCTTTCAATACTCAATACTCAGTAGGTTTCAGTGAAATTCCCGCCCCCTCATTCTTCCAAACTCCAGCAAGTACAATCTCAGAGCCATCAAAAGTTCCTCATGCATTAACCTTCTCACTGCTGGAATCATTCTTGTGAACCTCCTCTGGATCCCCTCCAGTGCTTTGAGGTATGCCTACTTTGAAAAAGTATTCCTCCAGCAGTCCAGATGAAGAGTATCAACCCCATATTTTCCTCCACAGATGCTGCTTGACACGTAACCCCCCCCCCCCCCCCCCCACCTCATGTTCTCCCAGCAGCTTTTTATTTGCTTGGTTCACTCAGTTGAACTGTTGACTTCTGAACGCAAGCCACTTCGGAGGGGCCTGTGCTCTGACTTGGGTTTGAGATTCTGAGTAGAAAGAAGGAGCTTTTGCATTTGGAATGTTGCCACTGTTTGGTTATATCTGTTTTGCTAATCCCATTGACTGTATCCAGCGTTTGAGGGTATGTGTTGGAGTCTTGCCTCTCTGTGGTGGGACAGAAGGGAGGACTCAAGGTTAGTATACCTTTGTTTAAACACAAGAGATTCTGCAGATGCTGCAACTCCAAAGCAACATATACAAAACACTGGAGAAACTCAGCAGGTCAGGCAGCATCCATGGCACAAACAAGGCATCGATATTTTGGGCTGAGACCCTCCATCAGGACTGGAAAGGAAGGAATAAGATGTCAGAATGTAAAGGTGAGGTGAGGGAAAGGAGGATAGCTGGATGGTGATAGGTGAAGCCAGGTAGGTAGAAAAGGTAAAGTGCTGGAGAGGAAGGAGTCTGATAGGAGAGGAGAATAGACCATGGGAAAAAGGGAAGGAGGAGAGGCACCTGGGAGAGGTGATAGGCAGCAAGCAGTGAAAAAGAAGCCAGACTAGGGAATAGAGGGGAAGATGAGGGAATCTTTTTTTAACCAGAAGGAGAAATTGATATTCATGTCATCAGGTTGGAGGCTACCCAGAAGGAATATAAGGTGTGGCTAGCGGGAAGTTCCGCTTCTGGTGGATGGAGCAGTGGTGTTTGACGAAGCGGTCCTCCATCTCATCAATGTAGAAGAGGCCACATCGGGAGCACCAGATACAATAGACGATCCCAGCAGATTCATGAGTGAAGTGTTGCCTCACCTGGAAGGACTGTTTGGGGCCCTAAATGGAGGTGCAGGGGCAGGTGTAGCACTTTGATAGAGTAGACAGACAGGGCGGAAATGGCTAGTTTGAGGGGCCATAGCTTTAAGGTATTGAAGGAAAGTATTGGGGGGCAGAATATAAAATAATACAGTTTTTTTACAGAGATTGGTGGGTTGTGGAACGTGCTTCTTGGGGTGGTGGTGGAGACAGGTAGATTAGGGGCATTTAAGAGAATCTTCGATAGGCACATGGATGAAAGGAAAATGGAGGTTTATGAATGACGGAAGCACTAGATGGATCTTGGCCAATATAATGGGCTGAATGGCCTCTACTAGGCTGTACTGATCTGTGTTCTAAATTATTCCATCCTGCCACCCCGCTTCTCTTTTTCCATTCTCCATTCTATTTAGTCTCTCACGCCTTCTCTTCCCACCTGACCATCATCTCCCTCTGGTTCTCTTCCTCCTTCCCTTTCCTCCATGGTCTACTGCCCTCTATTAGTTTCCTCCTTCACCCATTTACTACTTCCACCTAACACTTCCCAGTTTCTTACTTGATCCCCCTGTTGCCCTGCAGCAAGCTCCCCCTCTCCACACAGCTGATGAACCTAAAGGAACGGCAGAGATTGGTACAGTTTGGCATCAGCAGCATTGCAGGAGTTGCCAATCAGAGTTGAACTGAACAAAGGACTGCCTTAGGGACTCCAGCTCCGGATATTTCCCCAGGGTTTTCTCCCAAAGCCTTCCCCATGAGTGGGTATAACCACAAGGTAGCGGAGGTTTGAGATCAGAGTTTTCCTCAATAGACACTAGGTGCAGGAGTAGGCCATTTGGCCCTTCGAGCCAGCACCACCATTCAATGTGATCATGGTTGATCATCCACAGTCAGTACCCCGTTCCTGCCTTCTCCCCATATCCCTTGACTCTGCTATCTTTAAGAGCTCTATCTAACTCTTTCTTGAAAACATCCAGAGAATTGGCCTCCACTGCCTTCTGAGGCAGAGCATTCCATAGATCCACAACTCTCTGGGTGAAAAAGTTTTTCCTCAACTCCGTTCTAAATGGCCTGCCCCTTAGTCTTAAACTGTGGCCTCTGATTCTGGACTCTCCCAACTTCGGGAACATGTTTCCTGCCTCTAGTGTGTCCAATCCCTTAATAATCTTATATGTTTCAATCAGATCCACTCTCATTCCTTCTAAATTCCAGTGCATACAAGCCCAGTCGCTCCAATCTTTCAACATATGACAGTCCCGCCATCCCGGGAATCAACCTCGTGAACCTACGCTGCGCTCCCTCAATAGCAAGAATGTCCTTCCTCAAATTTGGAGACCAAAACTGAAAACTCCTCCTACATGAGCTGCCAACCACGGCTGGTGAGCCCCATCTGTAAAAAGCGACTGGTGTCAATAACTCGCCTTTGCCCCTTCTCCTGTCAGTAGAAACGGTTCCGCTGGGCTTAGTAGCTAAGCCACATGTGAAGGGCAGGAGCTGGACTTGGTTGTCAGAGGCTATTTGAGATCCACAACACTGGGAGCATTTATTCCCACTCCCACCCCTGACTATAACAGCCTTAAGGAACAACTGAAGGCAATACTCCACTTACACCTACTCCACTTACACTTGCACTCCACTTACTCCACTTACACTTACACAAGTCACTTCTGGCTGTTCCACCTGTCGCTGCTCTATAACAGGAATTAATACACTGTTTCAGGAAGGAATTAAAATCAGCCCAAGCTTCTCGCTTTGATGACTCAGGGCCTTTACCTGCTGGAGTTAAGAATAAGGAGAGGGGGGATCAAATTGAAACATACTTGATATTGATAGGCCTAGATAGAGTGGACATGGAGAGGATGTTTCCAATAGCCTGAGAGTCTAGGACCAGAAAACAGACTTCAGAATAGAAGGTCGTCCGTTTAGAACAGAGATGAGGAGGAATTTCTTTAGCCAAAGGGTGGTGAATCTCTGTAATTTATTGCCACAGATGGCTGTGGAGGCCAAGTCACTGGGTATATGTAAAGTGGAGGTGGGTAGATACTCAGTGTTAAAGGGCATTGAAGGTTATGGGGTGTAGGCAGGAGAATGGGATTGAGAGAGAAAATAAATCAGCAATGATCAATTAGTGGAGCAGAATTGATGGCCCAAAGGCCTACCTAATTCTGTTTGTATGTCTTATGGTCTTTGACCACTCTGCAACCCCAACCTGATGTGTCTGTGGGGGGGGGGGGGGTGTGTTTTTTTGAGGGGGACTGATGATGTTGAAACAGTGGGAATCATAAATTAGGATTGTTGAGTATCAAACAGACTTCTGAAGGAACTCAGCATCTGTTAGTGGCAGGGGGTGCGAAGGGGAAGAAATGATCAGCATATCAAGGGTCTCAGTCTGAAATGTCAACTGTTTGTTCGTTTCCATGGATGCTGTGTGACCTGCTGTGTTCCTCCAGCATTTTGTGTGTGTTGCTCTGGACTTGCAGCAACTGCAGAATCTCTTGCGTTTATCAGGTTGAAATGGCTGGATCCAGATTGTGACGGGGTCCTCTCCACTTCTGTAACCTGCAAGATCATGAAAAGCCGGGTGCCACCCAGAGCAAAGTTGTTCTCTCACTTTGGTGAAGAGGCCATTCAGTGCATCAACAATGTCAGCTTCACGACAAGCAATCCCATTTCCTATCTCCCTGCAACGTATTCTCTCCCTCTCCTCGATTTTCTGTCATCTACCAACACCTATCGGTAATTACCTTCAGCTAGCTCATTTACTGGGCCAGCTGGTGGTGGTGTGGCATCAGCACTGGACTTCAAGGCAAACGGTCCTGAGTTCCAACCCGAGTCCCAACCTGGGCAGCAGCAGTATCAAAAGAATGGCCTAGCAACCTACTTCCATAACTTGCCATGAAAATCCCATGGACCTTATGGTCCGGACTCGACTTAACGACTGAACAACAACAACAGCTCATTTACCAGGATGTCTTTGTGAAACAAGTTTCAGGACACGTGCCAGTGATATTAAACATGATTCTGATTCTAATTTCTACGGAAGCCTCTTGGAGAGGCTTGAAAAATGGAGGGTTATGGTCCGTGTAGTAGGGAAGGGTTTTAGCTTGATGGTGGAGTAGGTTTAAAAAGTCAGAACACCATCATGGGTAGAAGGTCCCATGCTGTACTGTTCAATGCTCTTACTGAGGTGTATAAAATCACAGGGAAATTAGATTGGGTCAATGCACACAGTCTTTTCCCCAGGAATTGGGGAATCAAGAACTAGAAGCAGCATTTTAAGAGATTTAATGGGAATATAGAACGAGCTGCCAAAGGAAGTGGTTGAGCCAGGTACATTAACTACATTTAAAAGGCACTTGGACAGGTACAGAGATAGGAAAGTTTAAAGGGATGTAAGCCACACACAAGCAATTGGGACTGGCTCAGATAGGAGTCTTGGTCAGCAAGGACCAGTTGGGCCGAAGGGCCTTTTCCATACTGTATAACTCCATGAATGAATCTGTGAAAACCCAAAATGAGAGCCCTTCCCCTCTGGGTTGGAATTTGAACTCCAGTTAAACTTCACACAGGCAGCACCTGAAGTCAGGGTTGGACCCAAGGCCCTGGAGTTGTGGGGCTACAGCTTGTGTGTTGTGGCACTGTGCTGCCTGGGAATGTTGACTGATTTGTTTCTGCTGTCAGCACCCAATCCTGCCATGACCAGCACTCTCTGGCTGCAGTGCGGATCATCCACACAAGGCCCACACGTGACTGAACAGCCCCTCTCAATCCCATCACAAGGGCAGCAGCAGTTACCACCTTTCCACTCTACCCTGTCTGGATGTTACATGTTCATTCCTTTTATCACTGCTGGGTCTGAATCCTGGAATACCCAACCCAACCCAACTGTACTAGGAGAACCTTCGCAGACCACAGCAGTTCAACATCACCTTCTCACTGGCCAAGTCAATGACTATGTTTAAAGCTGAGGCTGATAGGTTCTTGATTAGTAAGACCACCAAAGGTTATGGAGAGAAGGTAGGAGAATGAGGGATAATAAATCAGCCATGATTAAATAGTGGACAAAACTCAATAGGCGGAATGGCCCAAATCTCTCCTATGTCTTATGGTGTCAAGGGCCTGAATCTAGGACTGTTTCCCATATCTCACCAATTTTTATCGAAGTACCATTGAGAGCATTCTATCTGCATACATCAGGGCTTAGTACAGCAACTGCTCTGCCCAAAACTGCAAGAAACTGGGGAGAGTTGTGGATGCAGCTCAGCACGTACCAGAGACCTGTCTCCACTCTGTGGACTCTGCCTAAACTTCTCGCTGCCTCATTAAGCAGCCAAAATAATCAAAGACTCCACCCACCCCGAACATCCTCTCTTGCCCCCTTTCCCATCAGACAGAAGATACAAAAGCCTGAAAGCGTGTCCCACCAGGCTCAAAGACAGTTTTATCCCACTATTATCAGACTCTTGAATGGTTCTGTTATACAATAGGGTGGACTCTTGGCTTCACAATCTATCTCATTATGATCTTGCACTGCACTTTTTCGGTAGATTTTACACTTTATTCTGCAGTGTTTTGTTTTACTTTGTTCTGGCTCCATATTCACTGATCTGACCTGTGTGAGCAATATGCAAGACAAGCTTTGTACATGTGACAATAATAAACCAATAGCAATAAGACAATAACAGAGTGCGGAATGACAGCTGGTGGTGCAGTGGCATTCGCTCCGGTCTTCAAGGCAAGCGGTCCTGGCTTCGAATCCGCCCAGCTCCTTGCGCGCTTTCCACCTGTGCTGGATCGAGCATCGAGCCAGCAACTCGGCCTCATAAAAGTCAGACAAATGCTAAAGAAGTGGCAAGGTTGCCACCCGACGTGCCACAATGTGTGGAGAGCGTCAACAAAGAATGTGGATTAAAGTGTCACAGCTAGACATCACCTTAATGTCTACTTGCCCTTGACTTCCGCTTGATTTTTCACCTTACTGTTTACCTGCGCGGCACTTTCTCTGTAACTGGAACACTTAATTCTGCATTCTGTTGTTGTTTTGCCTTGTGCTCCCTCAAAACACTGTTGTAACGATATAATCTCTCTGGATGGCATACAAAACAAAGCTTTTCACTGTTCCTCAGCACATGTGAGAAAAATAAACTGGTTTTCCAATATCTGCGTCCATTAGAGTCGGATTCAGGTATATCATTATTGGCATAATGTGGTGAAATTTGTTGCTTTGTGGCAGCGGTACATTGCAATGCATTAAAAATTATAAATTACCATAAGAAATATATATATGTATATAGTATCATTTGTTCGTTATGTACCATGTTGCATGATGTAGGCGATCACGGTCTTTCTATGACCATGATTGTTCTTGGCAAAATTTTTTACAGAAGTGGTTTGCCATTGCCTTCTTCTGGGCAGTGTCTTTACAAGACGGGTGACCCCAGTCATTATCAATACTCTTCAGAGACTGTTTGCCTGGTGTCAGTGGTCGCATAACCAGGATTGTAATGTGCACCAGCAAGGAGCACCCCGCCACCCAAATGGTGATATATAGTATGTAAAATTTATATTAAATAAGTAGTACAAAATAAAACTAAAAGCTGGTCGTTTCCAGAAAAGGCATTAAGTGTAGAATTTATGGTCAGACTAACTATTGATAACTTTGTTTTCTTTCCTAGTTTCCGCCTTGGTTTGTATTTACACAATGCAGTGGTGCACGTGATGGAAGATGTCCTTCTCGGCTGTGAATGGCTTGGACGCTGGCCATGGTAGGCTCATTTATAAGGTCCCAGAGCATAGAAAGAGGATATTCAGCCCACTGGGTCTGTGGCGGCTCTTTGAGAGAACTCTTCCATTAATCCCTCTCATTATTTCTCCTCTGAATTAGATCCAGTTCCTCTTTGAAAGTTACAGGGGAATTTTTTACATCTGCATTTCAGAAAGTGAAGTTGTTTATTTTTTACAGAGCGTTGACCACGCTGTCAGGGATAGTGGTAGTTGCAGATACACTAGGGACATTTAAGAGACTCTTAGGAACATAGATGAAAGAAAAATGGAGGGTTATACGAGAGATTATTAAAGTTACAGGGGAATCTTTTACATCTGCTTTTCAGAAGGTTAAATTTTAGAATCACACAGCACAGAACAGGCCGTTTGTGCTAATCATGATGCCTCTCTATGCTTTCATGGAGTCAAACAGTGTGAAAACAGGCCATTCGGTCCAACTTGTTCATGCCAGCCAATGGGCACCCTTCAATACTAACTGCATCGGCCAGCATTTGATCCACAGCAACCCATGCGTAAGAGGTTCAAGGGTTCATTTAGATAATTCAGTACTGTTGGTGACCCCAGCCCTGACCACTGTCCCAGGCAGTGAGTTTCAGGTACTCACCCTCTGGTTGAAGAAGGTGACCTTCAGGTCCCCTCTGAACACTTTCCCCTTGCCATGATCTATGTTGTCCAATTTTATCTACCTCTGATATGGGGGAGAATTTCTTGTCAGCTGCCTATTTATTACTCCTCATAATTTTAAATACCTCACATGTTTATTTAGAGATGAAGCGCAGCAACAAGTCTTTCTAGCCTAATAATGGCTGTGCCGCCCAGGTGACTAATTAAACTGTTCGCCCGTAGATCTTTAGAATGTGAGGCGCCCGGAGGAGACCCACGGAGAACGTGCAAACTCCTTATAGACGGGGACGGGAATTGAACCCAGGTCGCTGGCGCTGTAGTAGCGTTCTGTTAACTGCGATGCTGCTGTGCTGCCCGTCTCTTGTAAAGGGAGACTCCGCTAGCTGTCCTCCTGTCATCTGGGACCTCACTCGTGTCCAGCGAAGGCTTAGAAATCTTAGCTAGAGCCCCAGCAAACTCTTCCCTTGTCTCCTGCAGTTACCTGGGAGAAATCTCATCTACCGTTATCTACCATTAAGCCTAATAAGACATTGATTATGCCCCAGTTTATTTCTGGAAGCGTGCACCAAACAGTTTCACTGCATTTCCTGACTACCGAGTCTTTCTCTTGCAAATACTGATGAGTGATTGCTGCATTACTTCCTTTCAAGTCAAGTATCATGTTCTCCAAAGGGTTGTTTGTTGGCGGATCCTCTGGTGGCTGTTCAGGCCGATCCGGGATCCACATAATTGCGGATGTTAGGGTGCATTCCCTTCATGGAGAATCCCTGTGTGTGTTACTTTGTTGAACCTGGGGAGGCTGATGCACGGGCAGCCACTGCAGAGTCCTCGACAGGTCAGTGTCAGGGTCCGGTGGTAGGGCGTGCAAGATGACTGGAGATCCTTTGTATAAAAAGTATTTGGTTAGAACGGCATCTACACCTTCTGGCTCTGTTGCCCCTATGTGTTCTGATACTCCCTGGTTATTCTTTTGCCCTCATACTTGGAGAAAACTTCAGAATTATCTTAATCCTGTCTGCTTGTCATTTTTAATGACCCATTAGCCTCCTGAATTTCCGTTTTAAGTGCCTCCCAGGGGGTTTTATGCTCTTGACGTGCCTCCGGCAGAATTAGTTCCCTATACCTGTTATGTGCTTCCTTTTTCCTCTTTATTCAAACCTCGACGTCAAATCCATGGTTTCCTGTAATTGTTGCCCCAGGGCTTTATCTTCACCAGAACATGTCGACCCTGAACCCTTGTTACTTCTCCTGACTCCTGTCTGCTTCCCATGGTGCAGACAGGAGTCATAGAGCATTACAGCATAGAAGCCAGCCCTTTGGCCTATCTAGTCTCTGCTGAACTGTTAATATCCCTAGTCCCATCGACCTGCACTTGAACCATAGCCCTCCCATCTACATAATCTATCCCAACTTCTCTTAATTGTTGCAGTCGAACCCACATCCACCAGTTCTGCTGGTAGCTGGTTTCACACTCTCACCATCCTCTGAGTGAAGAAGCTCCCCTTAAATATTTTGCCTTTCGCTCTTAACCTACGACCTCTAGTTCTTGTCTCACCCAACCTCAGTGGAAAAATCCTCCTTTCCTTTATCCATTCTATACCCCTCATAATTTTGTAAGCCTCTACAAAATATCCCCTCATTCTCCTTCGTTCAGTGAATAAAGTGCTAACGTAGTCAACCTTTTCCCCCATAACTCAGGCCTTCAAGTCTCGGTAACATCCTTGTAAATTTTCTCTGCATTTCATTCTTATGTAGGTAGATAACCAGAACTGCATACAAAATTCCAAATTTGGCCTTCCCAATGTCTTATACAACTTCAAGATAACATACCATCTTCTGTACTCAGTGCTTGGATTTATGAAGGCCAATGTCCCAAAACCTCTCCTTACGACCCTGTCTACCTGTGACGCCACTTTCAAGGAATTATGGATCTGCATTCCCAGATGCCTCTGTTATACCACGCTCCACAGAAGGAGACTTACTGAAAAGTAGATATTCCCAATCCCTCTTTGCCAGTTCCTCCCTTTATAAAATTGGTCTTGCCCCAATTTAAGAGCTTAAGTACTTGTCCATGCTTGTCCTGTTTCACGATGACCACTTAGGCATCATGTTATGAGTTATGATCACTATCTCCAAAATGCTTCCCTATTGGCACTTCTTCACTTGATTAGCTACATTTCATGATAAAAAGTCCAGTAATGCTCCCTTCCTTGATGCTTCGTTTACATACTGCAACAAAATTTTCTCCTTGATACATTAAAAAAAATTGCACTGCACCACCACAAAATAACAGATTTCATGACATACAGTTGGCCCTCCTTATGCGCGGATTCAACCAACTGCAGATCGGGAAAACTCGGAAGTTCTCTCTCCAGCACTTGTTGTTTGAGTATGTACAGACTATATTTTCTTGTCATTATTCCCTAAACAATACAATATAACAACTGTTCACATAGCATTTACATTGTATTAGGTATTATAAGTAATCAAGAAATGACTTAAAAGTACAGGCAGTCCCCGGGTTATGAATGAGTTCCATTCCTGAGTCCGTCTTTAAGTTGGATTTGAAGTTGGAACAGGTACATCTGGTGTTATGTAGCCTCAGTTAGTAAAACGTTTGTCTTAGTATATAGTATATCTTTTACCTTTCTATGCATATAAAACACTTAAGAAACATATGTATTTCAATAATTAAACCACTGCGTTGTTTAGTAATAATTGTAGCTTTCATCGGGGCGGGGCCTTTCAAATGCTCCATTAAAATTGTTCCGATCCTTGACCGACTGTAGCCTAACGCTTTTCCAATGACCAATGGCGTTTCACCTCTTCCCGATCGCTTTATTACTTCCACTTTATTTTCAATCGTGGTTGTGATTATTTTCGTGAGCAGAGCCACTGTGGATTCAGAGCTGCGCCAGGTCCTAAGGTCCACCGCACTAATACATGTTAAATAAGGTCCGGTGTTTCGCTGGGTCCTAAAGACCACCGCATTGAGACAGGTTAAATAAGGGACTTGAGCATCCGTGATTTTTGGTATCCGTGGGTGGGTCTGGGAACCAATCCCCCGCGGTTAAGGAGGGCCGTCTATACATCAGTGATAATAAACCTAGTTTTGAGATTTTTCTCTCAGTTAGCCATACAGCTGTCAGGCTTCACTGATGCTGGTCAATTTCGATTTTATTTTCCATTCATCCCATCCCACGTCCTCTTCAGAAGATGACAAAGAGGCGACGGAGTCTGTGCCGGAGGAGAGTATAGACTGCGCACAGTATGAGGTGAAGCAGGAGTATGAAACGGAGGAGGTTCGTGACTCAGCCACCAATGACTACAATGGTTCATTCTCCTCTGAATCTGAGTGCCTAGTTTATATCGGTGGTACGTAATATACTTTTAAATAGATTGTTATTTCAAATTTTCTTTTGAAAAATTTCATTTTTGATCAAACTGACCAAACTGGCATGCTCATTAAATCCAAAATAGTATAAAAACTATAACAGAATCAATGAAAGACCACATTGGTATTCAATCAGAGTGCAAAAGACAGCAAACAGTGCAAACACAAAAAGAAAGAGATAATAATAAATAAATAAGCAATAAATACCAAGAACATGAGATGAAGAGTCCTTGAAAGGTTGTGGGGGCAAGTGAAGTTATCCCCTTTGGGTCAAAAGCCTTCTGGATCAGGAGTAATAACTGTTCCTGAGCCTGGTGATATGAATCCTGAGGCTCCTTACCTTTTTATTCATAGCAGCAGCAAGAAGAGAACGTGTCATGGGTGGTGGGGGTCCCTGATGATGGATGCTGCTTTCCTGGGACATGTCTTGTAGATGTGCTCAAGGGTGGGGAGGGCTTTACCCGTGATGGACTGGGCCATATCCACTACTTTTTGTAGGATTTTTCATTCAAGGGCACTGGTGTTTTCATACCAGACTGTGATGCAGCCAGTCAAAGTACGCTCCACTATACATCTATATAAGTTTGCCAAAGTTTTAGATGTAATGCCGAATCATCACAAGCACCTAAGGAAGTAGAAGTGCTGCCATGCTTTCTTCATAATTGCTCTTACATGCTGGGCCTAGAACAGGTTGTCTGAAATAATAACACCGAGGAATTTAAAGTTGCTGACCCTCGTCACCTCTGATCATCTGATGAGGACTGGCTCATAGAAACATAGAAATTAGGTGCAGGAGTAGGCCATTCGGCCCTTCAAGCCTGCACTGCCATTCAGTATGATCATGGCTGATCATCCAACTCAGAACCCTGTACCTATTTTCTCTCCATACCCCATGATCCCTTTAGCCACAAGGGCCATATCTAACTCCCTCTTAAATATAGCCAATGAACTGGCCTCAACTGTTTCCTGTGGTAGAGAATTCCACAGATTCACCACTCTCTGTGTGAAGAAGTTTTTCCTCATCTCGGTCCTAAAAGGCTTCCCCTTTAAACTGTGAGCCCTCATTCTGGACTTCCCCAACACTAGGAACAATCTTCCTGCATCTAGCCTGTCCAATTCCTTTAGAATTTTGTACGTTTCAATAAGATCCCCCCTCAATCTTCTAAATTCCAGCGAGTGTAAGCCTAGTTGATCCAGTCTTTCTTCATATGAAAGTCCTGCCATCCCAGGAATCAATCTGGTGAACCTTCTTTGTACTCCCTCTATGGCAAGAATGTCTCTCCTCAGATTAGGGTTTCCTCTCCTGAAGTCAATAATCAGTTCTTGGTCTTGCTGATGTTGTGTAAGAGGTGATTGTTAAGACACCACTCAGCCAGATTTTCAGTCTGCCTTCTATATGCTGATTTGTCACCACCTTTGACTTGGTCTACAATGGTGATGTCATCAGCAAACTTGAAAATGGCATTGGGGCGGTGCTTAGACACGCAGTCATAAATTTCTAGTGAGTAGAGCAGCTGGCTGAACACACAGCCTTGTGATACACCTGTGCTAATGGAAATCGTGGAGGAGGTGTTTGTGCCAACCCAAACTGGTTTTGGTCTGCAAGTGAGGGAATTGAGAATCCAATTGCACAAGGATGTATTGAGGCCAACCAAGGTCTTGGAGCTTATTGATTAGTTTTGAGGGGATGATGGTATTGATGGTATTCATTAATTGGATGGGAAATTTGCTGGAATACTCATCTTTTGCCATCCATCAAGTCAGGTTTATTGCTATGTACAGTGAGGTACAGGTACGATGATAACCTTCCTTGCAGCTTCAAGACAATGAGCCATCTTCTTGAACCACTTGGTCCTCTGCTCAAGGTGCTTACACAATGCGATTAAAGTCAGAGAATCATGGCAGGAGTCAGTTTGGCCCAACTTGTTCCTGCCAACTAGGACGCCCATCTAAGCTGGTCCCATTTTGCTTGTATCCCTCCAAACCTTTTCTATCCACGATCCAACTGCTTCTTAAGTGATACTATTGCAAATGCCTCAACCACTTCCTCTGGCAGCTTGCTCCATATCCATATACTCACTACCCTCTGAGTGAAAATGTTGTCCCTCAGCTCCCTTTCGAATCCCCCCCCCCCCCAATTAAGCCTATGGCCCCTAGCTGTCGCTTCTCTTTTCCCAGGAAAGAGACTGTGTGCAATCTCCATATCTAAGCTCCAGAACTGAGATCAAAGTGATGATATTTCTGACTCAGTCTGGTTTAATCAAGAAAAGAGTTAAACATTGGTATTTCATTAGGACAGGATTGTTGACTTGTCTTAAGTGCATCATCTGGTGCTTGAACTTTAAAGATTATCTTTATTTGTCACATGTACATCAAAACATACAGTGTAATGCGTCATTTGCATCAACGACCAACACGGTCAGAGGGTGGGATGGGGGCAGCCTACAAGAGTCGCCTTATTTCTGGCACCAACGTTACATGGCAACAAGTTAATCACCCTAACCCTTACATCTTTTGAATGTGGTCACAGGGAAAAAGTACCAACTCCTTACAGACAGTGGTATCGCCAACACTGAAAAAACATTATGCTAACCACTACGCTACCGTGGTGCATTGCTTTTTTTGTGTGTGCCTGCTTGGCAGCTGTGTAACTGCCAGCGTTCGTGCCTTTCAGGGGATGAGCCCATGATCAAGCGCAAGAAGGGTCCGGCCCCGAAGATGCTGGGCAACGAGGTGTGCAGCGTCTGTGGGGACAAGGCGTCGGGATTCCACTACAACGTGCTGAGCTGCGAGGGCTGCAAGGGCTTCTTTCGCCGCAGCGTCATCAAGAACGCGCAGTACACCTGCAAAAGCAGCGGCAAGTGCGAGATGGACATGTACATGCGCAGGAAGTGCCAGGAATGCCGACTACGGAAATGCCGGGAGGCCGGAATGAGGGAACACTGTAAGCAGGCTTCAGGCGATTCGCCTAATTCTGATCTTTGGGGGGAGGCGGGTATAACCCATTGGAAGGCAAATGCAATGTTAACATTCATTTCCCGAGGACTAGAATATAAAAGCAAGGATGTAATGTTGAGGCTCTATAAGGCATTGTTCAGACGCACTTGGAGTATTGCGAGCAGTTCTGGGCCCCATATCAAAGAAAGGATGCACTGGCATTGGAGAGGGCCCAGAGGAGGTTCACGAGAATGATCTCAGGAATGAGGGGGGGATTTCATTGAAACCAGTCAAACTTTGAAAGACCTAAACAGAGTGGACATGGAAAGGATGTTTCCAGTAGTGGGAGAGTCCAGGATCAGAGGACACAGCCTCAGAATAGAAGGATATCTCTTCAGAACAGAGATGAGGAAGAATTTCTTTAGCCAGTCAGTGATGAATCTATGGAATTCATTTTCACAGATGGCTAGGGGAGCCAAGTCTTTGAGTATATTTAAAGTGGAAGTTGACAAGTTCCTCTTTTAGTCAGGTCATCAACAGTTCTGGAGAGAAGACAGGAGAATGGGGTTGAGAGGGATAATAAATCAGCCTTGATTGAATGGCCCTCTAAGAGACTGCAACCTTGTTGTTGGGTTTGGAGGCTTGCGTTCCTCAATGACCCGGAGAGTTATGTTGGCTGGAGTCAGGGCCTTGTGCTTTGGCTCTTGGTAGGGTCACCCTTGCCAAACAGGTCAAAGGGTAAAGGCCAGACTAGAGTGGTCCACAGTCCTCCAGGTCTGAGCGTTCAGCTCAGGGTTAACAACCCTGACTGGTCAAAAAACAATTGTTATGGAAACAGCCAAGAAGAATCCCTCTGTACAGACAGAGGTGGAGGACCTTTGTTGCTGCCCCAAACACCAGCAGCATAACGAGCAGTAAGTATGATCGAATGGCAGAACAGACTCAAAGAGCCAAATGACCAAATTCTGTGTCTATAATCTTATGGTGTGTACAAACTAGTATAGGAAGCAGGCAGAGCCTGGAGAGACTCAAGAGTTTTGCCAGAGTGCTGCCTGGATTCTGAACTACACAGACAGGTTGGACAAGCTTGAATTCTTTTCTCTGGAGTGTTTAAGTCTCGGGAGACCTGGTAGAAGCTTATAAAATTATGAGAGGCGGAGATAAAGTGGACAGACAGAATCTTTCTCCCATGGTAGAAATATCAGATGCTAGAGGGCATGCATTAGAGGTGAGGGGGGTTGGTAAGAGATGTATGTGGTGCTAGTTTTGTTTTACACAGAGTGGTGGTGGAAGCAGTTAATACTGAAGTTAGACACTTGAATGTTCAGGGAGTGGAAGGATATGGACCATGTAAAGGCAGAAAAGATTTAGTTTAGGACATAGAACATTACAGTGTGGTACAACCCTTCAGCCTATGATGTTGTGCTGACCTTTAAACCTACTCTATGATTAATCTAACCCTTCCCTCCTACATAACCATCCTTTTTTCTATCATCCATGTGCCCATTGGAATTGTGATCCATTTGGAATCATGTTCAGCATGGATAAGATGGGCCGAAGAGCCTGCTCCTGCACTGTACTGTTCCATGTTGTTAGTCCCATTGAACACCAACACTACCTGATCTCTCACCATCGTGTGCCAAAGTGGTGCCTTCGCGTTTATCCACACAACGGTCCATCTGTTTCGGCAGAACGTGGCCTCGTGTGTTCCGACTCTCCCGGGGTCTCTGATCGTGCTTGTCACTGCCCGCAGGCGTCCTGTCGGAAGAGCAGATCCGCAGCAAGAAGCAGAAGAAGCGGGAGGAGGACCTGGCGCAGGCGGTGCTGGCGGCAGCGGAGGACTCGCCCGTGAGCGTGGACGTGGTACGGCTGACGCCGGAGCAGGAGGCGATGATTCAGCAGCTGGTGGCCGCCCAGCAGCAGTGTAACAAGCGGTCGTTCAGTGACCAGCCCAAAGTCACGGTGAGTCTGGAGTCGATTAGGTTACCTTTGTCACGCGAACGTCGGAACATGCAGTGAAATGCTGCCCGACCTGCTGACTTCCTCCATCATCTTGTTTGTGGCTTGAGGTTGCTTCAGTGTGAATGCGGGATCTGGGCTGGCTGGTCAGTGCATTGCTGGACATTTACTGCCCTCTGCTTGGGTTGCACGAGAGAGAGATGATTAGTTTTATTTGTCACATGTACTTTGAAGCTTCAATGACAAACACCGTTCGAGTTTGTGCTGGGGGAAGCCCACAAGTATCACCATGCTTCTGGTACCAATGTAGCATGCCCTAATTTACTAACCCGAACTATCTCGTCTTTGGGATGGTGGGGGGGGACGGGACTGGAGCACCCCGAGGAATCCCATGTGGTCACGGGGAGAACTTGCGAGCTCCTTCCAGACAGTGGCGGGAATCGAACCCCAGCTGATGATTGCTGGTCCTATAAAGCAACACGCTAATTGCTACGCTGCAGTCCTGACCTAACGCTTGGTGACGGAGACGTTCATGTAAAGAATGCTTGTGCTATTTAATCAGAGTCAGCTTTAATATCACTGGCATGTGTCGCGGAATTTGTTGTTATGTGGCGGCAGTACATTGCAATACAAATGGTAAATTACAGTTAGAAACAAAGAAAAATTAGTGAGGTAGTGTTCATGGATTCACTGTCCATTCAGAAATCTAACGGCAGAGGGGAAGAAGCTGTCCCTGAACCACTGAGTGTGTGCCTTCAAGCTCCTGTATCTCCTCTCTCTATCAGCAGTGAGATGAGAGCATGTCCCGGGTGATGGGGGTAGTCAGTGACGGATGCTGCCTTTTTGAGGCATCGCTCCTTGAAGATCTGTAGATTCTTGTGAATTTAAGAACTTGAATTATTTCATTGAGGATTTATGGCGCAGATGGAGGCTATTTGATCCATCGTGTCTCAGCTAGGCAAAAAGCAGCCATCCAGCCTAACTCCATTTTCCAAAACTTGATCCATGAGCCTTACATCTGCTTAGCCCCCGATCAGGGTCACCTGAAGCCATGGGAGCAGGCGGTGGATGGTCGTATGAGGAGCTGGTGCACATCACAAGTCCTGGTTGTGTGACCACTGACAATAGGCAGGCAATCTCTGAAGAGTATTGATAATGGCTGGGTTCACCTGTCTTGGAAAGACACTGCCCAGAAGAAATTAATAGCAAACGACTTCTGTATATTTTCCAAGGACAGTCATGGTACTGTGATCGCCTACATCATAATGATGATGACTCTTTAATCAGAGAACATGGAAAAGCTCCTCCCAAGACCAGGATTCCTGGAGCTCAGTTCCCCGTCCCAACCGAGATAAACCAATACAGATTAGAAGTCAGTTTGCATCTCACCAGGCAATGCACTTGCCATGGGGATGAGCTACTTGATTATTTTATGATGCCATAAAAATGCGTTGGTTAATGCGATCACCAGTTGTTATTGAAGCTTTGATAATGCACTTATCCACCCAAAAGTCATTGCTTACACAGCGTCAGCATTAAACACACTTTCATCATTCGGTTTTAATAAAGCTGCTGTAGTTAGATGCAAGTTGGTGGAGAATGCCCGCTGTAGGAGCAAACTGAAAGTTCACATGGAGTTGGTTTTCGAAATACCAGGTGATTTATTAAAAACTGGTGTGAAACCAGTTAAACCTGATCATAAATTTGGTACAGATTTGCATCCTCGGTTGATGAGATTGCCAGTAAAGCTATACTGTTATAACAGAATGGTGGCTATTTGTTTGTTCATTAATGTGCCGTGGCCTATGACGAAGGTGATCATGGTCTTTCGATGACCATGGTTGTCCTTGGCAAGTTTTTCTAGAGAAGTGGTTTGCTATTAACTTTTCTGGACAGTGTCTTTATAAGACAGGTGACTCCAGCCATTATCAATACTTTGTCGAGGTTGTCTACCTGGCATCAGTGCTCACTTAACCAGGACTTAGGTGATATCCACCGGCTGCTCATATGACCATCCACCACCTGCTCCCATGCCTTCAAGTGACTGGGCGGGGAGGCTAAGCAAATGCTACACCTTGCCCAAGGGTGACCTACAGGCTAGCAGACGGAAGGAGCGCCTTGCATCTCTTTGACAGAGACGTATCTCCATCCCCCCCCCCCCCCCCGTGCAAATGGTGGCAATAGGAAGGCTTAATTGAGTAACAAATTGGGTCCTGATTACAGAATAAAACTATCATCCACAGGTCTAACAGTAAATCCAATTTTTTTTTACAACTATAGGTGCTAAACATAATCAGAGAAGTTTCTGAAACTTGGACGTTGTCGCTGCTGTATTCCGTATCTCTACTTTTGTCTGTGGATCCCTGTTACCACATTAGCACAATCCACATCCCTATTTATTAATTATTAGCTGGCACTATTCTTTCCCCAACACCACCCTTAGTATTGCGGAGCAGTGCACGGTATGTTGAGAAGCAGCTGGTCTATGACTGTGCCTGATGCTGGGGAGCGCAGGGGAGAGAATCCATTCAGGTTTCCTACTTATTGTAGCCTGGAAGCAGAAAGATCAACGTTTTTGTCGCAGGAACATTGAAACATACAGCGAAATGCCTCGTTTGCGTCATCAGCCAACACAATGTGAGGATGTGCCGTGGGCAGTGTGCAGGTGTCCGAGATGGCATGCCCACAACTCACTAACCTTACCCTCTTTGTCTTTGGAATGGGGGAGGAAACCAACATACTTGGAGAAACCCCTTGCCGTCAGGGGGAGAACGTACAAACTCTTCACAGACAGTGGCAATCGCTGTATGTAAAGTGTCACGGCCAGCTCTCTATGAAAGCAACTCAGTCATTCCTGTTCCTCGGTTCCTGTCACTGTGATACAGTTTCTACTTTAGGGGCTAGGCAGAATATTAGTTTGGCATGGACTAGATGGGCCGAAGGGCTGACTCTAAGTACCTGTCCTTTTGAAAACTTCATCACAAGATGACTATTCTTCAATATTTTTTTCCATTTCCCATTGCCCTTTCTGGCAGTGAATTGCAGAATCACAGTCAGGTGTATTATCACTGACAATTTGCTGTTCTGTGACAGCATTACGGTGCAATATGTAAACTATACCATAAACTATAAGAAGTATTTTTTAAAAAATAAATTAATGCAAAGAGAGCAAAAAATACATGCAATGCTCATGGGTTGGTTTGTTGTCCGTTTGGAAATCTGATGGTGGAGGGGAAGAAGTTGTTTAGTGTATGGAATTGTTGAGTGTGTGTCTTCAGGCTCCTGTACCTCCTCTCTGATGGTACTAATGAGAAAAGGACATTTCCCAGATGGTGAGGTCCCTTCAAAATGGATGCTGCCTTCTTGAAGCATTGCCTTTCCAAGATTTCCTCTATGGTGGAGAGGCTGGTGCCCACGGTGCAGCTGACTGAGTTTACATCCCTCTGTGCAGTGACCCCTCCATACCAGATAGAGGTGGTATCTATCTATCTATGCCTCTCATCATCTATACACCTCTATCTAGTCACCTCTCACCCACCTTCATTCCAAAGAGAAAAGCCCGAACTCGCTCAACCTGTCTTCATGAGACATGCTCTCTAATCCCGGCAGCATCCTGGTATTTCATTACAATTTCATATATTTGCTGATGGTTCAGCCAGATGACCTTGTAGGTTACAAGGAGGACACGGAGAGGCTTTGGGAGATGTAGACCGTGTAAGGAGATATATATAATATATAAGGAGATGGATGTATTTAAGGCCAAGATAGAGTGGATCTGGGGAGGATGTTTGCAATAGTGAGGGAGTCTAGGACCAGAGGGGATTGCCTCAGAATATGAGGATGTCCCTTTAAAGCAAAGATAAGGAGGAATTTCTTTATCTAGTGGTGGTGAATCTGTGGAACTCATTGCCAGAGACGTCTGTGGGGGTCAAGTCATTGGGTATATTTAAAGTGACGGTTGATAGTTTCTTGATTAGTGAGTATGTCAAAGGTTAGTGGGAGAAGGCGGAAAGAAGGGGTTGAGAGGAATTTGAAATCAGCCCTGATCGAATGGCAGAGCAGACTTAATGGGCTGAATGGCCTAATTTTGCTCCTATGCCTTATCTCTTATTTTACGGAAAAGTGTGAGTTTAGCCACGGACCTCGACTCAGCCCTTTTCGCTGTGCTGCATCGATTATTCAGAGTTTTGCTTTGAGATATTGCAGGGCGATCTTTGGCACCCGCTGGAGTAGGCTTTGTTTTAGCGTCTTGTCTCCTGATTCCTGACTTCTGGCTATGCACTCCCTCTGTCGATGCCCTTTACGGGCACGAATCCTGTTGATGTTTTGTTTAGAGATGCTGGCCCTTCTGTCCCATTCACCTATTAACCCATGTGTGTCTGGAATGTGGGTGGAAGCCAGAACACCTGGAGGAAACCCAGGCGGCCATGGGGAGAATGTACAATCTCCTTACAGACCGCGTTGGGAATTGAACCTGGACCACTGGTGCTGTAGTGGCATTACATTAACCGCTGCAGTACTGTGCCACCCCAGGTCAGCCCCTCTTTCGATGTCGTTGAGTCCCTCTCCTATCAGGAAAGGGCTGTAGGAGACAGTGATCTGTCCAACAGATCTGAGGACTCATCTGGTTGTGACCTTTGGTGCTGCCCTTATGGAGTTCACACGTTCTCCCTGTGATGCTGTGGGCTTCCTCTACACGCCTCAGTTTCCTCCCCCTTTCCAGAGATGTGATTTAAGATAATCGACTACAAAAAAATTTTGGTTTAGGTTAACGAGTAAAAGAATTAGAGGAGTTGAAAGGTGTTTGTGTGAGAGAATAGAGGGATAGAGGAAATGAGAAAATAGGGAATGGGACTAATTTAATTGTTCCCTGGGAGCTAGCAGAGACCAAGTGGGCCAAATGGCTTCATTTGGTGTGATTACAGGCTGCCCAGCACAATCCTTGTTGATTTGATTTGATGGAAAATGATGCATTTCGCTGAATGTGACAAATAAAGCTAGTCTTTAAATCTTTGTTACGATTCTTAGCATCTTCAAGAAAGAAGCAGTTTATAGTAAGGAAGTCAAACACAATGTTAGTGTTTATTTCAAGGATGTAATGCTGAGGCTTTATAAGGTGCTGGTTAGAATACATTTGGAGTATTGTGATTAGTGAGAAGGCATGACATGCTATATTAGGAGTTAGAGGCGACTTGGTATGTCTCCAAAGATATTCACAAATTTCTCCAGATGTTCTGCAGAAAGCATTCTAACTGGTTGCATCACCACCTGGTATGGAGAGGCCACTGCACAGGATAGGAAAAAGCTGCAGAAAAATGTAAACTCAGACAGCTCTCTCATGGGCAGTAGCCTCCCCAGCATCGAGAACATCTTCAAAAGGCGGCATCCATCTTTAAGGACTCCCATCACCCAGGAGCCACCATCGAAGAGGAGATCAAGAGCCTGGAGAAACACTCAACGTTTCAGGAACACATTTTTTTCTTGTTGCTCTACTTATTAATGTTTGAAATGTATTATAATTTATAGTTTTATTATTATTATTGCAATGTACTGCTGCTGCAAAACAATAAATTTCACGACATATGCCGGTGATATTAAACCTTTTCCCGATTCTGAATTTTGAAGAAAAGATGTGCTGGTGTTGGAGAGGGTGCGGGGGTTGTTCATGAGAATGATCCCAGGAATGAAAGGGTTAATGGGCGTGGAGTGTTTGATGGCTCTGGGCATGTACTTGCTGGAATTTAGAAGGAGGAGGGAGGATCTCACTGAAACCTGTCGACTA
Source organism: Hemitrygon akajei (assembly GCF_048418815.1). Classification (NCBI taxonomy): domain Eukaryota; kingdom Metazoa; phylum Chordata; class Chondrichthyes; order Myliobatiformes; family Dasyatidae; genus Hemitrygon; species Hemitrygon akajei. The sequence continues at coordinate 22,230,077 of NC_133154.1, forward strand.
TTGACAGGCCGAGATAGAGTGGACGTGCAGAGGATGTTTCCAATAGTAGAGGGGGGGGGGGTCTAGGACCAGAGGGCACAGCCTCAGAATAGAAGGATGTCCATTTAGAACGGAGGCGAGAAGGAATTTCTTTAGCCAAGATCTGTGAAACTATGGAATTCATTGCCACAGACAACTGTGGAGGCTAAGTCATTGGGTATATTTAACTTGGAGATTGATAAGAACTTGATTAGTAAGGACACCAAAGGTTACGGAGAGAAGGTAAGACTGGGAGAATTGAGAGGGAAAATAAATCAAATATGATTGAATGGTGGAGAAGACTAAATGGGCTGAATGGCCTAATTCTGCTCCAATGTCTTGTGGTTTTATGCCATCAAGTTAAAAGCTACCCAGACGGAATATGAGGTGTTGTTCCTCCAACCAGACTATGAAGCAGTGGTGGCTACCTCAGTAAATATATTTAAGTCAAGGTTGGATAGATTTTTGCATATTAAGGGAATTGAGGGTTATGGGGAAAAGGCAGGTAGGTGGAGATGAGACTGTGGTCAGAATCAGCCGTCATTTTATTGAATGGTGGAGCAGGTTTGACAGACCTGATGGCCTGCTCCTGTTCCTATTTCTTACGTCCTCATTATGGCAGTAGAGGAGGCCATGAACTGTCATGTCAGAGTGAGAAGTCAAATTGAAATGTTTGGGTACTGAAACATCCTGCCTTTTGTGGCAGAACAAAGGGGTGCTGGACAAACTTGTGTGGTCATATCTGGAGGTTCAGAGGTTGAGGGGGGACTTAAAGAATTTCAGAGTCAGATTTATTAACACTAACTCAGATGATGTGGAATTTATTCATTTGTGGCAGCGGTACAGTGCAAAGATATAAAATTGCTGTAACATATAAATATTGCAAAAGTAAGGAATACGTATTACTGGATTATTCAGAAATCAGATAACAGAAGAAGCTATTTCTGAATTGCTGTGTGTATAGGGCTTCTCTACCTCCTCCCTGAAGGTAGTAACGAGAAGAGAGCATGTCCTGGATTGCGTGAGTCCTTAGTGATAAATGCCACTTTCTTGAGACACCGCTCTTGAAAATGTAGGAAGGATGGAGCTGGCTGAGTCTTAAAATTATAATCTGGATCTGTAAGCTTTATACAATTGAGGGACTCAGATAGGGTAGACAGTCAGAATCAGAAGACCATAAGATATAGGAGCAGAATTTGGCCCATTGAGTCTGCTCCACTATTTTATCATGGCTGATCTGTTTCCTCCACAACCGCCTGTGGCATCAAAATCCAGATTCACCACTCTCTGGCTCAAGAAATTTCTCCTCATCTCCATTCTAAATGGGCTACCCTCTATTCTGAGACTGTGTCCTCTGGTCTTAGACTCTGCCACCATAGAAAACATCCTCTCCACATCCACTCTATCGAGGCCTTTCAACACTCAATAGGTTTCAATGAGATCCCCCCCCCTTTATTCTTCTTAATTCCAGAGCCGTCAAGCGCTCTTCATATGACAAGCCTTTCAATCCCAGAATCATTTTTGTGAACATCCTCCAATGTCAGCACATCCCTTCTGAGATAAGGAGCACAAAACTGCTCACAATCAAGTGAGGCCTCCAACATTACATCCTTGCTTTTATATTCTAGTCCTCTCGAATTGAACGCTAACATTGCATTTGCCTTCCTCACCAACTTGCAAATTAACCTTTGGGGCTTGCTGAATGAGGACTCCCAAGTCCCTTTGCACCTCAGATTTTTTTCTCCATTTCGAGAATAGTCTGTGCTTTTATTTCTTCTACAAAGTACATGATCATACACTTCTCGACATTGTATTGCATCTGCCGCTTCCTTGTCCATTCACTTAATCTGTCTCAAGTCCTTCTGCAGGTTCTCTGCTTCCTCAAAATTACCTGCCCCTTTATCTATCTTTGTGGCAAACAGCCAGAAAGCCATCGATTCTGTCATCCAAATCATTGGCATATAACATAAAAAGAAGCAGTCCCAACCACTAGTCACTGGCAGTCAACCAGAAAAGGCTTCCTTCGTTCCCACTCTTTGCTTCCTGCCAATCAGCCAATGCCCTATTCATGCGAGTATTTTTCCTGCAATATCATAGGCTCTTATCAAATGGGTTCTTGTTAAGCAGCCTCATGTGTGGCACCTTGTTGAAAATACAAGAATGCAACATCCACCAATTATCATTTGTCTATCCTGCTTGTTACTTCTTCAAATAATTCTAATAATTTGTCAGGCAAGATTTTCCCTTAAGGAAGCTATGCTGACTTTAGTCTATTTTATCATGTGCCTCCAAGTACCTTGAGACCACATCCTTAACATTTGACTCCAACATCTTCCCAATCACTGAGGTCAGACTGACTGGCCTATAATTTTCTTTCTTCTGCCCCTCTCCCTTCTTGAAGAGTGGAGCGACATTTGTAATTTTCCATTCCTCAGAATCCATTGATCCTTGAAAGGTCATTACTAATGCCTCTACAGTCTCTTCAGCCACCCCTTTCAGAACCCTGAGGTGTAGGCCATCTAGTCCAGGTGATTTATCTACCTTCAGACCTTTCAGTTTCCCAAGCATCTTCTCTAGTAATTGCAACTTCACTCACTTCTGCCTACTGACATTCTCGAACTTCCATCATACAGCTAGTATCTTCTACAGTGAAGACTGATGCAAAGTTATTAAGTTCATCCGCCTTTCTTTGCCCCCTATTACTATCTCTTCAGCATAAATTTCCAGCAGTCTGATATCTATTATGGGTTAGTTTACTTTTGTATTCCATCTTTTCCTTCTTTGTGACTTTTATAGTTGCTTTCTGTTGTTTTTTAAAAGCTTCCTATTAATTTTTGTTCTATTATGTTGACTCCCTTTGGTTTTTATTGGCTTTGACTTCTGTTATCAGCCATGGGTACATCGTCCTGCCTTTAAAATACTACTTCTTTGGGATATATCCTGCACCTTCTGAATTACTCCTAGAAACTCCAGCCATTGCTGCTCTGCTAGTGTTCCCTTCCATTCAGTTTTGGCCAGCTTCTCTCTCATGCCTCTGTACCCCATTGTAATACTGATATATCTGACTTCAGTTTATCCCTCTCAAATTGCAAAGTGAATTCTATCATATGGTAACACACACAAAATGCTGGTAGAACACAGCAGGCCAGGCAGCATCTCTAGGGAGAAGCGCTGTCGACGTCTCGGGCCGAGACCCTTCGTCAGGACTAACCAAAAGGAAAGATAGTAAGAGAGTTAAAAGTAGTGGGGGGAGGGGGAAATGCGAAATGATAGGAGAAGACCGGAGGGGGTGGGATGAAGCTAAGAGCTGGAAAGGTGATTGGCGAAAGTGATACAGAGCTGGAGAAGGGAAAGGATCATGGGATGGGAGGCCTCAGGAGAAAGAAAGGGGGGGGGGAGCACCAGAGGGAGATGGAGAACAGGCAAACAACTAAATATGTCAGGGATGGGGCAAGAAGGGGAGGAGGGACATTAACGGAAGTTAGAGAAGTCAATGTTCATGCCATCAGGTTGGAGGCTACCCAGCTGGTATATAAGGTGTTGTTCCTCCAACCTGAGTTTGGATTCATTTTGACAATAGAGGAGGCCATGGATAGACATATCAGAATAGGAATGGGACATGGAATTAAAATGTGTGGCCACTGGGAGATCCTGCTTTTTCTGGCGGACCGAACGTAGGTGTTCAGCGAAATGGTCTCCCAGTCTGCGTTGGGTCTCACCAATATATAAAAGGCCACACCGGGAGCACCGGACACAGTATACCACACCAGCCGACCCACAGGTGAAGTGTCGCCTCACCTGGAAGGACTGTCTGAGGCCCTGAATGGTGGTGAGGGAGGAAGTGTAAAGGCAGGTATAGCACTTGTTCTGTTTACAAGGATAAGTGCCAGGAGGGAGATCGGTGGGAAGGGATGGGGGGGACGAGTGGACAAGGGAGTTGTGTAGGGAGCGATCCCTGCGAAAAGCAGAAAGAGGGGGGAGGGAAAAATGTGTTTGGTAGTGGGATCCCGTTGGAGGTGGCGGAAGTTATGGAGAATTATATGTTGGACCTGGAGGCTGGTGGGGTGGTATGTAAGGACAAGGGGAACCCTATCCCGAGTGGGGTGGCGGTTGGATGGGGTGAGGGCAGATGTGCGGGAAATGGGAGAGATGTGTTCGAGAGCAGAGTTGATGGTGGACGAAAATCATATGGTCACTGTTTCCGAAGGGCTCCTGTACCTTAACAACATACACAAAATGCTGGTGGAACACAGCAGGCTTTGTTCCTGCTGTGTTCCACCAACACTTTGAGTGTGTTGTTTGAATTTCCAGCATCTGCAGATTTCCTCGTGTTTGCTCCTGTACCTTAAGCTCCCTAATAAGTTACAGTTCATTGCATGACACCGAATCCAGGATAGGCGATCCCCGACTGGGCTCAACTATGATCTAAAAAGCCATCTCACAGGCATTCAACAAAATTCCCCTCTTGGATCCACCACCAATCTGATTTTCCCAATCTGTCGACATGTTGAAATCCCCATGACTATTGTAATATTGTCCTTTGTGCTGTTGTAATTTGTAGACCACATCTTTGCTACCTTTAGGAAGCCTGTATATACTCCCATCAGGGTCTTTCTAAGGATTTGATTTTTTACCAGCAGATTTTTTTTTACCTACCCTGCTTAACCTGCCTTTTGTTTTTTTCTTGGACATTAAACTCCCAGCTGTAATCTTATTTCGGCCATGATTGAGTTAATGCCCACAGCATCATACATGCCAATCTGTAACTGTACTACGAGTTCATCTGCCGTATCTTATTCTGTATACTGTGTGCATTCAAGTGTAGCAGCTTCTGTCTTTTTCGATTTTGGTCCTCTTTTGCATTGAAGCTCATCCCTTTGACTGCAGTCATCAGCCGGCCTTTGTTAGCAGTCTCACTAGACACTGCCTGTCTTTGTAAACCAACTACCTCATCCTCAGCACTAACACTCCGGTTCCCATTACCCTGCCAAATTAGTTTAAACCCTCCCGAACAGCTCTAGCAAACCTACCCGCAAGGAAAGGAATCTTACCCCTAGGGTATAAATCTTAAGTTCTAGAGGGCATGCAATTAAAGAGAGAGAGGGAAAAGTACAAAGGAGATGTGCAGAGCAAGATTGTTTCTTAGAAAGTGGTGGGTACCTGGAACGGGCTGCCAGGGATGGTGGTGGAAACGAACTGAGTAGTTGCATTTAAGAGGTGTTAGATAGACAGCCACATGGATAAGCAGGGAATGGGAGGTGGTATATGAATCACGTGCATTCAGAAGAGATTTAGTATAATTTGGCATCTTGGTTAGCGCAGATGTTGTGGGCCGAAGGGCCTGTTCCTGTGCTGTCCTGTTCTGCACACCAGGCTTACTTCCCTCACAGGAAAATAGCCACTCACAGGAGACCTTGCCCACGCCCAGGATTACGGCTGCACAGGTGGAAGGTCAACTGAGGAAGATCTGTACCAGCAAGGCGGCTGGACCGGATGGAGTTTCCCCACGATTACTGAGGGCCTGTGCGACTGAGCTGGGAGAACCACTACAGCGCATCTTCAACATGAGCCTGGAGCAGAGAAGAGTACCCAGACAGTGGAAAACATCCTGTATTGTCCCGGTACCGAAGAAACCACAACCAAAGGAGTTGAATGACTTCAGACCTGTTGCCTTGACGTCGCACGTGATGAAGACCATGGAGCGGCTGATAATACAGAATCTGAGGCCACAAACCGGGCACGCCCAGGATCCTCTTCAGTTTGCGTATAAGGAGAAGGTGGGAGTGGAGGATGCTATCACGTATTTGCTGCACAAATCACTCTGTCACCTAGATGGGGTCAGTTGTGCTGTGAGGATTACATTCCTTGATTTCTCTAGTGCCTTTAACACCATCCAGCCCAAGATCTTAAGGCACAAACTAACGGAGATGGGAGTAGACTCTCACATGGTGGATTGGATAGTGGACTACTTGACAGATAAACCTCAGTATGTGCGGTTGGGAGACTGTAGGTCTGACACGGTGGTCAGCAGCACAGGAGCGCCGCAGGGGACCGTACTCTCTCCGGTCCTGTTCACCCTGTACACATCAGACTTCCAATATAACTCGGAGTCCTGCCATGTGCAGAAGTTCGCTGATGACACGGCCATAGTGGGGTGTGTCAGGAATGGACAGGAGGAGGAGTATAGGAAACTGATACAGGACTTTGTGATATGGTGCAACTCAAACTACCTGTGTCTCAATATCACCAAGACCAAGGAGATGGTGGTGGACTTTAGGAGATCTAGGCCTCATATGGAGCCAGTGATCATTAATGGAGAATGTGTGGAGCAGGTTAAGACCTACAAGTATCTGGGAGTACAGTTAGATGAGAAGCTAGACTGGACTGCCAACACAGATGCCTTGTGCAGGAAGGCACAGAGTCGACTGTACTTCCTTAGAAGGTTGGCGTCATTCAATGTCTGTAGTGAGATGCTGAAGATGTTCTATAGGTCATTTGTGGAGAGCGCCCTCTTCTTTGTGGTGGCGTGTTGGGGAGGAAGCATTAAGAAGAGGGACGCCTCACATCTTAATAAGCTGGTAAGGAAGGCGGGCTCTGTCGTGGGCAAAGTACTGGAGAGTTTAACATCGGTAGCTGAGCAGGCTACGGTCAATTATGGAAAACTCTGAACATCCTCTACATAGCACCATCCAGAGACAGAGAAGCAGTTTCAGCGACAGGTTACTATCGATGCAATGCTCCTCAGACAGGATGAAGAGGTCAATACTCCCCAATGCCATTAGGCTTTACAATTCAACTGCCAGGACTTAAGAACTTTTTAAAAGCTATTATTAATGCTTTTTGAGATAGTGATTTAGATGCATATCATATTTTTTTTTACTGAGTTAAGTATTGTATGTAATTAGTTTTGCTACAACAAGTGTATGGGACATTGGAAAAAATGTTGAATTTCCCCATGGGGATGAATAAAGTATCTATCTATCTATCTATGTTCTGTGAATGTCGAGGGTTATTACTGAATACAAGCAGCATTTCATTCAGCCTTGTCTTCCTCCACAGCCTTGGCCACAGAGCAACGACCCCCATAACCGGGAAACCCGGCAGCAACGCTTCGCACACTTCACGGAGCTGGCCATCATTTCAGTCCAGGAGATCGTTGACTTTGCCAAACAGATCCCAGGCTTCCTTGACCTCTCACGGGAGGACCAGATTGCACTACTGAAGGCGTCCACAATCGAGGTGAGTCAGAACAAAGGCTTTTCTGTTGTACAAGGCTACCTATTGTATAATGGTGAAGACTCATACTTCAAATTCATCCATCGGGATGGGGCTATCCGGTTTGTTCTTGACGTTCTCGGAATCAGTTTTATTGACACTAGCATATGTCATGACATTTGTTGTTTTGTGGCAGCAAGCCAGCGCAATGCAGAAAATAATTATACAAAATAATATATGTATACTTTTTTTAAAAAGATAAATGAAGTGCAAAAATAGTGAGGTAGTGTTCATGGGTTCATTGTCCATTCAAAACTCTGATGGCAGAGGGGAAGAAGCTGTTCCTGAAATGTTGAGTTTGGGTCTTCAGGCTCCTGTACCTCCTCTCTGATGGTAGTAGTGAGAAGAAGGCATGTCCGAGGTGGTGAGGGCTCTCGATAATGGAGCCACCGCCTTTTGAAGATGTCCTTGATGGTAGGGAGACTTGCAGTGTGGCAGTGATGGATCTGGCTGATCTACAACCCTCTGCAGTCTCTTATGATCCTGTGCTTTGGAACCTCCTTAGAGGTGGTGATGCAGAATGCTCTCCACCTGTAGAAATTTCACAATTATGTGAGTTTGAGGTAAAGGTTTATGAATATCTGCCAGTATGCTCAGTAATTCATTTATTATTGTCATGTGTAGCAGGATAGACTAAAAAGCTTTGCTATCTATTCCAACCATTCTGTTCACAACTCCTCTGAGATGGTGCCAAAAAAAAACACAATAGCAGCAGAATATTGAGTTACAGGTAAAGAGAAAGTACATTTCAGGTAGACAATAAGGTGCAAGGGCCACAGCGAAGCAGGTTTAGAGATCGAGAGTTTACCTTCATTGTTTACCAGGTTTCAAAGATAGAGCATCTCAAAAAAAATTCCCAATGTTGCAAGTATAAAAATCACATTGTGAAATTCCTTGGTTGGCAATTTGATCAGAGAAAGTTACCACAAGTGAAGAAAAGAATAGCAGTCATTTAATTACTAATTTTTAATGTTAATTGACTTTCAAACTGTTCAGGTTCTCCTCGGATCTCTGTTGATTGTGCAGTCCCAGAATTAATCAATAATAATCTGGTTTGAAAGAAAGCACTTGTTCTCATATCTGAATAAAATGGGGCAGGTTTAAAATGTGAGTTGGGTTTCGACTCTCAGAGGAGAAATGAGTCTTTAATAACTTGGATTTCTTTTAAACTGAGGTTCAGCGTGGAATAAAAGGCAGTAAACCAGGAAAGATTGAGGGATGACTCAAATCTATAAATAGGCTGGAGAATTATAGAAATGTGGATTCAGATTTTGTGATGAGTCTTTCTTTTATTCCTCCCACATACTCATCAAGTCTTTGATCTTCCCAATTTTTTTTTCTCAGCAATATTTTTACTTTTTTAAATCAAAAAAAGCATAGTACAAAGGAGGTTTGTGCAGCACATAACAAATGTACAATCCACATCAATGAAAGAGATGCACCCACAGTACAATCATGCTTTGGTTGCCTCCCTGCCCCAACCTACCCCTCCCAATTCCCATCTCCAAGCCATCATTGCATTAGCAAAAAGGGTTAAACAGAACCTTTATCCCCACAGAACTGCATTGGTATAGAAAAGGTGTATTTTCCTAACATAAACTTGTGTATGTTTACACGTCTGAGTTTGTAGAATTTTACCGGAGAATGCTGAAAGTCAGGGAGTTATGTGCAGAGGAAAGGAAGAAGGGATGAACCTTTAGTTTGGCTGGGAATTCTAAAAATATTCAAGAAAGGGTCCCCACACCTTTTGGAACTTTATGTCCAAATGGAGAGTTGAATAATGGATCTTCTCAAGGTATAGACTGGACATGATGTCCCTAAGCCACTGAGTGTGGGTGCTTCCCAATTTTTTCTAATGTAGTTTCTGTCTCTGCTTTCTATAAGAGTTGCTCATGACATTCAAAGAGTTGGAGTAAAAGGATTTCATTCTTTCTCATCATCATCTTCGATATGGTTGACCACAGATGGCTCCTTTAATTTCTCATTCTTCACCCAGTGGTCCACGTGGAGTGGACTACACTCAGGTCCATTCTTTAGGTGGACTTCTGTAAGGGTTCTGACCAGGTCCCGTAAGGTGGGCTAGACCAGAAGGTTAAGGCACAAGGGATCCAAGGCGAGTTGGATAACTGACAGGAGACAGGAGATACTGTTAGGTGGGTGTTTTTTGGAATGGAAGGCTTTAACTAGTAGTGTACCATAGTATTAGTGCTAGGACTTTTGCTGTTTCTAATATCTGTACATGTCAAAGTTAAATTAAAAATTATTATCGAAGTATGTATCTGTTATCTTGAGATTCATTTTCTTGCAGGCATTTACATGAAAATAAAAAAAAGCACAAGAATTTACAGAAATCGATACATAAACAAAGACTGACAAACAACCAATATGCAAAAGAAATCAAATCGTGCAGACAAAAAACCTGAGAAAATGAATTGTAAAAGAGTCCTTGGAAGTGAGTCTGTAGGTTGTAGAATCAGTTCACATTTGTGGTGAGTGAAGTTATCCACACTGGCTCAGGAGCCTGACGGTTGTAGGGTGATAACTATTCCTGAACCTTGTTGATCCGGGGGAATCTAAGGCTCCTGTACCTCCTGCATGGTGGTGGTAGTAGTGAGAAGAGAGCATGGCCTGGATGGTGGGGGTCACTGATGATGGATGAAATTGTAGGGGTCTGATGCACAAGTTTGTAGATGACATGAAAATTGGCTGTGGATAACAAAGATAGCAGGGACACAGCGGGATAGAGATCAGCTGGAAGGTCGGGTGGAGTGGTCACAGATGGAACTTAATCCAGGCAAGTGTGAGGTCACGCACTTTAGGAAGTTAAATTCTGGTCGGATATTGCGAGGAAATAACAAGGCCTTAGAAGCATTGACAAACAGAGAGAGACCTCGGGATGCAAGTCTGTAGTTTCCTGAAAATGAAGATACAGGTGGTCAGGCTAGTGAAGAAGGCCAAGGAAGATATTGAGTATAAGATATGGGATATTAATCTTTCAGTTGTACAAGATGTTAGCTGGATCACACTTGGAATATTGTGTACAGTGCTGGTAACCACACTATAGAAAGGATGCGGTAACGACAAGTGCAGATGAGATTCATCAGGGCGTTGCCTGGACTGGACAACTGTTTATAAAGAGAGATTGGATCAGGACAGGGAGGAAGCCAGGGGAGGATCTTATAAGGGATTATAAAATTGATTTACACATTGGCAGGATAGAGCCATTTTTCTTAGGGCAGGGTGGTCTGGAGGGCACAGGTTTAAGGTAAGAGAGGAAAAATTTAAAGAAAAACTGAAGGGTAAGTTTTTCTACCCAGAGGATGGTGATTAGCAGGAATGAGCTGCAAGAGGAGGTGGCAGAGGCAGGTACAATTACAGCAATGAGTTTTACAATAAACTATAGTGAGGCCGCACCTGCAGTAGTGCATACTTGCCCTATTATAGGGAGGATCTCAAGGCTTTGGAGAGGATGCAGAAGAGGTTTACCTGGATTAGAAGGCATATGCTATAACAAGAATTTGGACAAACTTGTTTTTTTTTGGAGCGGCAGAGGCTCAGGGGAGATGTGATAGAGGTTTATAAGATTATAAGAGGCATAGACAGAGTAGACAGACACTATTTCTCAGGGATGAAATGTCTAATACCAGAAGACATGCATTTAAAGTAAGAGGGGGCAACTTCAAAGGAGATGTGAGTGGCAAGTATTTTACACGGTAGGTGATATATGGTGGATTGTGCTGCCTGGGGTGGTTGGCAGAGGCAGATAAATTAGGGATATTTAAGAAATAGACACATAAATGTGAAGAAAAGGGAAGGATATGGACATGGTGTAGGCAGAAGGGATTGGTTTGGTTGGCCATTTGATTACAAATTTAATAGGCTTGGCAAAACATTGTGGGCCAGAGGGCCTGTTCCTGTGCTGTACTGTTCTGTGTAAAATTTGAAAGGCATCTGGATGGGTACCTAGTTTTGAAAGGAGTGGATGGATGTAGGCAATGGGATTAGTGTAGATAGGCATTGTGATTCAGCATGGATAAAGTGGGTCAAAGGCACATTTGTACTGTACAATTCTATTTTCCTATCCCTATAAGCCCTCCCAGAATATCTGTGCCTACACATCACCGAAATTACCCACCCTACTGTTGACGGCTGCACCTGAAGATGCCACGGTTAAGCTCTGAAGTTGCTCCCCAAGGTGTGTAAGATCATGAGGGGCAGAGACAAGATGGCAACACATCGTCTTTTTCCCTATCGAAGGGCTGCTGAAACACAAGGGCACAGGATTAAAGCACAAGAGGTTCTGCAGATACTGGAAATCCAGACCAACGCACACAAAACGCTGGAGGAATTACACCGCAGCGTGCAGGATTTCCTGATTCCTATTCCGATGGCCTCCTCTTCTGCCACATGTGGCCACTCTCAGGCTGGAGGAGCGACAACTTGTATTCTGACTTGATGGCATGAACATTGACTTCTGATAGCATCTCCCTCCTCCCCTTCTCTCTTATCCATTCCCCATTCTGGCCCTCTTCTTACCCTTTCTCCTCACCTGCCCATCACCTCCCTCTCCTCCTTCCCTTACTCTTTCTCCCATGGTCCTCTCTCCTCTCCTATCAGATTCCTCCTTCTTCAGCCCTTTACCTTTTCTGCCTATCACATCCCAGCTTCTTACTTCAACCCCCCCCCCCCACCACCCACCTTTCCCTTCACCTTGTCTCACCTATCTCCTGCCAGCAGGTACTCCTTCCCCTCCACCCATGGTCTCATTCTGGCTTCTGCCCCCTTCCTTTCCAGTTGGGGTGAAGAAACATTGACCGTTTATTCTCCTCCGTAGATGCTGCTGAGTTTCTCCATAATTTTGTGTGTGTTGCTCAGGGGAAACGTTTAAGTTTAGGGGAAAGAGATTTAAAATGGATGTCAGGGGCAGCTTCTTCACAGAAAGCATGTTGCATGTTTGGGATGAGCTGCTGGAAACGATGGTCAAGGCAGGCAATTTAATAGTGTCAAAAAGCCATAGATAAGTATATGGATAGGGTGGTGGGTTTGGTTTAAAGGGCTAAATGTGGGCAGATGGGACTAATCACTGGCAACACAGCATGGACAAGTTGGGCCAAAAGGCCTGTTTCCATGCTCTATGACTCTATGACTAAGCTCTCCATTTCTTTAACTTCAACTTTGAAACTCCTTAAAATCTGCTTTTTTGTCCATGTTTCAGGTGATTTTACCTAGCCATTCCTTCTGTCACTTTCTTTGACAGCAGATCTATATCACACCTTTAAGATGTTGACGATGTTTTATAAATGAAGCTTGCCATTAATTTTAAAATAATGAGGTGAAATGCCACAGTCCAATTGTCTTTTTCAAGTCCTGTCTCATTTCCTGTACTGTGGATTCTGCTCTAATTCTGGCCCACAAGGAAGAGAATTACTCTTTGTATCTGCAGATTGATTGAACTTCCCTTTCACTTCTATTTTGCATTTGTGTTAAATGTTGACACTTGTTAGAAACTCGCCAACTTTTGGACCCAATCATATACTACTTACTGGTCAATAACCTTTCATAAACCTTTATCGGGTTGCCTTTAAGCGCCTGATCTGCCACGGAAATAATGCAAACTGACTTTTGTGTCATGGTGAATCAGTGCTCTATTTTTGCAGTTTTGTATTCTTCGCTCAAAGTTCCCCAGCTAAAGCATTTAATACTCTCCTCTTACTTTGGTACTTTTGTGTTCCAAGAAACAATGTCTTCTGTTTACTCTTGTTTTACAAACTTTATTTACACAGTCACTTTTAACGATCCATGCCTTTATTTATTTAGAGTCACAGCACAGTAACAGGCTCTGCTGGCCCGATGAGCTGGTGCTGCCCAATTAACCTACTAACCAAACATCTTTGGGATATGGGTGAAAACCGGAGCACCCGGAGGAAAGCCGAAGTCATGGGGAGAACATACAAACTCCTTACAGACAGCAGCGGCATTGAACCCGGGCCGCCCCTGCACTACACTCTAACCGCTATGCTACCATACCGCCCCACTATGACACTATACCACAAAGAAGATGATGTCACCTCCACTAACAATGTTTGCTTCTGGCCTGGAGTCAGTTTACTTTGCAGAAGAGCAAACAATCTTCCAATAAGCTGTGGTTATGAGAAGAGGATGGACTGACTATGGGTTTTGAGGGTAGTGGATTTGAAATATTATTTAAAGAGAAAAGGGCAGAGGGATAGATCTGGGAGTTTGACACCGAGAGGGTTAAGCACTTAAAATGTCGAGGTGTAAAACTTCCTCTACCCTGCATTTTGTTAGCAAAAATGCAGTCACTGGAGAACTAGATTGAGGGCAAGATGGCTGTATTGCAGGGAATGAGGGATTACTGTGTTCCCTGCTTCACAGCTGATAAGATGGACCTTCGACTCCATGATCTTGCATCTTACTGCCACAAGGTTAAGCAACCTTCAGTATCAAGGGCCCTCACCACCCAGGCCATGCTCTATTCTCGCTGCTACCATCAGGCAGAAGGCACAGCGACCTTTGGTCCCAAGCAGTCAGGTTCAGGAACAGTTATTACCCTAGAACGATAAATCAACGTGGATAATTTCACTCACCTCAGCAATGAACTGACTCCATAACCTATAGATAGATAGATACTTTATTCATCCCCATGGGGAAATTCAACATTTTTTCCAATGTCCCATACACTTGTTGTAGCAAAACTAATTACATACAATACTTAACTCAGTAAAAAATATGATATGCATCTAAATCACTATCTCAAAAAGCATTAATAATAGCTTTTAAAAAGTTCTTAAGTCCTGGCGGTAGAATTGTAAAGCCTTATGGCATTGGGGAGTATTGACCTCTTCATCCTGGAAGATTCACTTCCAAGGACTCTACAACTTATGTTCTTGGTATTATTTATTTGAGCAAGTTGTCTTCTTCTTTGCTTGGTTGGTTGTCAGTATTTGATTCTGTTTAGTTTTTCATAAATTCAATTGTATTCTTTATTTTCCTGTAAATACTTGCAAGAAAATTAATTTCAGGGTAGTGTGTGGTGATATGTATCTATCTTGATAATGAATTTTACTTTGAACGTTGAACTTGTGCTGTTCACCTGCTCTGCACTTTCTTTGCAGATGTTAAACTTTATTCTGCATTGTTGTTTTACCTTGTTCTACCTCAGTGTGAGATGATCTGACCCGTAGGATCAGTATGCAAGTCAAGCTTTTCACTGTGTCTTGGCACATATGACAATAATACACTGATTTCAGTCGAAAGGTGCACCGGCAGCCAGCCTGACAATGGCTGTCCTCACGAAAGGTCTTGTCCCGAGATGTTGACCGTTTATTCCTCTCCGTGGATGCTGTGTTCCTCTATCGTGTGTGTTGCTCTGGTTTTCCAGCATCTACAGAATCTCGTGTGTTTGTGTTAGCAGATAGGGAAGTTTGCAGCATGAATATGTGATAGATAGGGAGATACTTTATTGGTCCCAAAGGAAATTAGTGTCACAGGTAGCATTACAAGTGCACAAATATACAAGTATGGAAATATTAGAAGAGAAGTAAAAAAGAATAAAAATATAAGGTACCTCATAATTTGCCCAGGATCAGCACTACAGTTCAAACAGGTGTCTCACCTTCTCCAAGGCATTCAGGGATGGGCAATTAAAACTGAGCCTGCCAGTAACACCCACATTCTACAGATGAATAAGTAGGCTAATAGCAAGATCCCAACCATTCATTCATTTCCATAGATGCTGCCTGACCTGCTGAGTACCTCCAGCATTGTGTGTGTGTTGCTCTGGATTTCCAGCATCTGCAGATTTCCCTGTGTAAGGGAAATGTGCTGAATTCTTTATTTACTCTGTAGCTGTAATGCAGGGTGGAAATAGCCATTTGGGGCCTTCAAAAAGCAATTGGATTGGCACAAAAGAGAGCATAATTTACATGGGATTGGAAAAGGGGATTGATATTGAAATTGGTTTATATTGGCACCTGTACCAAGATACCTTGAGAAGCCTGTGTTGCATACCGTTCATACAGATCAAATCATTACACAGTGCATTGAGGTAGAACAGGTTAAAGCAGTGACTGGATGCAGAGTAAAGTGTAACAGCTGTGGAGAAAGTGCAGAGCAGGTGAACCATGAGGTACAAATCATAACAAGGCAGATTGTGAGGTCAAGAGTCCAATTTATTGACTGACAGGATTGCTATATTTGGAGTTGGCATATGTATGATGGGCCCAATGGTTTCAATCTATACTATAACTGTCTGCGATTCTATAAAACTGGAGTGATAACATTAATTAGGAAGACTGAGAAGAGACCATCTGGAGCAGCAGACACAAAATGCTAGAGAACACCTCAGGTTAGGCAGCTGGACTGACGAAGGATCTCGGCCAAAGACTTCAGCTGTCCATTTCCCGTCCGTAGGCGCTGCGTTCCAACAGCATTTTGTGTGTGCTGCTCCAATTTTGGGCGTCCTGTTTCCCAAAGAAGCCTTGACCAATTCAGCAAAGTGTTTTGCAGGAGGAGAGGTTACAGTTTCATGGAGACTTGAAGGTTGCTATGTACCAGTATGTTGCACAGCCAAAGCTCACTCCACCATTGAGCATATCTACAAGGAATACTGCCACTAGAAAGCAGCTTCTGTTATCAAGACAATACACACAAAATGCTGGAGGAACTCAGCAGCATCTATGGAAATGAATAGATAGTCGACGTTTCAGGCCGAGACCCTTCTTCAGGACTGAGAAGGAAGGGGGAAGATGCCAGAATAAAAAGGTTGGGGGGGTTGGAGAAGGAGGCTAGCTAGTGGGTGATAGGTGAAGCCAGGTGGGTTGGAAAAATAAAGGGTTGAAGAGGAAGAAATCTGATACGAGAGGAGAGTGGACCATAGGAGAAAGAGAAGGAAGAGAGGACCCAGGGGGAGGTGATAGGCAGATGAGAAGAGGGTAAGAGGCCAGAGTGGGGAATAGAAGAAGAGGGGAGGGGAAGGGATTTTTTTTTTACTGGAAGGAGAAATTGGGATTCATGCCATCTTTCAGCTAGCTTCCTTCTCCTTCAGTCCTGAAGAAAGGTTTCAGCCCGAAACATCGGCTGTTTACTCCTCTCCGTAGATGCTGCCTGACCTGCTGAGCTCCTCCAGCATTTTGTGTGTGTTGCTCTGGATTTCCAGCACCTGCAGACTTTCTCATGTTTATACTTTGATAATAATTTTACATTGAACTTTGAAATCAGTCACAAGGGTAACTATTTAGGATCAAAATAAGATGGTTTGTTTATCACTTTCCCTTTCAGTTGTCAACTTTCATTTGCTTATGTCAGTATATTGGCCAAGGCTTCATAATTTTGCCAAGGCTTCCCTCATTAATGAGGCCAGTTCTGGTTGCTTCACTGTAGGAAGAGCATAGAAGCTTTAGAGAGGGTGCAGAGGAGATTTACCAGGAGAGAATGTCTTACGAGGAAAGGTTGAGCAAGCTAGGGCTTTTCTGTGTGGAGCAAAGGAGAATGAGAGGTGATTTGGTAGAGAGGTACAAAATTATAGAGGAGATAGACTGAATGGAGAGTTTTTCCTAGGGTGGAAATGGCTAATACAAGGGGGCATAATTTTGAGATGATTGGAGAAAAGTATAGGGGGATGTCAGAGTGTTGGGTGTGTGGAATGCACTGCCAGGGGTGGTGGTAGAGGCAGATACATTGGGGGGTATTTAAGGTTAGAAAAATGGAGTATTATGTAGGAGAGAACAGTTGGACAGATCTTAAAATAGGTCATCACAGCACTGCGGGCCGAAGGGCCTGTACTGTGCAGTAGTGTTCTATGATCTACTGGTAAATGAAATGGTCTACATTGCAGAATAACGCTCGTCCTTGGCGTCCTCTTTGATCTGGCGAGAGTGCTGTGCTTCTGTGGTCTCTCTGCTGAACTTCCCAGCACATTAACGGTTAATGTACTGCACCAGGTTTCTAAGAACTGTGAAGTCACCCAGCAAACAAGGAATTTGTGTTTCCATTTTAACTTGCAGTGTCTAGGTGACTGACCTGCTGGTTAGTAACCGGGATCAATAATTTACCTCTCTCCTGCAAACTAGTACATTTTAACCCAGATAGCTACTTGTAGCCACACTGTTTCTTGTGGGGATGAGTACATGTAGAAACCAGAAGTAAAATGATAATCTGAAAAGTTTTGTTTTGATATTAAGTCCTGGTATAATTTAGCTTCTTTTGTTAAAATGGACAATTATGGTTTAAATAGTTTTATTTTTAACCATATAACAATTATGGCACAGAAACAGGCCATCCCGCCCCTTCTAGTCCGTGCCAAACGCTTTCTCTCACCTAGTCCCACTGATCTGCACTCAGCCCATAACCCTCCATTCCTTTCCTGTCCATATAACCTATCCAATTTTACTTTAAATGACAATACCGAACCTGCCTCTACCACTTCTACTGGAAGCTCGTTCCACACAGCTACCACTTTCTGAGTAAAGAAATTCCCCCGTGTTACCCCTAAACTTTTGCCCCCTAGCTCTCAACTCATGTCCTCTTGTTTGAATCTCCCCTACTCTCAATGGAAAAAGCCTATCCACGTCAACTCTATCTATCCCCCTCATAATTTTAAATACCTCTATCAAGTCCCCCCTCAACCTTCTACACTCCAAAGAATAAAGACCTAACTTGTTCAACCTTTCTCTGTAACTTAGGTGCTGAAACCCAGGTAACATTCTAGTAAATCTCCTCTGTACTCTCTCTATTTTGTTGACATCTTTCCTATAATTCAGTGACCAGAACTGGACACAATACTCCAAATACGGCCTCACCAATGCCTTGTACAATTTTAACATTACATCCCAACTCCTATACTCAGTGCTCTGATTTATAAAGACCAGCATACCGAAAGCTTTCTTTACCACGATGATGACTAAAGTCCAAGTGGAGTTTCCTGCCATCTGTGTGAGTCCAGGTCTGTACAGGTGTGCAATGTCTCAGGACAGAACAGAAGGACGTCCCTTTAGAACAGAGATGAGGAGGAATTTCTTTAGCCAGAGGGCGGAGAATCTGTGGAATCCATTACCACAGATGACTGTGGAGGCCAAGTCTTTGGGTATATTTAAAGTGGAGGTTGATAAGTTTTTGATTAGTAAGTGCATCAAAGGTTACAGGGAGAAGACAGGAGAATGGGGTTGAGAGGGATAATAAATCAGCCATGATGGAATGATGGAGTAGATTTGATGGGCCGAATGGCCTTTCTTCTCATATATTATGGCTTTAAAAACTTACTTTCAGCATCTTCACAGGCATATATAAGCAGCATTCCTAGGAAAACAAGTCATACACTTTTTTTTAATAAAAAACACAATTACAACTAAAAAACCAGTATTATTGCAAAGTGATAAAGATCTTTAAAGATTAATTTTACTTGTCATATGTTACATCAAAGCATTCGGTGAAATGTGTCATTTGCGTCAAAAGCCAACATAGTCTGAGGATGCACAGAGGACAGCCTGCAAGTGTCACCATGTTCCTGGTGCCAACATAGCGTGCCTACAATTTACTAACCCTAATCTGTATGTCTTGGGTACGTATGTGGGAGGAGACCTACGTGGTTGCGGGAAGGACGCTAAACAGGCATCAGCGGGAATTGAACCCCAAACACTGGCACTGTGAAGTGTTAGACTAACCTCTACATGACCATGCCACCAGTGTGGTCACAGGGCTGCTAAACTAACCACTAGGATTCTACCAGTTGGTTGAAGGGAGTAAATACCTGTTGTGACCCTGGTGATATGGGACTTCACCTCCTTCCTGAAGGCCAAACAGTGTAGGTTATTTCGGCTAACGAGGAAGAAACACTTATTTCTCTGGACCTGTTGCATTCTCACATAAAGCACGCAACACTACAATCTCCACCCCCCCCCCCACCCCCGCCTCAATGTATGACTGGACACTGTGTGGACTTTGGGTGAATTTGCGTGAAGCAGTAAAGCATCAAAGATCACCAAAGACTTGAGAGGTCAAATGAAAGGGGAAATGGTAGAGGCCCCTGAGGTACAGGGGGCTCTTGGGGTCCAAGCCCATAGTTCACTGGAGGTGGCTCTGCAAGTGGATAAGGTGGTAAAGAAATTCCTATGGCGTGCTTGGTAGAGCAGTTGAGTATAAGAGTAAGGAAGTCTTGCTGCAGCTGTATAAAACTTCAGACACACCACACTTGAAATATTGTCAGTAGTTCTGGTTATTCCATTATAGGAAGGATAGAGTCATGGAGCACTACAGCAGAGAAACAGAGACCCATCGACCTGCACCCAGACCATAGCCCACCATACCCTCCCACCTCTTAGATGTTGAAATCGAACCCACATCCACCACTTCCACTGCCAGCTCGTTCCACTCTCGCACCATCCTCTGTGAACAAGTTCTCCCTCATGTTCCCCTTAAACTTTTCACCTTTCACCCTGAGACTTACCTCTACAAGATGGCGACATGATGTCATATTGGTCAGCACAGCATCTTACAGTACAGGAGACCCGGGTTCAAATCCCGCTTCTGCCCATAAGGAGTTCATAAGTTCTCTCTGTGACTGTGTGGGTTTCCTCCCACAGTCCAAAGACATAACGATTGTTTGGTTAATTGGTCATGGTCATTTGTCCCATGTTCAGGTTAGGATTAAATAGGGGGTTGCTAAGCGATACGGCTTGAAGGGCCATTAGAAACATAGAAAATCTACGGCACAATACAGGCCCTTCGGCCCACAAAGCTGTGCCGAACATGTAAGGGTCTATTCCGTGCTGTATCTCAGTAAATAATTTAAAAAATCTCCCCTTGTTCTACTTTAATTATTCAACCTTCCCTGATATGGGAAGGTTGGAGACTTTGTGGAGGGGTTCACCAGGATAGAAGGTATGAGGTACAGTGTAAGGAAAGGTTAGACAAGCCTGAATTGTTCTCCCTAGAGCTTTGAAGGCTGAGAGGGAACCTGATAGAAGTTTATAAAATTAACTCCCATCTATGAGAGGTAAGCAGACAGAACTGTTTTTACAAGGTAGAAATGTCAAACCCCAGAGGGCACGCTTTTAAAATGAGGGGAAGTGACAGTTGGGGGAAAAGATTTAATGCAGAATGGAAGGTGCCTGGAACGGTTTACCGGGGGTAGGAGTGTAAGCAAGCTGTTTGGTGGAGTTAAGAGTCTTTTAGATAGACACAGGAAGATGAAGGGAATAGAGGCTACTGTGACACCCATGGCCTTCTCTTCCAGTAATATAACCACTTTGACGGCCCATAAAATAAGTGGCATGATTGCGTGCTGGTTAAATTACAGGATTGCAGCCAGAGTTCTGGACCGTTGATATGGAGAATCAAGTTCAATTCCTACACTGCTCCCTCTAGGGTGTGCAGCCGCGAAGTGACAGAAATGTTGCTGCACAGCAGGAATTTTCTTTCACATGTTGTTATATATGTCTTGATCCAGTATTGCAAAGAGCAAGCTAATGAATGTAGCGGTCCGATCACTAACTGCTGCCTGAAGATTTTGACCAATCCAGAATATCAAGTAGCGTTAACATGTCCTTAACGATGTTTTAAAAGATCTGGCATGTCTTTGTAAATTCCTTCAGAAAAGCTGTTTGAATGCATTTGAAGCACTGCAGTATTGGAAAAGCAAAATTTAACAAGTTACATTCACAGTATCTTGGTGATACTGTTTATTGGCGTGACAAAGCGAAAGATCTTGCATCTGTGTGTTCTGATGTTGATACTGTGCCTAATATTCACTTCATTCAACATGTGTGTAATCACTTGGATAATAGGTTTCCTGATGATGAGTTGAGAGAATGGAAAGCTCTTAACCCTGTTGCTATTGCAAACACAACCAATTTTAATTGAGTTGAGTTGTTCTCCGATTTTGGCAATTCACTTGCAAACGTTTTGTCACCATGCAAGGAGCCATTATCGGTGCACAATTAACAGCGCACTGATGATGTCTCCTCATATGGTGGTGAAAAGTTTGCAAGTAACTTGCCAAGGTCAGAGAACAGCTCAACCCAACCTTTGACCACCCAAGCCACACATTTTCCAGATTATTTCCAGCCCATTTTGAATTTGGAAAAGAGAATATTGTACGACTGCCAAAAAAATACTCAGCTACTATTACGTCTACAACAAAAATGTACCCTCAAAAATATCACAGCAATACTGACAAATTTCTGGTTCAATTTAGACGTTCACTGATATGTTGGACTCTGTGCTTAGAAACAAAGAAGTTGAAGAACTATCAGTTCTTGTTGACATCATTGGAACATTTCAAACTTCCAGTGCTGACTGAGAACATGGATTCAGTCTTCTGAATTCAATCGAATGTAAATCCAGAGACAGACTAAAAGTGGAGCGTTTGGATGGTCTGATGACAATTAAGCCGTATCGTTCGTCTGGATGTGAAATTAATCTGGACAGTGTTTATAGACAGTGGACTTGTAATAAAGACAGATGAGAAGTTTGCAAAATGTGAAAGATTTTCTTTGTTATACGATATTTCATTATATACTTTAATTCATAAATAAAATCAAAAGTATGCGATTTTTTGGTTTTCCTAGGGTGCATATTACAAGTAAAATTAAGTGCTGCAGTTTTCAGGCCATGTGAAAGTTTCCTGATCAGAGCAATGGTTGGTCCACACAGCTGAAAAAAAAATTGAGAGAATGTTACATAGCAGATAGGAATTTAAACTCAGGTAATTAAGTAAATATGGAATTAGCAATTAGGCTAGTGTCAGTAACCGCAAAATTACTACAAATACCTGTCTGTTTCAGTAATGTTATAGTTACCAAGAAAGTTCTTGTCTTTGAACCTGACCGCATTACGCCAAGAGGCACACAAGAAGTTGAATGTTGCCATCAGCAAACAAGAAACAGCCTACCCCGACGCCTTTCAAGTCATTGTCGTGGGCTTCAGTCAGGCTTGTTTGAAGACATCGCTACCCAGTTATCATCAGCATATAACCTGCGGCACCAGGGGTCCCAACACACTGTTGTACTACAATTGGGAATTCTATCCCTAGACCGCATTTTGGGAAATCTGATCACTTGGCTGTCCTCTTACCTACATACGGCCGGAGGTAGAGGAGCGTAACAAGATTGCTTTGAGTTGTTAGACAAGGCTGTGTTCAAGGGTCTGAATGAATACATCACTGTTGTCACAGATATAAAAACAGCCATAGACAGCCACGTTCTCACAAAAATTGTCCAGAGTCTTCCCTAACCAGAAGCCCCGGATGAACCATGAGATCTGCAATCTGCTGAGGGTCAGATACAAGAGTTCCGGGTTCAGTCTCTGAAAAGCCATCTCTCATGCGAAGTGGCAGTTCCAGACCAGACTGGAACCACTGAAGGGTACTGGACAGCTGTGGCACGGCTTGAATGCTATCACCTCCTACAACGTGAAACCGAGTGACTAGGTGACAACAGGGCTTCGCTTTCAGATGAGGTCAATGCCTTCTATGCTCGCTTTGACTGTCAAAACATGGAGGAACCATCACGAACGCCTGTGATTTCAGTCTCTGAGGCTGACGTGAGAGCATCCTTCAGGAGGGTGAACTCACGGGAAAGCATTCTCCCCAGATGGGATACCTGGCCGAGTGTGAAAGATCTGTACTGATCTGGCTGGAATGTTCACTGAGATCTTTAATCTCTCGCTTCAGCAGTCTGAGGTGCCCACCGGCTATCAGCAGGCTTCAGTTATACCAGTGCCTAAGAAAAATGTGGTCATCTGCATCGGTGACTATCGTCCAGAAGCACTGACGTCCACTGATGAAGAGTTTTGACAGGTCGGTGACGAAACCTATCGAGTCGTGCCTGACAAGCAACTTAGATTTTCTCCAATTTGCCTACCATCACCAGGGATCCACAATAGATGGCATTTCATTGGCTCTTCACTCAACCCCGGGACATCTGGGCAGCAAAGATGCATACATCAGAATGCCCTTTATCGACTACAGCTCAGCATTCAATATCATCATCCCCTTAAAATTAAACATAAACTTCAAGACCTTGTCCTCAATACATCTTTGTGCAATTTGGAGAAGTGTCCATCATCAGGGACCCCCACCACCCCAGGACATGCTCTGTTCTCGCTGCTGCCATCAGGAAGAAGATACAGGAGCCTCAGGACTCACATCAGCAGGTTCAGGAGCAGTTATTACCCCTTAACCATCAGGTTCTTGAACCAAAGGGGATAACTTCACTCACCCCATCACTGAACTGTTCCCACAACCAATGGACTCACTTTCAAGGACTCGTCATCTCATGTTCTTGGTATTTATTTATCTACTTATCTATCTTTTGGATTTATAGTTTATTGCCTTTGGTTGTTTATCCATCCCGTTGGGTGCGATCTCTCATTGATTCTATCCTGTTTCTTGGATTTACTGAGTATGCCCGCAAGAAAATGAATCTGCGTTGTATTTCGTTTACTATTTGACAGTAAATTTACTTTGAACTTTGGACTCCGAGCTTAAAATGGCTTCAGTGTACTTTTCGCATCCTCGTGCTTATCCTAAAACGGAGCCAGCTCCTGCTGAAGAGTAAGCTTACCCCAGGTTTACTGTGGAGTCACACAGAACAGAAACAGGCCCTTCGGCCCACCATGCCCATGCCTACCATCAAGTGCCCAGCTACATTGATCCCATTTACCCACACCTGAACTGTAGCCTCTGTGCCTTGGCAATTCAAGGGCTTATCCAGAATCAGAATCGCGTGAAGTTAGTTGTGGTAGCAAAACAGTGCAAAGACAAAAAAATTACCATCAATTACAAAGTATGTAGTTTAAAAAAAATAATGCTGCCATGCTTATGGGTTCATGGACCATTCAAAAATCTGACAGTGGAGGGGAAGAAGCTTTCTCTAATTGTGTGTGTGTGTCTCTCTCTCTCCCTCTCTTTCCCTCTCCCTCCCCCTCCCTCCCCCTCCCTCTCTCCCTCCCCTCCCTCTCTCTCTCTCCCCCTCCCTCCCTCTCTCTTCCTCCCCCTCCCTCTCTCCCTCCCCCTCCCTTTCTCCCTCCCCTTCCCCTCTCTCTCTCCTTCCCCTTCCCTCCCTCTCTCTCTCTCCCCCTCCCTCTCCCCTCCCTCTCCCCCTCCCTCTCCCCCTCCCTCTCCCCCTCCCTCTCCCCCTCTCCCTCTCCCCCTCCCTCTCCCCCCTCCCTCTCCCCCTCCCTCTCCCCCTCTCCCTCTCCCCCTCTCCCCCTCTCCCTCTCCCCCTCTCCCTCTCCCCCTCTCCCTCTCCCTCCCTCCTTCTGTACCTCTTCCCTAAAGGAGAAGTTCCAGATGTTAGGTTCCTTGTGAAGGCAGCCACCTTCTTGACTCCAGAAAATGCTTCGGCATTTTGTGTGTGTTGCTTGGATTTCCACATCTGCAGATTTTCTCATGTTTGTTCTTGAGTCCAGATGCTTCTTTGTGGTTGTGAAAGGCTCTGTGTCCTCCTCCTGTTTATTAATGAATTGAAGCTGTTTACAAAGATCCTGAAGTCATTTTAAGCACAAGACATTCAGCAGATGCTGGAAATCCAGAGCAACGCAGACAAAATCAGCTCTGGTGAAAGATCTCTGCCCGAAGCTTCGACTGTTTATTTCTCTCCATCGATGCTGCCTGCCCCGCTGAGTGCTTTCAGCATTTTATGTGTGTTAGTCCTAAAGCCATTTATTGAATCCAGTACTTTATTTTCCCCCTGTGACCCGGTAGTAATCCTGAAGCTGCAGAACTTGTATGTTGATGTGGAGATCTAGATTAATGAGAGATAACTTGCATTTGAAGCAATTTTTGAAGAATGATCACTACCATTGCAGACAGTAGCATACCAGTTAACACAATGCTTTACAGCACCGGCCAATTTAACTCCCCCCTCCACCTCCCCCCCCCCCTTGTCGGTAAGGATTTGTACATTCTTCCCGTGACCGAGTAAGTTTCCTGTGGGTGCTCTGGTTCCTTCCTGCATGCCAAAGATGTAAGCGTTCAGATTAGTAAGTCCTGGGAATGCTGTGTTGGCACTTGCTGACTGTCCCCAGCACGTCTTTGGGCTGTGTTGGTGCAAATGAGTCGTTGCTGTGTTTCGGCGCATGTATGACAAGCAAAGTTGATCTTTGAGCCCCCGGTACAGGATGGGGGGAGGGGGAAGAAGGAGCGAGAGGGTATTAAACTTGTGCTTGTGTGGCTCTCCCCTCCCAGATCATGTTGTTGGAGACGGCGCGGCGATACAACCACGAGACGGAATGCATCACGTTCCTCAAGGACTTCACGTACAGCAAGGACGACTTTGCACGAGCCGGTGAGACCAGCTTTCCGACAACCCTCCCTGCTGCGGGAGTGAGATTTTGCGTCCAGCCGAGCAGTCATTCCGCAGAGGGTGTATGTCACAGGTGTAGACAACACATCCTGGCCCAGTCCCTCCCAAGCCTTCCTCCCCTGCCCGTGTGTACCTGTACACTCAGGGCAAGTGACCTTTCAACCCCGCACTTCCAACCCCCCCAACACAGCCATCCCCCACCAATAACGCGGCATTTATTCCAGTGCAGCACTTTGACTCTGCCCAATACAGCCTGATTGTTTACATTTACTAGCAACATTGACAGATCCACAATCCAACGCATTTATTTCATCACAAGGGATTCTGCAGGTGTTGGAAATCCAGAGCAACACACGCAAAATACTGGAGGAACACAGCAGGTCAGGCAGCATCTACAGAGGGGAATAAATAGTCGACATTTCAGGCCAAGACCCTTCATCAAGATCATTTATTTATTTGGGTTCAGCCTGGTAGGGAATATCTTATAGTCCGGAAACACTCACATCAGCAAGAGAGACTTCCCCTACCAGCAATCTTATCAACCTTCGAATGTAATCGGATGTAAGAACACAAAATGTCAGGGATACTCAGCAGGTCAGGCGGCGTCTGGCAAGGAATGTCACCTTTTTTTTGTCGTCATTCTCAGTTCTGATGCAGGGTTTTGTCCCAAAATATTGACAATTCCTTCCCCCTACGCCCCCAAACGGATGCTGCTCAACCCACTGAGTTCTTCCAGAGATTGTGTGTTGCTTTTGTTCCCGTTTTAGTCCTTGTTTTTCGATATTTGTATCACTCTTCATGACATTTATATTTATACTTCAGCTACTCTGCATTATATTTTAGAGTGACATACACACAAAATGCTGGAGGAGCTCAGCAGGTCAGGCAGCATCTATGGAGAGGAATAAACAGACAACATTTTGGATCTTGTATTTATGATTTGTTTATGTGTTTTAACTCTTACATTTAGGGGCTGTACTTTCTCACAGACACTGACTTTTAAAAGTGATTATTTTTACTGTGTTTCTAAGTGTCATTCATTAATATTACCGTAGGTTTGGAAGCACACACGCAGTCCAGTGCTAGTAAGTTCTTCCTTCCCTGAAAGACATTATCAGGTTTTCTGATGGGTTACTGCAGTCTGGTTATTTTATGATCACCTGTACTGTTATTAGTGAAACCCCGCGGGTTTCCTCGGCGGTGTAAGTCTAGGGAAGACACACCCCGGTCCCGCCAAACCCGTGAGATTGAGGTGGCTCTCCCGGTTTGTCTGGACGCTGTGTAATTTGCTACCCTGTTACAACTCAGTGCCAAGAAACAACAGACGGCACACTGCGTACGATGAAAGGAATTATATTTATGAATCTTAACTAAAGGGCTAGTAAAGAAAAAGAAAGAAAAAAACTAAAAGGGCCCATTATAATTAATCAAATGTGCACCAATTGGAGCTCAATTCACTGATCCTCAGTCAATCTCGCTACCCAGCTCCATTGAATCACCATCTCCCCACCGGGACATGACCAATTCCCTCCAGTATCTTCTGTCTGTATCCCCCACTGAACAAAGGACCCAGCTCACATTCCAGAGCACCCGTTATCTCCAACCATAACCCAAACACTGCTTCCACAAAAAAGACCATTATGTTAGCAGTGAAATGTTTCCCAGGGTGTTACATTAGTTTTTATATTATAGATTAAATAAGGTGGCGGGGTGGAGATACGTCTCTACCAAAGGAGGTATAAGGAGCTCCTTCTCTCTGCTAGCCTGCAGGTGCCCCTTGGGCAAGGTGTAGCATCTGTTTATCTCCCCATCCGATCAGGGTCACGTGAAGCCACGGGAGCAGGTGGTGGATGGTCGTATGAGCAGCCGGTGCACATCACAAATCCCGGGTATCCGACCACTCTGACAGTCTCTGAAGGGTGTTGACAATGGCTGGGGTCACCCATCTTGTAAAGACATAGCCCCAGAAGAAGGCAATGGCAAACTAACTCTGTGGAAAAAAATTTGCCAAGAAGAACAATCATAGCCAAAGACCATGATCGCCCATGTCTTATGACACGGCGCGTAGTGATGATGATTTTGTTTAGCGTGTCGCACCAGACAGTCAGCCATTTTTGTCTGGCGCGTGGTGTCAGGATTGGTCTCCTTTCGGAGTAACCGGGTCACGATATGAACGTTCCTGACTTGGCCCTTTTTTTTTACGAGGCCGAGTGGCTAGCTCGACGCTCAACCCGGCACAGATGGAAAGCGTGCTCGGGGAGAAATGATGATGATGAGATTAAATTAGTCAAATGATTTTCAATTCCCCTGCTGAGAAGTGATGGATTCAAACACGTCCCAGTATCACTGAGTCTTGCAGTGCAAAAGGACTTCCATCAGTCACCAGATCTTTAGTTCTGGTTTAACACACATCACACTGGACGGGAGACGTAAGACATTGCAGACTCTGGAATCTGCAGCAGCAAACAATCTGCTGAAAGGAACTCGGCGGGTCAGGCAGCATCTGTGGTGGGAAGGAATTCAGGTCAAACCGTCCCCCCACCACAGATACTGCTCGACTTGCTGTGTTCCTCCAGCAGCTTGCTTTCTCTCAACACTAGAGGGTGCTGCTGTCCACAAAACTGGACACTTCTCAGGATAAACTCACCAGCGCTGGGAAACTTATTTGGGGCTTTTCAGGAAGCCGTACAAATTATGCTGAATCTTTTGACTGCAAAGATGAGCATGATTTAAAACATTATAAAATCTGTTTTTCATTATTTACTGAATGGCAGATGGAGTTCAGTCTGAAAAAGTGTGATGTGATTCACTCTGGAAAGTCAGACTTGAAGGCGGAGTACGAAGTTAATGGCAATGTAGAGGATCTTGAAGTCTATGTCCATAGATCCCTCAAAGTTGATAGGGTGGTTAAGAAGGCGTACGGTGATTTGACCTTCGTTAGTCGGGGGATCAGGTTAAGAGCTGTGAGCTCTATAAAACCTTGGTTAGAATAAATTTGGAGTACAGGTGTGTCCCCCTTTACAAACGTAGAGCGCTCCTATGAAACCTTTCTTAAGCCGAAATGGCGTAAAGCTAAGAGCCATTAATTTATATGGGAAAATTTTCGTAAAAGCGAAAATCCTCTTTGTAATGCGAAATCAGGTTGCTAATGTAGGTCTTTTGTAAAAGCGAAGTGATGTAAAGCAAACACTCGTAAAGCGGGGGACACCTGTATTATGTTTACCTCATTATAGGGAGGATGTGGAAGCTTTAGAGAGAGTGCAGAGGAGATTTACCGGGATGCTGTATGGACTAGAGAGCATGTCTAATGAGGAGAGGTTGAGTAAACCAGGGCTTTTCTCTCTGGAGTGTAGGAAGACGAGAGGTGACTTGACAGAGATGTGCAAGATGATAAGAGGCATAGATCGAGTGGACAGCCAGAGACTTTTTCCCAGGGTGGAAATAGCAAAAAATATCAGGGGTCATTATTTTAAGGTGGTTGGGGGAAAGTATAGGGTAGGGGATGTCAGAGGCAGGTTTTTTTACACAGAGTAGGAGATGCATTGAGTGTGCCGCTAGGGATGGTGGTGGAGGTAGATATATTAGGGACATTTGAGAGACAATTAGGGGCAACTAATAGGCACAAGAGATTCTGAAGATCTCAAGCAACGCACACAGATCGCTGGAGGAGCTCAGCAGGTCAGGCAGCATCCATGGAAAGGAATGAAGAGTGAACTCTTTGGGCTGATACCCTTCACCAGGGCAGAAAAGGAAAGGGAGAAGCCACAATAAGAATGGACCAGATGGGCCAAAGGGCCTGGTTCTGTGCTGTACTTTGATTCTATGACTCGAAGGAGGAGTGGAAGGAGTACAAGCTGGAAGGTGATAGGTGAAGCCAGGTGAGGGGCCAGGTAGGTGGTGGGGAGGTGAGAAGCTGGAAGGTGATAGGTGAAGCCAGGTAGGTGGGGGGGAGGTGAGAAGCTGGAAGGTGATAGGTGAAGCCAGGTAGGTGGGGGGGAGGTGAGAAGCTGGAAGGTGATAGGTGAAGCCAGGAGAGTGGGGGGGGGGGGGTGGTGAGAAGCTGGGAGGTGATAGGTGAAGCCAGGTGAGGGGCCAGGTAGGTGGGGGGGTGGTGAGAAGCTGGAAGGTGATAGGTGAAGCCAGGTGAGGGGCCAGGTAGGTCGGGGGGAGGAAGGTGAGAAGCTGGGAGGTGGTAGGTGGAAAAGGTAAAGGGCTGGAGAAGAAGGAATCTGATAGGAGAGCAGAGGGAAGAAGGAGAGACAGCAGATGGAAGTGATAGCAGGTGAAGAGAAGAGGTAAAGAGGGGAGCCAGGATTGAAGAAGAGAGAAGAGATGTATAATAGGCACATGGATGGAAGAACAAATGGAAGACTGTGGGAGGGAAAGGTTAGATTGAACTTGGAGCTGAGTTAAAGGTTGACATAACGTTGTGAGCCAAAGAGCCTGTAATGTTCTATGTCAACTTGATTGTTGTGTCCGAAAAATCCAGGAAATAATACCCTGTAAATCATAAATAAACAAGTCTGAATCTATATTGGCTCTTGAATCAGGAGGCATTGGGCTCCAGTGACTTACACACACAGACACACACACACACACTCACTGACCCAGCAGGGCTGCATCCATGTCAGAGATCCAATCTTTCACCTGCAATTTTTGTCCCCACGGACATCAGAAACGTCGCCTACACCCCCCACCCCCCCACCCTCCCTGCTACCTGATGAACTTCCTTTGTCTCCCTCCCAGCTCGGATGAAAAGAGTCTCTGATCTGTTTCTCTTCCCACTGATGCCACCAGACCTGCTGAGGATTTCCAACATCTGTTTAAAATATCTTTTTTGTTTGTTTGTAAGGGGCTGCCCAGCATTTTCCTTTTATGAAAAAGTTTATTGAAATGATTACAATATTGCAGTGATGCATTATACAATATACCATACTTCATAAATAGAGATAATGAAACATTACAGCACAGTACAGACCCTTCAGCCCACAATCTTGTGCCGACCTTTACACCTACCCCAAGATCAATCTAACCCTTCCTTACACATAGCCCTCCATTTTTCTATCATCCATGTGCCTACTTAAATGTCCCTCGTGTATTTGCCCCTAGCAGCCTGTCCACACACCCATCGCTCTCTTGTGAGTAAAAAAAAAACTGCTTCTGACATCTCCTGCTATACTTTCTTCCAGTCACCTTAAACTTATGCCCCCTTGTATTAGCCATTTCCGCCCAGGGGAAAATGTCTGAGGCTGTCCACCCTACCTCTGCCTCTTACCACCTTGTCACCTCTCATCCTTCGTCACCCCAAGAGAAAAGTACTAACGCCCTCAACATTTCCTCTTAAGAATGTTGATAATAATCATAATAATCACTTTATTTATTGAGCACTTTTCATACAGACAATGTAGTTCAAAGTGCTTTGCAATGGGATAAAGCACAAACATGAAAATAAAAAGATAAAAATTAAAATAAACATTAAAAGACAAAAAAAAGATGTTGGTTAAAAGCAAGGTTAAATAAGTGGTTTTGAGCTGGCATTTTAAAAGTGCCAACTGAGTCTGCATTCCTCACAGTTTTCCACAGTTTAGGAGTGTAGTTCAAAAACGCTGACTTGCCGATTATCTTTTGTGGGGGATTGTTTAGATTTAAGGGGTCCCTGAGCATTTGAGGACGATTGTAAAACAAAAGTAATTCTGCGATGTACTCTGGTCCCAGACCATTAAGAGGTTTAAAAACAAGTAGGATCTTTAAAATCAATTCTAAAAGGTACAGTTAGGACGGAGTTAGCAGAGTTCTAACAGTTAGCAGAGTTAGGACGGGAGTGATGTGCTCCCTAATCCTGGTTCTACTTAAAAGTCTCGCAACAGCGTTCCAAATGAGCTGAGGTTTGTCAGTCATTTGCTTTAGACATGCTCTCTAGTCCAGGCAAATCTCCTCTGCACCCTCTCTAAAGCTTCCATATCTTTAGATGACTTTTATACAGAAGTTTATTGAAATGATTACAAGTCAAGTCACTTTTATTGTCATTTTGACCACAACTGCTGGTACAGTACACAGTAAAAATGAGACAACCTTTTTCAGGACCATGGTGTTACACGACACAGTACAAAATCTAGACTGAACTACGTAAAAAAAAACACAACACAGAGAAAGCTACACCAGACTACAGACCTACCCAGGACTGCATAAAGTGCACAAAACACAGTGCAGGCATTACGATAAATAATAAACAGGACAATAGGGCAAGGTGTCAGTCCAGGCTTCGGGTATTGAGGATAATAATGTGCATTATTATACAATGTACAGGACTTTGTTAAACGCAGTATTTATAGTTATCACCTTCCACAATACACTCGAACTCCTGTGGTGCCCAGTGCTCCTGGAAATTCCCTCGTGTATCTGTGGACATGGTGTGCTCCTTCTCCAGGGACACCTGGGCATGAGCGTAACTCCGGAAGGTACTGCCCATTTGCACTGTCCAATGATTTTACAAGAGTGGGACTTCGAACAGGAGCAGCCGCATTGGGTGTGGTCTAGGTGGAATCCCTTCCTGACCCCTCCACTGTCCGGTGAACCAGAGCCCTGGGCGGAGGTACTGTGCGTTCTGGTTGGTGCGCTGACCTGGTCTGATGCCTCTCTCTCTCTCTTGCAGGGCTGCAGTTTGGGTTCATTAACCCGATCTTCGAGTTCTCGAAGGGCATGAGGAAGCTGCAGCTGGACGACGCCGAGTATGCACTGCTCATCGCCATCAACATCTTCTCTGCAGGTCACTTGCCTTCTTTTGGGGGAGGAAGTAACTCGTCCTTGTTTCAGATACGGGGCAAGTGGAGTTTAGAGGGCTCAGAGAGCAGTACACCCTTCAGCCCACCGAGTCTGTACTTGACCACGATGCCAAATCGAACTAATCCTATCTGCTGGCACGTGGTCTGTATCATTTCATTAACTGAGAGACAGTGCAGATTAGCCTAATCACGGGACAATTTACAATGACCAGTTAACCTACCGACCGGCACGTCTTTGGACTGTGGGAGGAAACCAGGGCGGTCATGGGGACAACGTACAAACTCCTTACGGGCAGCGGCAGGAGTTGAACCCGGGTTGTTGGTACTGTAAAGCATGGCGCTGACCACTGCACTACCGTGCCACCCCTGCTGGTATCTGTGCCCCCCCGAATGACCAAGAGCCGCTGCCATCGCTGCTTCCGCCGGCCCGGGAAGGGTGTTCCAGGCGCCTACCGGACTTCCGCTTCTCACCTCGAAGCGGTTATTTCACGTTTCCGTCCTGAGTGATAGAGTCTGACTGTGCACCCTGTCCAGCTCTCATCATCTCAGCCTCTGTGGTTACAATAACAGGCTCGAGCCCAGGACCGATTAACCTTCACCAGGAAACAGCCCGGGTTTGTCCAACCTCTCCTTATCGCACGTCCCCTCTCATCCAGGCAGCGTGTAGGTGACCCTCTTCTACACCCTCTCCATAGCCCCCACATCCTTTCTGTAATGGGGTGGCCTGACTTGTCTCATACAGCTTCAACGTGATTTCCTGACCAATGGAGGCAAGCTTGCTCTATGCCAAACTCCCTCTCTACTTGTGTTAGGGAGTCATAGAGCACTACTGGCCCTTCGGCCCATCAAGTCCATGCTGTTCAGGGAGCTGACAATACAATTTACCTCTACGTCTGGTCCTACTGTGAGCATGTTTCACCTTGTCGGAGGTTGGGGCAAAGGATTTGGGATTGGGATCAGGAAATCCCAAATCCTGGGGTAAAGAGATCCCAGTACATCTCTTTCTCCTAGCATTTGCTCATAACCCCAAATTCCTCATTCCAGTCTCCAGCAAAGTGAAACACCGTCACAGCAGAAGCTGCAGTTTGCCTTGGAGCAGGGAAAACCTGACAGGGGTGTTTAGAAGACCGACCAGAAGATAGAGGAGCAGAATTAGACCATTTGGCCCATCACATCTGCTGTACCATCCCATCATGGCTGATTTATTATCCCTCTCAACCCCATTCTCCTGCCTTCTCCCTGTAACCCTTAACGCCCTTACTAATCAAGAACCTATCAACCTCTGCTTTAAATATACCCAATGACTTGTCCTCCATGTTTGCCTCTGGCAATGAATTCCACGGATTCACCACTCTCCTCAGGAAATTCCTCCTCACCTCTGTTCTAAAGGGACGTCCTTTTGATGCTCCAGAGCTCTGAGTTACAGTTGGTGCCAGACTTTATAGGATGACCTTGGGGAGCTGGACATTAGATGTTTGAACAGTTTTATTTGGAAAATATTTATTATTTGAAGGTATAGCACGATAACAGGCCCTCCCAACCCGACAAGTCCATACCACCCAATCACACCCATGTGATCAATTAACCTATGAACCCGTGCATCTTTGGAATGTGTGAGGAATCCGGAGCATCCGGAGGAAATCTACACGGTCACGGGAGTACGTGCAGACTCCCTACAGGCAGTGGCGGGAATTGAACCCGGGTCTCTTAACTGCTTCGCCGCCACGCTGCCCTTTATTAAGATGCACAAACTTGGGAGGTAAGAGAGAAAGCCATTATTCCCCAAGTGAATGTGGGATTCCCGTCTCCGCAGATCGGCCCAACGTTCAAGACCACGAGTTGGTGGAGAGACTCCAGCAGCCATACGTCGAAGCACTTCATTCGTACTTGCAGATCAAGCGACCAAAGGTGAGCCAAAGGCCGGGGGTGGGGGGGGTGGGGGGGGGGGTTGCCCCTCCTGGCCTCGGAACAGCGTCGTACTTCCAGCACTTGGCTGACTCCAGCCTCTGTGGGGATGTGATCGGGCCACCGTTACCTGTCTGTTGGTTATCTTGGCAAATTTGAACCTAGACACAGAACAGTGCAGGCTCTTTGACCCATGAGGATCTTATTATTGTCACAGTGCTGAGGGGCAGTGAAACGCCTTGTTTTGTCTCCCATCTGTACAGATCACTTCATTACGTTGAGATAGTACAAGCGAAGAGCAATAACTATGCAGAATAAAGTGCTGATTGTGCCGATAGCCAGAGGCTTTCCCCAGGGTTGAAATGGCTAACACGAGGGGGCATAGTTTTAAGGAACAAGGGGGACGTCAGAGGTAAGCTTTTCACGCAGAGAGTGGTGGGTGCGTGGAGTGCTCTGCCAGCGACGGATACAACAGGTTCTTTATGAGACTCTTTTGATAGGTACATGGAGCTTAGGGAAGTACAGGGCTGTGCAGAAGGGAAATTCTAGGCAGCTTCTAGAGTAGGTTACATGGTCAGCACAACATTGTGGGCCGAAGGGCCTGTAACGTGCTGTAGATTTCTAAGTATCAGTGTTTAAAGCGTAACACAAAGTGCAGTGCAAGCAGATGACAAGGTGCAAGAGCATAGTGAGGTGCTGAGGTCGAGAATCCTTCTCATCATACTATAGTTCAAAGTAAGTTTATTCTCGAAGGTCATACGTGTCACCATACACCGCCCTGAGACTCGTTTTCCTCACGCGCAGTAAATCCAAGAACCATGGTAGGCGGACAAACAACCAACGTGCAAAAGACAACAAACCGTGCAAATGTAAAAGAAAAATAAATAATGATATGAATAAATAAATAAGCAATAAATATCAAGAACATGAGATGAAGAGTCCTTGAAAGTGAGTCCATAGGTTGTGGGGACATTTCAGTGATGGGGGCAAGTGAAATTGAGTGAGGTTATCCACACTGGTTCAAGAGCGTGATGTTTCAGGGGGTAATAACTGTTCCTGAACCTGGTGGTGTTGAGTCCTGGGGCTACTGTACCTCCTTCCCAATGGCAGCAACGAGAAGAGAGCATGGCCTGGGTGGTTGGGGTCCTTGAACGAGGACGCTGCTTTCCTGCAACAGGACTTCGTGTGGATGTGATGGGCTTTACCCGTGATGGACTGGGCCGTATCCACTGCTTTTTGTAGGATACGCCATTCAAGGGCATTGGCGTTTCCATACCAGGCTGTGATGCAACCAGTCCGTATACTCTCCACCACACTTTTAAAGAAGTTTGTCAGAGATTTAGGTGCCATGCCAAAGCTTCGCCAACTTCTAAGGAAGTAGAAGCGATGCTGTGCTTCCTTTGTAATGGCACTTGCGTGCTGGACCCTGAGCAGGTCCTCCAAAATGATAACACCAATGAATTTAAAGTTGCTCACCCTCTCCATCTCTGATCCCCAACGAGGACTGGCTCATGGACCTCCCGTTTAATATAGGATCATTCGGTAGTCTTATATCAGCTGTCCTTGAGCCTGGTGGTACGAACTTTCGGGCTGTTGTATCGTCTGCCTGACAAGGGTGGAGAAGAAGGAAGAATGTCTGGGGGGTGGGTGGGGTATCAAGCCATTGGGTATACTTAAAGCGAAGGTTGATAGGTTGTTGATTAGTAAGGGCATCAAAGGTTGCACACTTGTACATTTCCTCTGTTCTCTTTCCAGTTTAAAGGCGGCACCTTTTACGGCCAGTAACTCAAACCACTCTGTGACTGTATTTGTGACCTAAATGAAACAGCCCATTTCAATCTACCTTGAACTTCTTGCCCATCAGTAATCTCTACCTGGTCTTTCTCACGTTGCAGGACCACCTGATGTTCCCTCGCATGCTGATGAAGCTGGTCAGCCTCCGGACGCTGAGCAGTGTCCACTCTGAGCAGGTCTTTGCCCTCCGGCTGCAGGACAAGAAGCTGCCACCCCTGCTCTCCGAGATCTGGGATGTTCACGAGTGAAAGAGGACAATGCCGTGAGCTGGAGTGGAGAGGAGGGCAGCGGATGTTTCTTTCCAAAACTAGAAATGGAACTGAGAAAGATATATTAAAAAAAATAGCCTGGCTTTTTTAAAAAAAACTAAAATTGAAAAGGAAAAAATTACAAGACGGTCTGACCAACATGGGGGAAGGGCGGATTGTTGAACTCTCACAACTATTGAACTCACATCGTGAACACAGGACACGATGGCTGAATGGGGTGGAGGTGTCCATTGCTGCACTTCCTGAACTGAGCTCCAGTCCTCCCCAGAGCAGGGGTATCGTTACCCCCCTCAACTACCGTTGTTTAACGTGCATTGTTTGTCAAGTCCCGCCCCAGAAAAATTTTAACTGATTATTTGGGAGATATGTTTTGCCCAATAATATATATGTGAAGTTCAATGTTTTTTTTAATGAGCTAATTTTCGACTTAGATCAAACTCAATCCGGAACTCGACATTGGTTGTAGGTGTGTGTGTGTGTGTGTGTGTGTGTGTGTGTGTGTGTGTGTGTGTGTGTGTGTGTGTGTGTGTGTGTGTGTGTGTGTGTGTGTGTGTGTGTGTGTGTGTGAAGTAACCATGTGTGAGAGAGAGAGACTCTGTGTGTGTGTGTGTGTGTCTTAAGTAACCATGTGTGAGAGAGACTGTGTGTGAGAGAGAGAGAGAGACTCTGTGTGTGTGTGTGTGTGTGTGTGTGTGAGAGAGAGACTGTGTGTGTGAGAGAGAGACTGTGTGTGAGAGAGAGAGAGACTCTGTATGTGTGTGTGTGTGTCTTAAGTAACCATGTGTGAGAGAGACTGTGTGTGAGAGAGAGAGAGACTCTGTGTGTGTGTGTGTGTGTGTGAGAGAGAGACTGTGTGTGAGAGAGAGAGAGAGACTCTGTATGTGTGTGAGAGAGAGAGTGTGTGTGTGTGTGTGTGTGTGAGAGAGAGGGAGAACGAGACTCTGTGTGTGTGAGAGCGATTTGCATGCGTAAGTATTTTCTCCTGCAAGTTTGGTCTGTGCTCTATGAAGGGAATAGATGTACATCAGCCTATGTATTACAGAGAAGAAACCTATTTAGTTTTATAACAGACGTAAGCACTACACCCTGTTGGTATTGATAGCTGAAGCAATGAATTGTTGATCAGTGGTGCGTCTCCCAGGAGTCTGATAATAATCCAGATATTCACTGCTTGTTGTGTTACTGGGGCATGAAAGTCATTTTCTCTCAAGGAATCAACCTAATCAGGGGCCTGTGGATGTAGATGTTTTGTATTTTTCTTGCTTAGATATCCATGATACCTAGGACGGTGTGCATTTGGCTAATAAACCAGATCTGGTTTGGATGCCCGATTGCATCCCGAATGCACCGAGTCACCACATTTTCCCCGGATATTTATCTGCTTCAAGTTTGGGAATGCATCTCCCAACTTCTCCTCATCTCCCCCCACACCCCTCCCTGTCTCTGTGCAGTGGGGACAGGGGTACAGGCTGCTTACCGCTGCAATATCCCCCCCCCCCCCAGCTCGATGTCAGGTGCCACCTTGCTGCTGAAAACATTTTAACATAATTTTTAAAAAAAAAAATTAGATCTATGTTTTCAACAAATATTCTTTGTCAACCTTTTCATCACTGGCTTCAAGTAAGAATCAGTGATCACCGTGTGTGTATGAACAGCAAGAAACTGTTATTTCATACCCGCCACCTGCTACTTCTTGCCCACTTCTGGGGGTCTCCCGTTAACTGGTTACAGACCAGCCATGATCTAATCCACCAATCTGGTGGTAAAATCGCCCAAGGTACTTCCTCTTTGCATAAGTAACACTTTACAGCCCCAGGAATCGGGGTTTGATTCCCATCGCTGTCTGTAAGGAGTCTGTACATTCTCCCCGTGACCGCGTGGGTTTCCTTCGGGTGCTCCAGTTTCCTCCCACATACGGGTTGGGGTTAGTGAGTCATGGGCATGCAATGTTGGTGCCAATTGTGGGCTGCCCCCAGCACAAACTCAGACTGTGTTGGTTAACACCTTTCACGGTGTTTCAACGTACGTGTGACAAAGCTAATCTGCTAATCTTTACCTTTAGAGGCAGCGTTTCCCCTTTCTTACCCGCGATGTTGCCCCAGTTCACCCCCCATCCCTATCTAAAGTTTTCCTGTGGACAGGAAGTCACATGGTGGGGGTGGGAGCCCTGGAAGCTGTCTGATATGACAGCTAATCTACCCTGACCGAGTGTCCTTGAGGTACGCCTTTGCCCAGCATACGCACATTCCTGCCACAACCACCAGGCAGCGATAGTGAGCACAGACCCTTTCTCCCATTGTCCTCGATACCAGACCCAGCTTCTCGGACAATTCCGCTTGGGCTGGGGATCGGGTTCCAGACCACCAGAACATCTATCATCAGCTCAGATCACCCCGCCCCCCGATTCTTACCCACATCCTCTTCCACAAGGACCCAGATGTTCAGTGGCTTTCAGAATCACACAACAGTGATTAGGGGGTCCAATTCAGATGCTGTTTGTATTGTAACTCTTGTTGGGGTTAGGGAGGTGGAGTGGGCGTTGGGAATAGATACGCCTGAGAGGGCAGGCTGGTAAACCTGCTCCCAGGCCCCATCCAATACTGTACTTTTGCATTGTTGTCCCTAGACTGAACCTTTAGTTGGAGGCTAATCGTTTTCCTTTACAACTTCCAGTTTGGGAAAGCACTTTAGAATTAAATAAAATTATCACAAGTTTACTTGTTACTTTGGAGGTTCTTGATCGTAGCTTCGACTGTAATTCTCCTCGCGCAGACCGGAGTGCGATTTTACCACTTGGACTGTCACCTGGCTCTGAGAGTTGGTAAAAGTTTTCGAGTTAGTGGAAGATTTTCCAGCTTCCAGCAGGTTCCGTTTTATGGCATGGCAGGAGCATAGAACTTTGAACATTACAGCACCGTGTAGACCTTTAGTCCACAATATTGTGCTGACCTTTTACAATCAAGCCAACCCTTCCCTCCTACATAGCCCTTCATCATTTTATCATCCACGTGCCTACCTAAGAGCTTCTTAAATATCCTTTGACCATCACCCCGGCAGGGTGTTGCACTCAGTGTAAAGAACTTACCATTGTCATTCCCCTCCACCCTATACTTTCTCCAATCACCTTAAAGTTATACCCTTCATATTAGACATTTCCACCCTGGGGAAAAGTCTCTGGCTGTCCACTCAGATCTATGCCTCATATCGTCTTCTACACCTCTATCACGTTGCCTCTCATCCTCCTTCACTCCAAAGGGAAAAGCCCAAGCTCGCTCAACCTATCCCCCAAGACGTAACCTCTTGCTGACCACAGCCAGTGTGTAATGTCTCCAACGCCAAGCAACGTCTTGAGTGCTTAGCCTGCACTATGAAGAGACAATGGGTCGGTGGAGTTACTGACCTGGGGGCAAGCCTGGGCCA
Source organism: Hemitrygon akajei (assembly GCF_048418815.1). Lineage (NCBI taxonomy): Eukaryota > Metazoa > Chordata > Chondrichthyes > Myliobatiformes > Dasyatidae > Hemitrygon > Hemitrygon akajei. The sequence goes on from NC_133154.1 coordinate 22,269,863, forward strand.
AAGTCAAAGTGGAGATTACTGTCATCTGCACAGGTGCGATACGAAACACAGCAGGGTCACGGATCTATTTTATTCACCCAATGTTATTTCACGTTCGTTAGTTCCTCTCCGTGCCTTGTGGCACACCGGGCAGAAAGCTTGCCATTTCCTTATGGATTTTGTCTGTTTTTTTGTGAGGCCGAGTTGCTCGTTCAGGTGGAAAGCGTGCAAGGAGCCGGCTGGATTCGAACCCGGGATCACTTGCCTCAAAATCTGGTGCTGATGTCCTCCTCCTTCAAGGAATGGGGTTTCCCTTCCTCCACTATTGCTGCTGCGCTCATCCACATCTCCTCCATTTCCCAAACATCGGCACACTCTCCATCTTCCCACTGCCCTGTCAGGGATAGAATTCCTCTTGTCTTCACCTACCATGCACGAGCCTCCGCATTCAGCAGATCATCCTCTACAACTTCCACCCTCTTCAATTGGACACTACCACCAAATATATCTTTACCTCACTACCCCCCCCCCCACAAACTAAGATAAAGTTAAGTTTATTATCATCTGCACAAGTACACAAGGCATTTGATAAGGTACCCCATGCAAGGCTTATTGAGAAAGTAAGGAGGCATGGGATCCAAGGGGACATTGCCTTGTGGATCCAGAACTGGCTTGCCCACAGAAGGCAAAGAGTGGTTGTAGACGGGTCATATTCTGCATGGAGGTCGGTCACCAGTGGGGTGCCTCAGGGATCTGTTCTGGGACCCTTACTCTTTGTGATTTTTATAAATGACCTGGATGAAGAAGTGGAGGGATGGGTTAGTAAGTTTGCTGATGACACAAAGGTTGGAGGTGTGGATAGTGTGGTGGGCTGTCAGAGGTTACAGCAGGACATTGACAGGATGCAAAACTGGGCTGAGAAGTGATAGAGTTCAACCCAGATAAGTGTGAAGTGGTTCATTTTGGTAGGTCAAATATGATGGCAGAATATAGTATTAATGGTAAGACTCTTGGCAGTGTGGAGGATCAGAGGGATCTTGGGATCCGAGTCCATAGGACACTCAAAGCAGCTGCACAGGTTGACTCTGTGGTTAAGAAGGCGTACGGTGTATTGGCCTTCATCAATCGTGGAATTGAATTTATAGCTGAGAGGTAATGTTGCTGCTATATAGGATCCTGGTCAGACCCCACTTGGAGTACTGTGCTCAGTTCTGGTCACCTCACTACAGGAAGAATGTGGAAGCCATAGAAAAGGTGCAGAGGAGATTTACAAGGATGTTGCCTGGATTGGGGAGCATACCTTATGAGAATAGGTTGAGTGAACTCAGCCTTTTCTCCTTGGAGCGACGGAGGATGAGAGCTGACCTGATAGAGGTGTACAAGATGATGAGAGGCTTTGATCATGTGGATAGTCAGAGGCTTTTTCCCAGGGCTGAAATGGTTGCCACAATGGGACACAGGTTTAAGGTGCTGGCGAGTAGGTACAGAGGAGAGATGTCGGTTAAGTTTTTTACGCAGAGAGTGGTGAGTGCGTGGAATGGGCTGCTGGCAATGGTGGTGGAGGTGGATATGATAGGGTTTTTTAAGAGGCTTTTAGATACGTACATGGAGCTTAGTAAAATAGAGGGCTATAGGTAAGTCTAGTAATTTCTAAGGTAGGGACATGTTCAGCACAACTTTGTGGGCCGAAGGGCCTGTATTGTGCTGTAGGTTTTCTATGTCTATGTACCCATTAGGTGCAGTGACCCCCTTACTCTACAGCAGTGTCACAGGCACAGCATCAGGATCAACGATCAATGTTATTCTCTTACAGTACTGCGCAAAAGCCTTAGATGCACATATATAGCTCGGCTGCCGAAGACGTTGGCACAGTACTGTAGTTGTCAGCGTGGAGCGTAAAGTGAGTTTGTAAATCTGGCGGGAGCAAAGGATGTTGGGAATAGTGAGGGTGGAGTGCCGCGGGAAGGGTGTGGGACAGGTGGCAGAGAAGGAGTGCCAGGGTGGGGGGGGGGGGGTGGCGTGGGTGCAGACACACCCAGTCCTGAGACACCAGGCGAGGTCATTTGATTGCAAACAATCATTACAGAATGTCTCTCCGATGCTTCCCACACCCTCCCCTCTCCCTTCCCCTTTTCCCAACCAGGATTCCCCTCTCCCTGCCCCCTTCCCACTCTCAGTCCACAATAGAGACCCGTATCAGAATCAGGTTTATCATCACTCACATGTCATGAATTTTATTTTGTGGCGGCAGTACAGTGCAATGCATAAAATTACTACAGTACTCTGCACTTCAATGTCAAAGTAAATCTATTGTCAAAGCACATCACCACATGCTGCCCTGAGGTTAATTTTCTTGCAAAAGCATTCACAGTTGAACAAATACCATAGCGTTGATGAAAAAACTACACACAAAGACTGAGAAGCATCCAATGTGCAAAAGAAGACCAACAGGGCCATAAATAAAAATATAACTGATACTGGGAAGGTGAGCCGTCGAGTCCCTGAAAGCGAGTGTGTAGGTTGTGGAATCACCTCAGAGTTGAGGTGAGTGACGTAGGAGCCTGAGGGTTGCCGGGTGATAGCTGTTCCTGGCGGTGTGGGACCCAAGGCCTCTGTGCCTCCTTCCTGATGGCTGCAGCGAGAAGAGGGCACGGCCTGGACGGTGGGGGGTCCCTGATGATGGACGCTGCTGTCTTGTGTCAGTGCTCCTTGTAGGTGTGCTCAACGGTAGGCAGGGGCTTACCTGTCATTGACATGTTTTAGGAATTTGCTGTGGTGTGTCGGCAGGTCATACAACAGAAAACAACATCCAGCAAATATAAAAATTTAGAAGTTAAAGTCCAGATATCGAATAAAAAGTACCAAGTATTTACAATGCAAAGGCCTTTATAAAGAGTGGTTTAAAGTGTTTTCAGGGCAGTGACTGAAGTAATAGATTGTGGGGGGGGGGGGGGGTTAACTGGAATGGTTGATCAGATTAACTGCCTGTGGGAGTAAAGTGAATTTTTTTTGTTTTAATAGCCTTGTAGTGCTTTCCAGAGGGAGGGGACAGCTTACTGGGAGGATAATGTCCACAATGACTTTATTTGCCTGCTTCCTTGTTCCACAACTTACAATTTCTTCCATAGTTGACGTAAAACAATAACAGAAGGCAGAGTAAGGTGTCTAGTCAGGCGGCTGGGTTCTGTGAGATGAGGTGAAAGCCCAGCCAAAGATCTGTGCACACCCTGACAATTTACCTTGCAGCTCCGCATTCTAGTTCAAGAAAAAGATAAACTTTATTTCTCACATACGGTGAAATACGTCACTTGAGTCAAACGACTAACACAATCCGAGGATGTGCTGGGGGCAGCCCGCAAGTGTCACTATGGCATCCCCACAACTCACTCACCCTAACCCACAACTGACTCACCCTAACCCACAACTGACTCACCCTAACCCACAACTGACTCACCCTAACCCACAACTCACTCACCTTAACCCACAACTCACTCACCCTAACCCATACAGGTCTGTGCAAAACCCTTAGGCCACTTTTTAAAATCTGGTCTCGGGTGGCATGGCTTCTACTGAGCTCTGATCTCAACATCGTCGAGGCTGTCTGGGATTACCTGGAGAGACAGAGGCAAGCGAGACAGCCGAAGTCTGCAGGAGAACTGTGAAACTTCTCCAAGATACCTGGAACAACCTACCAGCTGATTTTCTTATAAAACTGCACGACCGCGTACCTAAGAGAACTATAGAATTTATAGAAAACCTACAGCACAATACAGGCCCTTTGGCCCATGAAGTTGTGCTGAACATGTCCCTACCTGAGAAATTACTAGACTTACCTATAGCCCTCTATTTTTCTAAGCTCCACGGACCTATCCAAAAGCCTCTTAAAAGTCCCTATCATATCCGCCTCCACCACAATTGCCAGCAGCCCATTCCACTCACTCGCCACTCTGAGTAAAAAAACTTACCCCTGACATCTCCTCTGTACCTACTCCCAAGCACCTTAAACCTGTGCCCTCTTGTGGCAGCCATTTCAGCCCTGAGAAAAAGCCTCTTACTATCCACAAGATCTATGCCTCTCATCATCTTATACACCTCTAACAGGTCACATCTCATCCTCCGTCGCTCCAAGGAGAAAAGGCCGAGTTCACTCAACCTGTTTTCATAAGGCATGCTCCCCAATCCAGGCAACATCCTTGTAAATCTCCTCTGCACCCTTTCTATAGTTTCCACATCCTTCCTGTAGTGAGGCAACCAGAACTGAGCACATTACTCCAAGTGGGGTCTGACCAGGGTCCTATATAGCTGCAACGTTACCTCTCGGCTTTTAAACTCAATCCCATGATTGATGAAGACCAATACACCACAGTCAACCTGCGTAGCAACTTTGAGTGTCTTATGGAGTCGGACCCCAAGATCCCTCTGATCCTCTACACTGCCAAGAGTCTTACCATTAATATTATATTCTGCCATCATATTTGACCTACCAAAATGAACCACTTCACAGTTCTCTGGGTTGAACTCCATCTGCCACTTCTCAACCCAGTTTTGCACCCTATCAATGTCCTGCTGTAACCTCTGACAGCCCTCCACACTATTAGCAAACTTACTAACTCATCCCTCCACTTCCTCATCCAGGTCATTTATAAAAATCACAAAGAGAAGGGGTCCCAGAACAGATCCCTGAGGCACACCACTGGTCACCGACCTCCATGCAGAATATTACCCGTCTACAACCACTCTTTGCCTTCTGTGGGCAAGCCAGTTCTGAATCCACAAAGCAATGTCCCCTTGATCCCATGCCTCCTTACTTTCTCAATAAGCCTTGCATGGGGTACCTTATCAAATGCCTTGCTGAAATCCATATACACTACATCTACTGCTCTACCATCATCAATGCGTTTAGTTAGATCCTCAAAAAATTCAATCAGGCTTGTAAGGCACAACGTGCCCCTGACAAAGCCATGCTGACTATTCCTAATCATATTATACCTCTCCAAAAGTTCATAAATCCTGCATCTCAGGATCTTCTCCATCAACTTACCAACCACTGAAGTAAGACTCACTGGTCTATAATTTCCTGGGCTATCTCTACTCCCTTTCTTGAACAAGGGAACAACATCTGCAAGCCTCCAATCCTCCGGAACCTCTCTCATCCCCATTGATGATGCAAAGATCATTGCCAGAGGCTCAGCAATCTCTTCCCTCGCCTGCCACAATAGCCTGGGGTACATCTCATCTGGTCCCGGCGACTTATCCAACTTTGTGCTTTCCAAAAGCTCCAGCACATCCTCTTTCTTAATATCTACAATACATGCTCAAGCTTTTCAATCTGCTGAAAGTCATCACTACTATCACCAATATCCTTTTCCATGGTGAATACTGAGGTAAAGTATTTGTTAAGTACCTCTGCTATTTCCTCCAGTTCCATACACACTGTCCTACTTGATAGGTCCTATTCTTTCACATCTTATCCTCTTGATCTTCATATACTAGTATAATTCCTTGGGATTTTCCTTAATCCTGTCCGACAAGGCCTTCTCACATCCCCTTCTGGCTCTCCTAACTTCCTTCTTAAGCTCCTTCCTGCTAGCCTTATAATCTTCTAGATCTCTAATATTACCTAACTCTGTGAATCTTTCGTAAGCTCTCCTTTTCTTCTCGACTAGATTTACAACAGCCTTTGTACACCACGGTTCCTGTACCCTACCATCCTTTCCCTGTCTCATTGGAACATACCGATGCAGAACTCCATGCAAATATCCCCTGAACATTTGCCCCATTTCTTCTGTACGTTTTCCTGAGAAAATCTGTTCCCAACTTAAGCTTCCAAGTTCCTGCCTGATCGCCTCATAATTCCCCTTACTCCAATTAAATGCTTTTCTAACTTCTCTGCTCTTTAAAACTGATGTAGTCACACACCAAATATAGATTTATAGATTTGCTTTATTTTTTTTTACTGTTTACTGCTTTTTAAAGAATTTTTTTGTTATTTAGAAGCTTTTAATTTCATTACTTTTGGAAGTATATTTGCTTTATAGATTTTTTTTTAACCTTTGCCAAAGACTTCTGCACAGTGCTGTGTGTTTTTGGAAAGTGGGAGAAAACGCACACAGTGACAGGGAGAACGTACAGACTCCTTACCGCCAGCAGCCAGAACTGAACCGCGATATTACAGTTGGCACTGCGGAGCGTTTGCAGGACCTGCCACTCTGCCAAGCCTCCCAGTTCCTGCTCCGGTTTCTCTGACCCACCCACAGACTGATGCAATCTGGGTGGAAATTGCCCTGAGGGAGAGCAGAGGGCTCTCTGTAGGGGAACAGATGGCGTGTGCTTATCAGCCAAGCTCTGCAGATGATGTGCTGGGTGTAGTCTGCTCCTGGGTCGCTGCGCGGCGTTCAGAAGCGGGCAGCAGCAGGAATCCCCAGAATTTTTGCGCTCATTCCCACGATCGGCTGAGTTGAATCATTAGGAAGGGAATTTCCCTACTGTGAGGAAGTAATCAGGTTTGTTGCTTCATATTCCAATCATTTGTGTTGGTTGAAATGGTTTTAATTATATTGAAGAGTTGCTAAGTGATTTTTTTAAAATGTTTAATTGCATTTTTCATTTTCAATCGTTTTGTAATAGGTTTTTAATCTTTTCCTGAGGGGAAAAGATCCAAATTAATTTACTCGTCATGTGTCCGTCGAAACACACAGTGAATTGGGTCGTTTACATTAACAACGCACACACCCAAGGGCGTGCTGGGGGCAGCCCACTATTGCTGCCACGCATTCTGATGCCAACGTAGCATGCCCACCATGTCCACACTGGGCTGCCGAGTGGTTAGTCTGACAATATTACAGCTTGGGGCATTGGAGTTTGGAATTCAGTTCTGGTGCTGTCTGTAAGGACCACAAACACTAGAACGTCTGCAGATGCTGGAAATACAAAGCACCACACACACACACACACAAAATCAACTTCCCAGCTCTTTACTTCACTCCCTCCTCCCCTCTCCCGGTTTCACCCATCACCCGCCATCTTGAACTTCTTCCTCCCCTCCCCTCACCTTCTTACTTACTTCTTACTTCTCACTTTCCCATCTTTCTTTCCAGTCCTGATGAAGGGTCGTGGCCCGAAACGCCAACTGTTTACTCCTTTGCATAGATGCTGCCTGGCCTGCTGAGTTCCTCCAGCTTTTTGCGTGTGTGGCTCTCTGCGAGGAGTTTGTATGCTCTCCCCATGTTGCGTGGGTGCCCCGGACTCCTCCTGCAGTCTAAAGACGTACCGGTTAGTATACCAACCAGTATGTTTGTGATTAAAGAGATGGGCTGCTGGGCGATGTGGTTCGTTGGGTCGGAAGGCACCTCTAAGTGTTGTCTCTAAATAAATAAACAGGGCAAAAGCACAACAGAACAACACAAGTAGCAAAAACAGCCACAAAACAAACAAGTAAACAGGCTCCTTTCCCTCCCCACCCCCCACAGACACACAGACAAGGCTCTAACTCCAGGACAGGACTCCGACCTGGACTTGCAGACTCGACCTCCGGGCCTCGACCTCTAGACTTGCTCCCCTTTGTTCTCTGACCTCCGGTAAAGTAGCATCATCGCCAAATGACGGAAAATGATGAATTAGAATTGGGTTTATTTTCACTGACTTAGACCTGAAACTTCTTGCTTTATGGAGCAGGCATAAAGCTAGTATACATTACGAAAATAAATAGTGCAAAACCAAAGGAATAACGAATAGCGTTCATGGACGGCCCAGGAATCTGACGGCAGAGGGGGAAGATGACGCTCCGAGCCGAGAGTGATGAACGAACTGAGGTTTGGACAATTTAATGCCGGGCTAGATTGAGAAGGTCGGGGTGTCATCTCAGAGGCAAGGGTCAGGCTGGTTCGGCTCACTATTCCACTGGGTTTGCTCAACCTTCGGAATCAACTCCTGTATATTTCCGAATTGGCTCCTGTAGACTTCGGAATCGGCTGTGGCGATGTCTGGTGTTGTGAGCTTCAGTTCTGAATGCTGTTCACCTCGCCAGAGAGTTTGCACGATTGTTTTTTTCTCTCTCCTTTTCTGCACATTGGGCTTTTGATGGACTTTTGCTTTAAATGGGTTCTACTGGAGTACCTTGTATCATGGCTGCCTTTAAGGAGATGGATCACAAGGTTGTATAAAGGACACATACTTTGTTAATAAATTCACTTTGAATACTCTTTGAGTGTGGATCTTCAGGATCCTGTGCCTCCTCTCTGATTATAGAGGAGGACGTGTCCCTGATGGTGAGGGACCATTCAAGATGGATGCCGCCTTCTTGAGGCAGTGCCTATTGAAGACGACCTTGATGATGGGGAAGGTTGAGATCACTGAATCTACGACCCTCTGCAGCCTCGTGCGACCCTGTGCAAGGGAGTATGTTTCCACATCTGGGGTAACTGTCCCCATAAGGAGGTCGCCCAAGAGCTCAGCGGGACTTGTGTTGCCCAAGTGGTGGGGAGAAAGGTGAGACTCTGTTTGCAGTAGGGGCTAGAGAGAGAGAAATGGGAGCATCTGCGCTTCACGCTCGAAGGCCAACGACGCAGATGGGTGACGAAGGGCGACAGAAAGTCCAGGACTCCGTTCTGGGCTCGAAGACCAGCAATGTAGACGTGGGATGAAGGACATCCGCAATTTAGCCATCTGCTCTGCGCTCGAGGGCCAGTGACGTGGACGGGTGATGAAGGACATCCATGGATGTGGGACCGTCCCAGGCCGGTGGGTCCTGGAAGGCACGAGGGCTGGCGAGTCTGCGAGCCCAGAGATTGAACCTGGAGTTTGGGGATCCATCAAAGGCTAGCCCGGGGGTGGGGGAGGGCGATGCTGAAAATCGGCTCATCCTTGTGTGCGTTGGCTGTCGACACAAATGACATATTTCACCTAGCACATGTGACAAATAAAATTGAAAGTGAGTGTTTAAGATGAGGCTGGACGAGCAAGCGAGGGAGTAGGAACCAAAGATGGCCAATGAGGAACCTGGGAGGAGTCTCCATTACAGTACAGCATACAGTAGATGGGCTGAATGGCCTCTGTCTGTGCCTTGTGTGCAATGTAATGGTGTGAAAGTATTTCTGAAGGGCAGGTACTCATAGAGTCATACAGTACAAAAATATTGAGTAGGTTACATGGTTGGCACAACATTGTGGGCCGAAAGGCCTGTAACGTGCTGTATATTTTCTATAATTCAATTTCACACACGTCTGCCCTCACCCCATCCTCCCGCCACCCTACCAGGGACAGGGTTCCTTTTGTCCTCATGTACCACCCCACCAGCCCTGTGTGCCCAGCACATAATTTCTCTGTAACTTCCGCCACCTCCAATGGGATCCCACCGCCAAACACATCTTTCCCTCCCCTCCACTTTCTGCTTTCCGCATGGATCGCTCCCTACGTGACTCCCTTGTTCATTCGTCCCTCCCCACTGATCTCCCTCTTGGTACTTAACCTTGCTTGTGGAACAAGTGCTGCCCCTGCCCCTCGCTACCATTCAGGGCCCCAGACAGTCCTTCCAGGTGAGGCGACACTTCACCCGTGAGTCTGTTGGGGTCATTTACCGTGTCCGGTGCTCCTGACGTACTTTGTAGATTGGGAGACCACTTTGCCGAGCACCTATGCTCCGTCTGCCAGAACAAGCGGGATCGTCCAGTGGCCACTTCCCATTCCCATTCCGAGATGTCCATCCACGGCCTCCTCCACCGTCGGGATAAGGCCATGCTCAGGCTGGAGGAACATCATCTGGGTAGCCTCCAACCTGATGGCATGAACATTGATTCACAAATATCCGGTAATGTCACCCACCCCGCCACACCATTCCTCATCCCCTTTCCCTCTCTCACCCTATCTCCCTACCTGCCTATCTCCTCCCTCTGGTGCTCCTCCCCCCCGTTCTTTCTTCCATGGCCTTCTGTCCTCTTCTATCAGACTCCCCTTTCTCCAGCCCGGTATCTCTTTCACCGATCACCCTCCCAGCTCTTTACTTCATCCCTCCCCAACTCGGTTTCACCTATCACCTTGTGTTTCTCTCTCTCCTCCCCCCCACTTTTAAAATCTACTGTTTAGCTTTTTCTCTCCAGTCCTGCCGAAGGGTTTCGACTCGAAACTGTTCACTTTTTTCCATAGTTCCATCGTCCCTCCAGCGTTTTGTGTGTGTTGCTCAGATTTCCAGCGTCTGAAGACTTCCTCTTCTTTGTGATTCTCTGCGCTCTGTCCAGTTTAACCACATCATTCCTATAACAGGGTAACCGGCATTCCAACAGTATTTTGTAATTACAGATTTATTTGATTTATTGAATTAAAATCCCCCAGTCTTTCTTTGAAATTCTACATCAACGTCTGATGTCTCCAGATCAATAGTCTGGTGTTTTGACCTCTGACCCAGGAAGTTAAACACTACCTTTACAACCTCGTCGTGATCTTGATCTGCCACGTTTCATAGGTTCTAACTCGCCTCTTCTGATTCGTTCCGCTGACATTATTATTATGATGCAACTTGATCGGATTAAGCACACAGGCTGTGGTTTGTTTTTGTTTTGTTTAATACACCTGCTCTGGGAAGCCCGAGAGTGTGGGCAAGGCTCCAGCGATCATCGCCGTGGCCTCGCCTCTTTTGGCAGAGCCGTTTTCAGAGCTAAGTCGCTCAGTTCTATGGTTTGGGTCTGTGCAATAATGGAAAACCCAAGAAGGTGAAATATCAGGCCTGTGGCTTTGGAAATAACCTCCCACTGCATGGCAGAAATGTTACAGCACAGGAGGAGGCCATTCAGCCCATCATGTCAGTGCCAGGCAGCCTGACCCCACCTGCAGGTCACAGCTCTCCAGGGATGGAAAGAGGCCCGTTGGCCCACATCTGCACTGTAAGACCATCAGACACAACGAGCCCATTCAGCCCACCGAGTTTGCTCTGACATTCCATCGTGTCCCATTTGCTTTCCCTCTCGACCCCACCTATGTTCAAGTTTAAAGTCATCTGACTGCATGATGCACCATCAATAACTCTCGGAGACGTGAGGCGAGATATAGGCTTTATTGGCGGGAAGAAAGAACGAGCAGCAAGTGACCACCACACAACATCCTGGAGATGAGGCCGGGGCTGTGCCTCCAATCACCTTTATACCGGGGTCCATGGGAGGAGCCACGGTCTGTGGGAGGAGCCACAGGAGCAGTCAGCAGAGTGGGGTGGGGGGGGGGGTGTCCAGACAGGTAAATGTAGTTCACCACACTGCACATGCGTACAGCCAAACGAAACAACATTCCCCACCACCCCCCCCCACCACCGGACCGCGGTGCACCCACGCAAAGTGTAGCGCACACGGTGCAAATTCAACCGCACAGGACTACAGCCTAACAAAACGGCGTAAAATATTGTCACAAATAAGCTGAAAAAAAAGTCATTCAAAATGCGCGTGAAGTGCGCAGGACAGGTAAACAGTCAACATCTCGGCCCGAAACGTCGACAGCGCTTCTCCCTATAGATGCTGCCTGGCCTGCTGTGTTCCACCAGCATTTTGTGTGTGTTGCTTGAATTTCCAGCATCTGCAGATTTCCTCGTGTTAACAGCTTATTGTCCTGGTAACGAGAGCTCGATGGTGACAGTCTCACAGCCTGAGGGAAGAAGCTGTTGCCCAGTCTGGCAGGCCTAGTCCTGATGCTCCTGTACCTCCTTCTCCCCATAACCTTTAATCAAGAACCTTATCAACCTCTGCTTTGAACATACGCAATAACTTGGCCTCCTCAACCGTCCGTAGCAACGAGTTCCACAGATTTACCATCCTCTGGCTACAGAAGTCCCTCCTCGCCCCTGAAGGAGCATCCTTTTCGTCTGAGGTTGTGCTGTCTGGTCCAAGACTGCCTCCCACTATTGGAAACATCCCCACCATCTGGTTTCAATAAGATACACCCCCACCCCGCCCCTCCGCTCAATCTTCCAAACCTCAGTGACAACAGGCCCAAAGCCTTCAAGCACTAGTCATACGTTAACCCTTTCATTCCCGAGATTGTTCTCGCAAACCAGCTCTCCAATGCCAGCACATCCTTTCATAGACAAGGGGCTCAAAGCTGCATTAAGACCATAAGACATAAGGGCAGAATTAGGCCATTCGTCCTGCCATGTGTACTCTGCTGTTGGTCGTGGCTGATTCATTTTCCCTCTCAACCCCATTCTCCTTGTAACCTGTCAATCTCAACCTCGAACACACGCAACGTTCTGGCCTCCACGGCCGTCTGCGGAGGCCAGGACATCGTCAGGGAGCGGTGTCTCAGAAAGGCAGCGTCCATTATTAAGGACCCCCAGCGCCCAGGGCATGCCCTTTTCTCACTGTTACCATCAGGGAGGAGGTACAGAAGCCTGAAGCCACACACTCAGCGATTCAGAAACAGCTTCTTCCCCTCCGCCATCCGATTCCTGAATGGACATTGAACCCGTGAGCACTACCTCACTTTTTAAATATGTACCAGTTCTGTTTTTGCATGATTTTTAATCTATTCATTATACGCATACTATAATTGATTTATTTACTTATTATTGTTTTTTTTTTCTTTTTCTATATTATGTATTGCATTGAACTGCTGCTGCTAAGTTAACAAATGCCGGTGATAATAAACCTGATTCAGAATTCTGCATCGAGCCCCTTTCACCCTAACCACAATGGCCCCTCAGATTCTAACACACATCGACGCACAGGGGAGTTTCATGGTGGACAATCACCCTCTGGACCTGCACGTTCTTGGGATGTGGAAAGAGATCGAAGAACCTGGGGAAGCCCGCATGGTCACAGGGAGAGCGTGCAAACTCCACACAGAGAGCGCCCGAGGTCAGGACAACTTGGAGATGGGAAGTAGTGGCTCCGCGTACTGCAGCTCTAGTTTATTGATAGGTTTCCAGGGTCCTTGTCATCAGCGGCTCTGCCAAGGGGAACCTCTCTTCCCTCACCCCAGGCCGTCAATCTCCAGTAAATTCACGCCAGGAGTTTAAGAACTTTTTACATATTATGGATGTCCAGTCCCTCCCCTCTCCGCAGTCTAGCAAAAGAATCGATAATTGGCAAATCGGTTTATTATGAGAGGCATTGATCATGTGGATAGTCAGAGGCTTTTTCCCAGGGCTGGAATGGCTAACACGAGAGGGCACAGTTTTAAGGTGCTTGGAAGCAGGTACAGAGGAGATGTCAGGGGTAAGTTTTTTACTCAGAGAGTGGTGAGTGCGTGGAATGGGCTGTCGGCGACAGTGGTGAAAGTGGATACAATAGGGTCTTTTAAGAGACTCCTGGACAGATATATGGAGCTTAGAAAAATAGAGGGCTATGGGTAACTCCAGGTAATTTCTAAGGTAGGGACATGTTCGGCACAGCTGTGTGGGCCGAAGGGCCTGTATTGTGCTGTAGGGTTTCTATGTTTCTAAAGAAGGTCTTATTTGTCACATGTACATCTCAACCTACAGTGAAATGCATTGTTAGTGAGTAGCCCAAGAATGCGCTGGGGGCAGCCTGCAAGTGTGGGCAAGCTTCTGGCGCCAACGTGACGTGTCTATAACTCGCCAGCCCTAACCTGCACGTCTTTGGACTGTGGGAGGAAACCAGAGCACCCGGAGGAAACCCTTGCGGCCACGGGGGTGGGGGGGGGGGGCGCGAGCACACAAACTGCTTGCAGGCAGTGGCGGGAATTGAACCCCGGACGCTGGCGTGCGTTAACGTTATGCCGGCCGTGCTGCCCGCGTACTGTTCCGTGTACCAAGCTGCGGTGAAAAGCGCTGCTTTGCACGCCGAGCTCACGGATCGGTCTGTCGAGATGGTGCGAGGGAAAACCGGAGCAGAACGCAGAACGTAGGCGAAAGGCAAAGGGTGAAAAAAGAACAGGCTCTTCCCACCGAGGTTGGGTGGAACTAGACCTAGAGGTCACAGGTTAAGGGCGAAAGGTGAAATATTTAAGGGGAACCTGTGGGGGAACTTCATTGCTCAGGTGTGTCAGCAGAAGTGGTGGACGCAGGTTTGATTTTGACATTTAAGAGATGTCTGGATAAGCACGATGGGAAGGGTACGGAGGGCTGTGGTCTCGGTGCGGGTCGCTGGGATTCGGCAGTGTAACATCTCAGCATGGACTAGATGGGCCAAAAGGCCTGCTTCTGTGCTCTATGACTCAGTGAATCCTCATGAAGGGCCTCGACCCGAAACGCTAACCGCCCACCTCCCTCCACGGACGCTGCTCGACCCGCTGAGCTCCTGCAGCAGATTGTGCATCGCTCCGGCGTCCGGCCTCCCGTCTGTCTGCGGAACGTAGTGTTCGAGTTATGGAGGAGGTGTAGGGCCCGACCGAGGGTGGCGGAGGAAGGTGGGTTTAAGCAGCAAGGAGAGGTTGCATTGGTACTTGGCGAATCACTGGTTTGGGTTCAGTTCAGGGCAAAGCGTTTGCTGTGATTCTCAGTCTGCAGGTGGCACAGACTGGAGAGACTGACTGACCCACACTCACGTGTTTCCCACGGTCATCTTGGACCAACCTGTGGAAACGTAATCCTCACTACAGAGCACTGCAGACAATCTCTTCCCCCTGGGATCGGTAAAGTGTCGCTCTATCATGGGCATGTTTCTGATTGTGTTTTTGGCATCAGTGTCTTGTCTGATTTACGTTCGGTGTGTTGTCTGCCTGTTTCCCGTTGTTACCTGAGGCTTCACTGCACTTGTACCCCTGACAGTGGCTCAGATCACAAACTCCAGGACCAGGATTAGGCCAGTTGGCTCATCAAGTCTTTCCTGCCATTCTACCATGGCCGACTTTTTGCTGGTTCCGCTGGGGCCGTCTATTGTCCAATGCGGCCTCCTCTACATTGCTGAGACCCAACGTAAATTGGGGGACCGCTTCATCGAGCACCTCTGCTCCATCCGCCACCCGGTGGCCAAACATTTTAATTCCCATTCCCCATTCCTGTTCCGACAGGTCGGACGATGGCCTCCTCTTGTGCCACGATGAGGCCACTGGCAGGGTGGAGGAACAACATCTTATATTCTGTCTCGGTAGCCTCCAACCTGCTGGCTGGAATATCGATTTCTCCTTCCAATAAAAAAACTCCCTCTCCCTTCCCTCTTCTTCTGATCCTCACTCAGGCCTCTTACCTCTTCTCAGCTGCCTATCATCTCCCTCTGGGTCCCCTCCTCCTTCCCTTTCTCCTGTGCTCCACTCTCCTCTCCTATCAGATTCCTTCCCCCTCTGTCCTTTATCTTTCCTACCCAACTGGCCTCACTTTCCCGTTCTCCTCCTTCCTCTCCCCCCACCTTTGTATTCTCTCATCTTCCCCTCCCTCTCCAGACCTGAAGAGGGGTCTCTGGCTGAAACGTTGACTGTTTGTTTATTTCATAGGATGCTGCCTTTCCCATTGAAGTTGAATTGAATTGAATGATCGTTATTGTCATTATGCACAGGTACAATGAAACTCTGCTTGGCTTCCTCTCAGGCCATCAAACAAAGTGGTAGATAAAAACAAGACAGTGATAGAAAAACAGTATTAAATAGATAAGTAGCAGAAAATAAGTTGCAGCAGCACCAGAGTATCACAGTAATGCACAAAGTGCTGTTAGTGCGAGTATTTGAGTCCTTGTGCGTGCTCACAGTTTCAGTCATTGTTCTGTGGGAGTGGTGTGATGGAGGCCACAGCTCTGGGGTGGAAGCTGTTGCTCAGTCTGTTTGTTTTGGCTTTTAGTGTCCTGAACCTTTTGCTGGACGGCAGCGGGTCAGACAGGGAGTTGCCGGGGTGTGTGGTGTCTCCGGTTACGCTGATTGCTTTCCTCCTGAGTCTGCTGGAATAGACGGTGTCCAGTCCTGGAGCTCCATCCTGACAACTCGCTGGGCCGCCTTCAGGTCTCCAGCATCTTGTTCATGTTGCTTTGGATTTCTGGCATCTGGTGTTGATGATTTTTAAAAAAATCTGTATTCTTCCCATAAATTTTAACCCCCTTACCAATCAAGAACCTTAAAATCTCTAACTTCAGTACACACCCGATGATTTCATCCCCACAATCCTCTCTGCCAGTTCACCGGCGTCTGGCTAAAGAGATTCCTGCTTATCTCTGTTCTGTCCCTTTATTCTGCGGCTGTGCCCGCTGGCCCACTATAGGAAACATCCTCTCCGCGTCCACGCGATCCAGGCCTGTCGCTTTCCCTCCATGGATGCTGTCTGAGTTCCTCCAGCGTTTTGTGTGGGTTGCTCCAGACTTCCGACATCTGCAGAATCACTTGCGTCTCCATTCGGTATCCGGTAGGTCTCAACGAGAACACTCCCATTCATCCCAGAGACATCAAACGCTTGGTCAGAGAGGAAAGTTGTAAAGAAGATTCTAGGGGAGGATGGACCCCTCATGGAGGTGAGATGCTGAATAGAGTATTTCTTGCTCTAGGTAATGGTATTTCTGAGTAGGGTATTAATAGGCTCTCTGTCGCAGCAGTGGCAGGACTTTGCCACCAAGGGGAGCTGCCTCACAGCTCTTGAACCACCTCTCCCATGTCTGGGACAGGCGGTTTACCAGAAGTCAGAACTTTCAGACAGTTGGCCTCAGGAGTCAGGGACTTTCCTGAAATTGGAACCTATAATTCCCATTCCCAGATTTATTCACCGCAGTTCTGGGTACAGTTGTGAAAGTGGTGACTTGCAGCCAATAAACTGCTCAGCCGTTGCCAATCTTGTCAGTGGCAGTAACTTTGGCCCTGCCCTGGGTCTATGGAGTGTGTCTAGGTTCCTGATGGACTAGCTAAGGGAAAAATGCCCCCATCTGCCTGAATCTTCCTTACGAGTCACATAGAGGATGTCTGTTTTCCCGAGCTATGGTTCCTATGTTTTACTCCTAAATACAGCACCCAAACAGAATACGTAATTAATCTCTCTGCACGATTCAAGATTCAAGATTTTAGATTGTTTAATGTCATTTCCAGAACAAAAGTGTAAAGGAGAATGCGTTCATTGTTATGCTGGATCCGAATGCAGCACCAAAAAAAAAAACAATAAGATAAAAAAACCCAATAATCTAAAAATAGACAATATACAATACAGTAAATACAGAAGATTATCTTATATACATAGAATCAGAACGAGGTTTAATATCACTGGCATGTGTCATGAAATTTATTAACGTTACGGCAGCAGCACAATGTAATACATGACAAATATAGAAAAACCTGAAGTAAAGTATATATGTATTAGTTAAATTAAAATAAGTAGTGCAAAAACAGAAATTAAAAAAAGTAGTGAGGTAGTGTTCAAAGGGATAGTAAATCAGCCATGTTGGGATGGCAGAGCAGACTCGATGGACCGAATGGCCCAATTCTGTTCCTGTGTCTTATGGTCTTCGTTTACGGTTTTCAGAAACTCTGTTCTATTTCATTATTTTCCTGTAAATGCCTGCAAGAAAATGAATCTCAGGGTGACACATATGTACTTTGCTAATAAATTTACTTTGATTTTGACGTTGAACTACCATTATAGAAAGGAAAGCAGTCGTAGTGTAATACCTAGATTACTACTTTATTTTAATAACGGTTGCAGTAGAAATATTGCCCAGAAAACTCAAATGATCCTCTTTCAAAAAGTGCGATGGAGTCAATTAGTGCTGCTTGAAGCTAGGTGTAGAGTCTTGGGTCTTGTGAAAGATCGGTATTGTCAAATCCGTTTTGCCAAAGATCCCAGCTATCACAGAGTCATAGAATCAGAAAGAATTACAGTACAGAAACTGGCCCTTCAGCCCACCTAATCTGTACTGAACTGTTATTCTGCCTAGTCCCATCAACCCACACCATAGGCCTCCATACCCCTCCCATCCAGGCACCTGTCCAAATTTGTCTTAGACTTTGAAATCAAACCTGCATCCACCACTTGCCCTAGCAGCTCGTTCCACACTCTCACCACCCTCTGAGTGAAGAAGTTCCCTCTCGTGTTCCCAGGTTTCACCCTTTACCCCTAACCCCTGACCTCAAGTTCTAGTCTCACCCAACCTTAGTGGAAAAAGCCTGCTTGCATTTACTGTATCTATACTCTCTCATGATTTTGCACACCTCTATCAAATCTCCCCTCACTCTTCTACACTCCAGGGAATAAAGTCCTAACCTATTCAACCTTTCCCTATAACTCAGATCCTCGAGTCCCAGCAACATCATTCGCTGTCCTCCTGGTGATTCAGCCCAGATATTGTGTTCCAGTTTGGTAATGGGTTTGTTCTCCTCCATGGATGCTGCCTGACCTGCTGAATTCCTCCAGCATTTTGTGTTAGATAAGGTGGCCCAGAACTACTCTCTTTAGTGCAGCCTGACCAACGCCTCATATCCTTCTCCGTTTCCCATCCCCTTCTCCCTCTCTCACCAATCAACTTCCCAGCTCTTTACTTCATCCCTCCCCCTCCAGGCTTCACCTGTCACCTGGTGTTTCTCTCCCCTCCTCCCTCCACCTTTCAAATCCACTCCGCAGCTCTTTTTCTCCAGTCCTGCCGAAGGGTCTCAGCCCGAAACGTCGACTGTTTACTCTTTTCTGTAGGTGCTGCCTGGCCTGCTGAGTTCCTCCGGTGTTTTGTGTGTGTGTTGCCTTATAAAGCCTCAGTGTCACATTCTTGCTCTTATGACAAACAAACGAAGTGCAAAAATTATTGTCCCAAATGAAATGAGGAAATAATTGGTGGAAGACCCAACACTGGGGAAACGAGTTAACGAGAATCTGGAGCCAGGAACTACTCGGGATGTTAGTCCTGGTTTATCATTGTCAGTGAGCAGCTCGTGTTTGCCTGATATCCCCACGCCGCACTCCAAACAACACACACAAAATGCCGAAGGGACTCAGCAGGCCAGGCAGCGTCTACAGAAAAAAAACACAGGCGACGTTTCAGGCCGAGTCCCTTGTTTGTGAGATCGTCGTCATTAGGTCGCATCTGGAATTTCCAGTTGGTGGACGATTTCCCTCCACACGCTCTGACATATTGGGTGGCAGGTTACAGCGGTGGTTTGCCTTCTGCCGGGTGAGGGTTTTTTAAGAGATTACCAGCTCTTAACTCAGCACAGATGTAGGCAGGATTTGAACTCGGGACCTCTCAACCTCAAGTCCAGCGCTGATGCCACTACGCCACCAGCCAGATCTGTGAGATCACAACATATGTAAATAGAGGGATTCAGAATGCAGAACAGAGTGTCGCAGCTACAGGGAGAGTGCAGTGCAGGCAGACAGATAAAACATGAAATCAGGTAGACTGGCAGGTTAGGAGTCCATCTTTAGTGTTTAGAGGACTATACCAATGAAGAGGGGGAGATTGATCTTGGTGCAGGTTAAAAGGGTGGCATCTTGTGGGCCGAAGGGCCTGCACGATGCTGTATTGTTCTGTTCGAATATCACTCCTCAAATGCGGAGACCAGAACTTTATGCAGTACTCCAGGATCAGTGTAAAATTCCACTATTCGACAGCAGGCAAAGGCTGAGGTTTTGTAGCAACGCACACAAAATGCTGGGGGAACTCAGCAGGTCAGGCGGCATCTGTGGAGAGGAATAAACAGCCCCTTTGCCAGGACTGGAGAGGAAAGGAGGCAGAGGCCAGAATAAGGAGGTGGGGTGGGGTATAAGGAGGCAGGAGCGATCGGGTAAAGCGGAAAGGAGGGTGGGTGGGGGAGGGGCTGAAGTAAGAAGCTGGGAGGTGATCGGTGGGGGACGTAAAGGGCTGAGGAAAGAGGAGGAATCGGATAGGAGAGGAGAGAGGACCGTGGGAGGGAGGTGAGGAGAAAAGGAGGGGTAAGAGGGCAGCTAGAGTGGGGAGTGGAAAAAGGGAGGGCAAGTGACAGAAAGTTAAAGAAATCAATGTGGATGCTGCCAGGTAGGAGACTTGAGTTCCTGACGTTTCATTCACCTTCTCGCCTTTCCTGCATGCCACCCTCGGTGCCTCACACACCAGGACCCCTCCCTTCCCACACGTTGTGGCCTCGTACCATCTGAGTAACAACCTGCTAAGTCGCCGGCCTCTCACTGCACTCCTTCTGCCGATTACTTGCCCAGCCACAGCCAATCTACACCCAGTTCCTGCTCCTCATGGACTACAGGCCTTGTTCCACCAAGCCGCTGTTGATTGTAGATGCCTGGAAGGAGTTGCTGTGACGTCACCAGCTGCCAAACTGGTTCGGCGTGTTATCAGGCTAGGTTTCGTCACTGTTTGTTGAGAGTGCGAAGGGTAAAATGCTGCTTTAAAGCTAAAGGCTTCGCTAAGGTTGTTCGTTACCTCGGTAGTGTCTCCTGTGGCTTATGGGTCTGTTTCTTCCCCTGCTGTTGCCTCACCTCACAAACAGCGGATTATGGTTCATGTGTAACGGTAAGTGCTTACTGTGCCACAGTGCCAAACACTGCGTCACTGCGTTCAAGCTCTATTCTGACTAGGAATATGTACAGATACTCTGCATGGAAACGGGCTCCTTAGCTCAACTCGTCCGTGCCAATCAAGGTGAGTTAGGGCAACACACACAGAATGCTGGAGGAACAGGCAGCATCTATGGGAAGGAATAAAGAGTCAGTGTTTCAGATCGAGACCCTGCTAAGGCGTTGACTGTTTAAGAACATAAGAAACAGGAGTAGGCCATCTGGCCCATCGAGCCTGCTCCGTCATTCAATAAGATCACGGCTGATCTGACCATGGACTCATCTCCATCGACCTGCTTTTTCCCCATGATTCCCCGACTATGCAAAAATCTATCCAACCTTGTCTTAAATATATTTACTGAGGCAGCCTCCACTGCTTCATTGGGCAGAGAATTCCACAGATTCACCAGCCTGTGGGAGAAGCAGTTCCTCCTCATCCTAAATTTACTCCCCCGAATCTTGAGGCTATGTCCCCGAGTTCTAGTTTCACCTACCAGTGGAAACAACTTTTCTGCCTCTATCTTATCTATCCCTTTCATAATTTTGGATGTTTCTATAAGATCTCCTCTCATTCTTCTGAATTCCAGAGAGTACAGTCCCAGGCGACTCAATCTCTCCTCATAGTCCAACCCCCACGTCTCTGGAATCAACCTGGTGAACCTCCTCTGCATCACCTCCAAAACCAGTATTATCCTTCCTCAAGTAAGGAGACCAGAACCGGATGTGGTACTCTAGGTGCGGCCTCACCAGTACCCTGTACAGTTGCAGCATAACCTCCCTGCTCTTCAATTCGATCCCTCTAGCAATGAAGGCCAACATTCCATTTGCCTTCTTGATCGCCTGCCGCACCTGCAAACCAACCTTTTGTGATTCATGCACAAACACTCCCAAGTCCCTCTGCACAGCAGCATGCTGCAACATTTTACCATTTAAATAATAATCTGCTTTTCCATTTTTCCTTCCAAAGTGGATGACCTCGCATTTACCAACATTGTGTTCCATCTGCCAGGCCCTTGCCCACCCACTCACTATATCTCCGTATCCTCTGCACAATTTGCTTTCCCACTCAATTTATTCCTTTCCTTGGATGTTCCCTGACCTGCTGAGCTCCTCCAGCAGTTTGTGTACATTACTCTGGATTTCCAGCGTCTGTGTTTATGTAATCTGGTCCCATTTGCTCATTTTTGCCCAGATCCTTTTAAACCTTTCCCATTTGTGTACTGACCAAATCCGAATCAAGTTGAATATCACTGGCCTTTGTCGTGAAGCGTGACAGTACTTTGCAATACATGGAAATAAAAACTATAAAGTGCAGTAAGATATAAGTGTGTGTGTATATATATATATAAAATTAAATTAGTGTAAGAAGAGAAGAAAAAAATAGTGAGGTGGTGTCCATGTGTTCATTGACCATTCAGACATCTGATGGTGGAGGGGAAGAAGATGTTTCTGAATGTTGAGCTCAGGTTCCTGTACTTCTCTCCTGATGGTAGCAATGAGAAGAGGACACGTCCTGGATTATGGTGTCATGGACGCCGGGGAGATGAGCGCC
This sequence comes from Hemitrygon akajei, assembly GCF_048418815.1. NCBI lineage: Eukaryota > Metazoa > Chordata > Chondrichthyes > Myliobatiformes > Dasyatidae > Hemitrygon > Hemitrygon akajei. The sequence goes on from NC_133154.1 coordinate 22,291,768, forward strand.
CACGATGGAGCTGAATGAGTTTGCAGCTCTCTGCAGCTTTTCCTGATCCTGTTCAGTGGCCCCTCCGGACCAGACGGTGAAGCAATCAGAGTGCTCTCCATGGTACATCTGCAGAAACTTGAGAGTGCCCTTGGTGACATGCCAAATCTCCTCAGACTCCTAATGAATTATAGCCGCTGCTGCATCGATATGTTGGCCCAGGGTAGATCTTCAGAGATGCTGACACCCAGGGACTGGAAACTGCTCACTTCTGATCCCTCGAGAGGACTGGTGTGTGTTCCCTCGACTTCCCCTTCCTTAAGTCCACTATCAATCCCTTGGTCTAACTGACGTTGAGTGCAAGGTTGTTGTTCCAACACCACTCAACCAGCTGTTCAATCTCACTCCTGTACGCCACCTCGAAACCATCTGAAATTTGGCCAACAATAGACGTGTCATCGGCAAATTTATAGTTGGCATTTAAAAAACATTTTTTATTGAATTTTCAAATAGGTTACAGAAAGAAAAAAATTATCAACCCTTCCCCCCTCCCCCTAACATATCCCTATAGAAAAAAAAGAGAAGAAAAAAGAAAGAAAGAAAGAAAGAGAAAAGAAAGAAAGAAAGAAAGAAAGAATGCCTGGATATCGGAAGATCCCTACATGCTCCATGGAGTTCATAATAGCTTTAATATGTATATGTATTTCTTTCCCCAGATAACCAATAATTTTATCTTCAGAGCACCTATATATTTAATCCTATTTTTTGTAAATAAGGGCGCCAAATTTTCAGAAATATTTCATATTTATCTATAGTTGGCATTTGAGCTGTTCCTAGCCACACAGTCATGGGTGTAGAGAGAGTAGAGCAGTGGGCTAAGCACACGTCCCTGAGATGCGCCAGTGCTGATTGTCAGCGAGGAGGAGATGTTATTTCTGTGGTTCCCTGGTGAGAAAGTCGAGGATCCAGTTGCCGAGGGAGGTACAGCGGCTCAGGTTTTGGAGTTTATTGATTAGAATTGAGGGTACGATGGTGTTGAACACTGAACCGTAGTCAGTAAACAGCAGCCTGGTGTAGCTATTACTGTTGTCCAAGCGGAGAGCCTGTGCAAGTGCATCTGCTGTAGACCTATTGTGGCGAAAGGCAGATTGCAGAGGGTCCAGGTGGGAGCTGATTCTGGCCATGACAAACCTCTCGAAGCATTTCATCACCGTAGATGTGAGTGCCTCTGGGTGATGATCATTGAGGCAGCTCACCCTGCTCTTCTCGGGCACTGGTGTGATTGCCTCCGACTACAGCTGTGAGACTGAAGATGTCCTTGAACGCTCCTGCCAGCTGATTGGCACAGGTTTTCAGAGCCCTGCCAGGTACACCAACAGGACCTGACACCTTGCGAGGGTTTCACACTTTTGCAAGACGTTCTGATGTTGGCCTGCGCGACAGAGGGATTCACACGGGTGTAGTTTCGTTCTCCCTTTCAAACTGCGTATAAGAGGCATTGAGCTCATCCGGGAACGAAGGATCACAGCCATTCATGCTGCTAGGTTCCACTTTGTAGAAAGCAATGGCTGGGCAAACCCTGCCGGAGCTGATGTGTGCCTGATTCTGTCTCTAACCTCAATCGGAATTATTTTTTCACCCTTCCACAGGTCGTTACTGGCCTCCTTGTGCGGTTCGGGTTCATTGATCTGGAATGCCACAGATCTGGCCCTCAGCAGTCTACGATTCTCCCGGTTCGTCCACCGCTATTGGTTTCAGCATGTCTGGTAGGTTCCCAAATGAGCTTTTGGGTTTGTGCGTGTGAGCGGGTGCGTGGAGGTGCGGGGCGGAGCGGGGAAAGCGGTTTGTTTTGCTGTGGTTGTTTTGTCGCTGGTTGTGTCCTGCGTTGCTCTGCCGGGCATTCTGGGAACGCAGTATTGGCGCCGGAATGCGTGGCGGCGCTCGCGGGTTGCCTCCCAGCACACCCTCGGGGTGGTTCGGCTGCTAACGCACACGGCGCACTCACATTCTGATGTTTATGTGTTAAATAAATGAAACTGAATTGAATTTCGACAACATCGCCGGTCCCTGTCAGCTATTTCCAATCAACTGTTGAATCAAATCTCTGCCAAGGATCCCATTTCCCTGACTGTTTCTCGGGTGGGCTGTCATGATTTAATGGCCTAAAGAAACTGCCCCTTGATGTGCCGCAGAGAATGTCATCACGTGGAAAATCCACTGCCTGTTATAAGGGTGAGAGAGAGAGAGAGAGATGGGGGGGGCAGTGGGAGAGGGAGAGGGAAATATATATATTCACGGGGTACAGAAAACAGTACAGGCCCTTTGGCCTGTGATGTGCTGACCTTTGGACCTACTCAGAGCCAGAATCAGGATTATTATCACCGGCATGTGACGTGAAATTTGTTAACTTAGCAGCAGCAGTTCAATGCGATACATAATCTAGCAGAGAGAGAGAAAAATAATAAAGAAAATAAAGCACAATAATAAATAAACAAGTAAATCAATTACTTATATTGAATAGATTATTAAAAATGTGCAAAAACAGCAATACTGTATATTAAAAAAAATGAGGTAGTGTCCAAAGCTTCAAAGTCCACTTAGGGATCAGGAGGTGAAGAAGCTGTTCCTGAATCGCTGAGTGTGTGCCTTCAGGCTTCTGTACCTCCTACCTGATGGTAACAGAAAAGGGCATGTCCTGGGTCCTGGAGGTATTTAATAGTGGACGCTCCCTTTCTGAGACACCGCTCCCTGACGATGTGCTGGGTACTTTGTAGGCTAGTGCCCAAGATGGAGCTGACTAGATTTACAACCTTCTGCAGTTTCTTTCGGTCCTGTGCAGTAGCCCCTCCATACCAGACAGTGATGCAGCCGGTCAGAATGTTCTCCACAGTACAACTATGGAGCTGTACTGTCCATAGTTTTTGAGTGTATTTGTTGACATGCCAAATCGCTTCAAACTCCTAATAAAGTATAACTGCTGTCTTGCCTTCTTTATGACTACATCAATGTGCTGGGACCAGGTTAGATCCTCAGAGATCTTGACACCCAGGAACTTGAAGCTAAGATCAATCTAACAATTCTAACTCTTCATCCATTTTATTTTCATTCATGCACCTATGGGAAAGTCTCTGAAATGTCCCTAATGTATCTGTGGAGAGAGCATGCAAACTCCACACAGTCAACACCAGAAGTGTGGATTGAACACGGATTATTGGAGCTGTGGGGAAGAGGATCTGTCTGTAGCTGTGGTGGTTCAGTCCAAAATCCGTGGTCCGGTCTGCAGACTGCGGACTCCAGGTTTTCCGGCGGTCCCTTGCTGCGGTTGGACTTAACCAGAAACACCTGAGGCTCATATTGGAACTGGGAATATAAATAGCCCTGGTATTGAGTGTGGCTGGGGGGTTGTCTTGTCAAGATATTCATGGCACAGATGGCTGGTGGAAGGCTAGAATGGGCTATTGCCATCCTTGGGGCTGTGTTGGAGAACCATGGCTTCTGGGAGCCTTGCTGGTAGTAGTTGGAGTGGTCGTTGTGGTAGGGATTCAGCTGTTTCCCGGGCCTGCTGGGTGGCTGTCAGCCACTCCGAGCTAGGTAGGGATCTGGTTGGTTTTGTAGCCAGCCAAAGCTGTAACGGCTACTCAGAGCTACCCCGATGCAGAGGTGGAACTGTCTCCTTGGTGTTTGTCTCTTCCTGTCCTTGCCCCTGTGGGGTAAGTCTGGCTGTTCTGCCGTTGCCCTGCGGGTGATCTGTCTTGCCTTGCCCTTGCCTTCGTGGGGTAAGTCAGGCCGTTCTGCTGTTGCCCGACGGATGGTCCTGCCCCACCTTGATGAGTCCTGGCTTGTCGGTGGATAAGTCCCGGCTCATGTCAGTGCCTTGTTAAAGGTGAGTCTCGGCTTGTTGGAGGATAAGGCCTGGCTCTATGTCTGTGTACTGTCCCGTCTCATGTCAGTGTCCTGTGAAAGATGAGTCCCGGCTTGTCAGAGTGTAATTTCCGGCTCCATGTTGATGTACAGTTCCTAGTCTGCCCCTAGCTCCAGTCTCCAAGTTCCCCAAGCTCCAAGCCTGCGGCCTCCAGCCTCGACCCAAGCCTGCGGCCTCCAGCCTCAACCCAAACCTCAAGACCCCAAGTCCCTAACCAAGCCTTATCACGTCCTCACCTGGGTTTGGGGGTCCGAGCCCAAGGCAAGACCCAGGTTCTGGGTCCTTGTCCAGTCTCGGGTTCAGACTCCACTCCAGGTTCCTTGTTCCCAGTCCCTCGTAGTGGTCCTGCTTCCCTTGCCTAGACTGCATCCCGTCCCGTCCTTGAGTTCCATCTCGTCTTGTTTCTGGGACTCCAGTGTCTGCGTTCTGCAGTTGGGTCCTGATTCAACACCTGACTTACGACAGTAGCACCCTCGAGAAAGTGTGTGAAGTGTCAGCCTGAAACATCAGCTCTCTATCCCTGTCCATAGATGCTGCCTGACCTGCCGAGTTCCTCCAGCATTGTGTGTGTTTCTGAGGACTTCAGAATCTTTTGAGTTTGTGTTTTTTTTGGGGGAGGTGAGGTGAGAATTGAATCGTGTTTTCTTTTATTCACATATTTTACAAATTCCTAGTTGCATTTTGAGGGAGGGGTAATGGCCAGGGAGTAGGACCAGAAGTCCCAGTCCCATTGAAAGTTCTTGACCAGAAACACTGACTGTTTATTCTCCTCCATAGATGCTGCCTGACTTGCTGAATTCCTCATTCTGTGTGTGTTGCTGAAGAGTTCCATCATCTGCAGAATCTTGTGTCTATGATTTCTGATTGATGCTGATTACTAACCGATTCTGATGCAGGGTTTGACCCGAAATGATGGTGATTCCTTTTCCCTCTCCAGCTGCTGCTCGACCCGTTGAGTTCCTCCAGCAGATTGTGTGTTGCTCCTGAATTCCAGCATTCGCAGAATCCCTTGTGTTCTATTTTAACTCTCGTTTTTTATTTGCTCTCTTTGAAGATGGTGCATGATCTGCTCATCATTTCCAACGTTTTATGTTTTTTTACCACTTAAATATTTATTAAAAGTTTCAGCCAATGGTAACGATCAAATTCTTCCTGTCCGCCAATCAATGTTGTTTATTCTCAACCAATGACAGTACCGATCGTATTTCAGTCCATGGAGGTACCCGTTGCTTCATCGACCAATCAATTTGGCCAATCGGTTTCCACCTTCTAACCAATCAGCGCAGCCCTGCGTCTTGACCCAATCAGGAGAGCCGCGCTGCCGTTGTCCCGGTAACCAGAGGTCAGGGGGCGGCACGCGTTTGGCGGGAGATTGGCTCCTGGAAGCGAGCGGGAGGCCGAGGTAATGGAGCGGGCGCTTTGCCGCTGCCGCTCTCCCGGAGCAGGGCCACGTCCGGGACCGGGAGCGGGCTCTCCGAGGGGAAATCGAGGCGCCACGGGCCCGGGCGGTGGGAGGACGGTGGCCGGGGAAAAAGGGCAAGGACGTGCGGCGGCGTATTTGTCCCTGGATTACCCAGGCTCGGGTAGAGCGGCCACCGAATAATGCCAGCAGGTTTCACGCGCTAGTGTTTACCCCAGGCTGCCGAGCTTCTACCCGCCTGGCAGGGCCTGGCTGTAATGCCTCATGTGTCAGGCAGCGCCTGCGATGGCTTTGCTGGGGAGCTGAGTGTCTGTCTGTGTGGGGTGGGTGGTAAGAGGTTGTTTCACTTGACTCTGTGGTAGTGTGTGTTTGTGGGGTGAAGGAAATTCTTTCACTTGACTCTGTGGTTACACTTAAACTCTCAAACTTCTGACCTGTAGGTAACGGTTCAATAGCCTCAGCTTGCACTTAAGTGCTTTTGATTTGGTGGGGTGACCATCGCTGGGCCATAAAGCGATCTGTTCAAAATCAGAGTATTGAATTTAGTAAGTTGTATAAGCTGGTATGCAAATCTGGTCACTTACCTACAGGAATATATTAATAAGATTTGGAAGAATGCAGAGAAACTTTACGTTGAAGATCTGAGTTATATATAAGAAAAGGTTGAATAGGTTAAGACTTTATTGTCTGGAGTGTTGGAGACAGAGGAGATTTGATAGAGGTGTACAAAATTTTGAAGGCATAGATAGGGTCAGTGCAAGCTGGCTTTTTCCTCTGAGGTTGGCTGAGACAAGGTCATGGGCTGAAGGTGAAAGGTGAACCTGAGGGTGACCTTCTTCACTTAGAAGTGAGTGTGGAACGAGCTGCCAGCAGAAGTGGTGGATGCAGGTTTGATTGCAACACTTAAGTGAAGCTTGGATGATTACAAGGATGGGAAGGGGATCGGGGTCTGGCTTGATGAGACTAGGCAGAATAGCAATTTGGCATGAATGAGATGGGCCGAAAGGCTTGTTACTGTGTGGTAGTACTCTATGACTGTTGCTAGGGCAACTGGGGTGACGTGTGAACGTGGATTTCCCCAATCTAACCTTGGTTGTTTGAATACCACTGTGGTATGGTTTACATTCACGTGGTCTGTGAAATGGGATGTTCCTCCAACACATTGCACTTTCATTGGTGTAGCATTCCTTCAGTAACATTTGGGGTTGTGCTTATATCCTACAATGAAGTTTGAGTCCTGGTTTATTGGTTAATCAGGTTATTATGGTCACTCTGAGATAGTAAGCAACCTGCCTTGCACGCTGTTCACATGCACAGGAGATTTTGCAGTTGCTGGAAATCCGGAGCAGTAGACACGAACAGCTGGAGGGGCTTTCATGTGTTTGCTGCAATAAGTGTAGACAGAATTGGTTTACGTGATGTGCCGAGCTGTGTCTACGTCTCTGTAGTTTTGTGTGGTCATGTGCAGAGCACATGCCGTACCAAGCTGTGATGTATCTGATAGACTGCTCTCCGTGGATGCGTTGGTAAAGGTTGCTGAGGGCTAATGTGGACGTGCTGTGGCCTCATTAGGAAGTCGAGCTGATGGTGGGGCTTGGTGGTTGTAGTATCAGTGTGGTCGGACGATGACAGGCTCTTGATGATGTTCACCTGAAGCTGTCAACCCTCTTGCTTTCACTGTTCATATAGACAGGAGCGGGTGCAATCCCCCCTTCCTTCCTGAAGTCTTTCATTTTGCTGACATAGAGAGAGGTTGTTGTCATGACACCAAGTTGCCAGGCTCCCCATCTCCTTCCTGCACTCTGACCGATGATTTGAGATATGGTGGCATCATCTATAAACCTGCAGAGTGGATTTAGAGTGGAATCTGGCCAAGCAGTGTGTGTGTGTGTTTTGAGGTGACAGCCTTATGGGATACCAGTGTTGGGAGTAAATGTAGCAGCAATATTGCTGCCTGTCCTTACTGATTACGTTATGTTGGTCAGGAAGAGGGATCCCATTGCAAAGGGAGGTGTTGAGTCCCAGGTTTTTGAGCTTGGAATGAATTATAGTATTGAAGGCAGAGCAATAGTCAAACATCCGTTTAGTTCAGCACTGATGCTTCAGAGGGGAGTGTAAGGGGAGGGAGAACAGCTGTGTTTTGGTGAGGGGCAGATTGCAGTGGGTCCAGGCTGTCTGGGAGGTTTGTACCAGGATACAGTGAAAAGCTTTTGTTTGCACGGTATCCAGATGATCCTGCTGTATATTATCTCACCAAGGAAGTAAAAAGAAATCAGAATTTAGAATACTGACTGTGTTGCAGTTCCAGAGAGAGTGCAGTGCAGGCCGTCAAAGTTCATTGAGGTAGCTTTGGAGGTTAGGAGTTCAAAGGTTCATTTTTGTATATGAGAGGTCTGCCTATGTGATAAGAGTGGGGTAGATGCTGCCCTTGAGTCTGCTGTCAGGCTTTTCTCTCTGCTGTCAATGGGGGAAAGGAGATAGACTGGTATTTCCTTAAAATAGTCAGGGATACAGGGCGTTATGTGCACGTATGCTTTTCTGGTCAATATAAACTAGAGCTGTTGCGTACAGTGACAAGGCTGTTAGTGTTCTTTCAGTAGAGTAGGTGAGCACATTGTGTATGCTGTAAGGGGAACTTGTATGTCAGAGAGGGAAATACACTTCTGGCAGTGGAGGAATGTGGAAGGTCAAATCATAAACACCAGAGGTTCTGCAGATCCTGGAAGTCTTGAGCAACACATATAAATAAAACGCTGGAGGAGCTCAGCGAGCCAGGCAATGTCTCTGGAGGGGAATGAATGGTCAACGTTTCAGGCACCAAGGTGAAACTCTGACTGTTCGTTGCCTGACTTGCCGGGTTACTCCAGCATTTTATGTGTGGTGGAAGAGGAAATGATTTGTGGTGTCAGGAAAGTTGTGAAGTCTTTTAAATACTTTGTGAAAATATGTTAGTATGTCTATTTTATAATGGGTGAATACTTTTGTGCTGTTGGCTGTAAAAAGCAACCACTTAAATACACTGGATGTAATTAGTCTTTTGATGTAATGACACAATGAGAATAATTTAGCATTGCAAAGGCCCAGTATTCTGAAGGTTCTGAAAAAGACTAAGGAGCTGGTGGTGGACCTGAGGAGGGCTAAGGCACCGGTGACCCCAAGGGGTCAGTGTGGACATGGTGGAGGATTACAAATACCTGGGGATACGAATTGACAATAAACTGGACTGGTCAAAGAACACTGAGGCTGTCTACAAGAAGGGTCAGAGCCGTCTCTTCTTCCTGAGGAGACTGAGGTCCTTTAACATCTGCCGGACGATGCTGAGGATGTTCTACGAGTCTGTGGTGGCCAGTGCTATCATGTTTGCTGTTGTGTGCTGGGGCAGCAGGCTGAGGGTAGCAGAGACCAACAGAATCAACAAACTCATTTGTAAGGCCGGTGATGTTGTGGGGGTGGAACTGGACTCTGACGTTTGTGTCTGAGAAGAGGATGCTGACCAAGTTGCATGCCAATTGGCATAATTAACTTATTATTTAATTATTTATGGTTTTATATTGCTAGATCTCTACACTGTTCTTGGTTGGTGCGACTGTAACGAAACCCACTTTCCCTTGGGATCAATAAAGTATGTCTGTCTGTTTTAGTTTTTGGATCCTGAGATTTCCAGGGCAATCTTTCATAGTTTATCCCGATTCCTCAAACCCTGAAGCAGGTTTCAAGAATCAACATGTAAACACAAAAAACAAGACTGTTTGCAAAGCAACTCTCACAAAATGCCGGAGAAACTCAGCAGGTGGGGCATCATCTATGGAGAGGAACAAAGAGTGGATATTTCGGGTCAAAACACCTTGTCAGGACTTTAGACTCTATAAAGTTCTGATGAAGAATCTCAGCCTGAAATGTCGACTGCATAGTCCCCTCCGTAGATGCTGCCTGACCTGTTCAGCCCTTCAGCATTTTGTGTGTGTTTCTCTGGATTTCCAGAACCTGCAGAATCTCATTTGTTTGCAAATTGGTGCAAGCTGGGGTTCAATAATCCGTTCTTGTAGTTCAGTATCAGCTGAATTTCTTGATTGGAAATCAATGTTAATAATTCAGTTTAGGACGTTGTTGACTGCATTTTCAGTATACTATTCTTGAGAAGTTTCAAATTGATTTATTGGTGGATGCTTTGTTAAGCAATGAAACAGATCCAAAACCCTGTAATAAACGCGCACAAAATTAATTTTAAAGTTTGGATGTGGATTGTATCTTCGTTTATAAATGGAATGAGGGAGCAGGAGTGTTTTTTATTGTGGTATGCATAATGCTTTCCTGTTTTGACAGATCTTTGAGCCCATCAATAAGTAACTCTGTGAAAGTCGAGACTTGTTTGATGCTTTTTAAAAACACTTGTATTTTCACAGTCGCAAACACGAGATTCTGCAGATGCTGGAAATCCAGAGTAACACACACAAAATGCTGGAGGATCTCAGCACGTCAGGTGGCTTCTGTGGAAATGAATAAATGCTACTTGATCTGTTCATTTCATCGAATTTGTGCATGTTGCTCTGGATTTTCACAGCATTTTCTTTTGCTCTTCGAGCTTCAATATTTAAGTGACTGTCTTTTGCACATCACGTTTGCCATCCAAAGGTACTTCATTATTGCCAAGTACTTCAGGTGTGCTGAAGCTGCGAGCAATGCTGCGTAAATAGATCTTTATTACAACTTGATCCTGTGCTTTGAATATTACCTGAGTATTTTGGAAGAGGGCAGAGACTGCAGCAGAACTGTTGATCCAGACATTCACTCACAAGGTCAAATTGATTTTATTGTCATGTGCACAAGTATCGTGAAGTAGACTAAGTTATAGCAGCAGAATCATGAAATTTGGCCCATCGAGTCTACTGCCATTCAACCATGGCTAATTTATTTTCCCCCTCAACCTCATTCTCCTGCCTTCTCCCTGTAACCTTTGACGCCCTTTCTAAGCAAGACCATAAAAGGTGAACTTCACTGGCTGGAAATTCACTGACATTCAATGATCACAAACATTTTCACTTTTACCTCGGGAAGCTCCACTGTTCAGTGATGCCCACTGAAGGAGCACAAGCACTTGGCTATCAGACAAGCACCAGGCCCTCTTCAGCACCAAGGCAAAATGGCTTGTCATTATCAAGTTCACGCTGCAGGTGAAAACCAGATGGCACGGTAGCCTAGTGGTTAGCACAATCACTTTACAGCACCAGCAACCACTGATTGGGGTTCAATTCCTGCCGCTGTCTGTAAGGAGTTTGCATATTCTCCCCGTGAACATGTGGGGTGTCCTCCGGGTGCCCGGGTTTCCTCCTGCATTCAAAAGACGTAGAGTTAGGGTTAAGCTTAGTGAGTTCTGGGCATGCTACAGGTACCGTGAAAAACTTGCATGCAGTGACATTATGGGCTCAATAGCTACCCACATCTCCCAGAATATAATTGTATGTTAATTACTCATAAATTATGCAAGATAGTGAAGAGAAAAAAGACTGTATAAAACAGACAAGCCCGTGGTCGTGCAAGCGGTGGTCCATAATGTTCCGTTACTGAGGTATCATTACAGTTGAATGAAAGTAGCTGTTGCTGAATCTGGTGGTGTGGCACTTAAGGCTTCTATACCTCCTGTCTGACAGTAGCAGCAAGCAAAGATCGTGACTTTGATAGGCGCTGCCTCCGTGCCTTCTGTAGGTACTGTCAGTGGCGTGAAGACTTGTCTTAAATGATGCAGTGGCTGGCCACAGTTATGCACTGGAATGAGCTACTTGGTAAACGGTGGATGAGGTCATTTGAAAACATGAAATGATTGTCCATTCCTTCTAAAGGGATGGTAGAAATATTAATTATCAGATAGATTAATATAAAAATACCAGGAAAATAAATTTCTTAATTTCTTTTTACCATAAATCTTGATGCCTGTGCAGACAGGTATTGTGCATGGATTGCAAATGTTGTGTTACAAGATGTTTCTGGAGTATTTCAAAGGCTGTAGAGTCCTGTGCAAAAGTTTTATTTACGTATATGATATAGCTTTGGTGCCTAAGACTTTTGTACAGTACTATAAATTGGGATATACTACAGTCACAAAATATCCTCAAGAAATGCAACTTTAAAAACAAAAAGCTGTAAGAAGGGGAAAAGATGAAATATGAGGGCAGACTAGCCAATAATATAAAGCAGGATACCGGAAGTTTTTCAGTTATATAAAGAGTTAAAAGGGAGGTGAGAGTTCATATTGGACCACTGGAAAATAATGCTGGTGAGGCAGTAATGGGGGACAAAGAAATGGCAAATGAGCTTAATGGGTACTTTGTATCTGTCTTCACTGTGGAAGACACTTGCAGTGTGCCAGAGATCTGTGGGTGTCAGGGTGCAGGAGTGAGTGCCATTGCTATGACAAAGAAGAAAATGCGAGGGAAACTCAAAGGTCTTAAGGTGTACCAATCACTTGGACCAGATGGACTACATCCCAGAGCCCTGGGAGGGGTTGCAGAAGAGATAACGGATGTATTAGTCATGATCTTCCAAGAATCGCTTGATTCTGGCATTGTCCTGGAGGGCTAGAAGATTGCAAATGTCACTCCACTCTTTAAGAAAAGAGGAAGGCAAAAGAAAGGAAATTCTTTGAGGAAGTAATAAGCATTGGAGAGGCAGTGGGTGCCATTTACTTAGATTTTCAGAGGGCATTTGATACGGTGCACACATGCGGCTGCCTAACAGGATAAAATACTGGCATGGATAGCGGAATGGCTGACGGGCAGGAGGCAGCAAGTGGGAATAAAGGGAGCCTTTTCTGGTTGACTGCCAGTGACTAGTGGTGTTCCTCAGGGGTCAGTATTGGGACCACTGCTTTTCACATTGGCAATGATCTGGATAATTGAATAGATTTCTTTGTGGCAGAGTTTGTGGATGGTTCCCAAAACAGGTTAAGAAGTAGGTCATGCTGGTTGTCAATCAGTGGTGAGTGGTGTGTCGCAGGGGTCAGCGCTGGGCCTGTAACCTTTCACGATGTGCATTAATGATCTGGAAGAGGGGACCAAGTGTAGTGTATCTAAGTTTGCTGATGACACTAAATTAAGTGGAAAATCAAATAGTGCAGAAGAGACGGAGAGTCTGCAGAGAGATATGGATAGGTTAAATGAGTAGGAAGGGGTCTGGCAGATAGAGTACAATGTTGATAAATGTGAGGTCATCCAATTTGGAAGGAAAAATGACAGAGAAGATTATTTAAATGGTAAAATGTTGCAGCATGCTGCTGTGCAGAGGGGCTTGGGAGTGTTGGTGCATGAATCTCAAAAGGTTGGTTTGCAAGTGCAGCAGGTTATCAAGAAGATAAATGGAAAGTTGACCTTCGTTGCTCTAGGGATTGAATTTAAGAGCAGGGAGGTCATGCTGCAGCTGTATAGAGTACTGGTGAGGCTGCACCTGGAGTACTGCGTGCAGTTCTGGTCTCCGTACTTGAGGAAGGATATACTGGCTTTGGAGGCAGTGCAGAGAAGGTTCAGCAGGTTGATACAGATATGACAGGGTTGGACTAGATAGATAGATAGATACTTTATTCATCCCCATGGGGAAATTCAACATTTTTTCCAATGTCCCATACACTTGTTGTAGCAAAAACTCATTACATACAATACTTAACTCAGTAATAATATGATATGCATCTAAATCACTAACTCAAAAAGCATTAATAATAGCTTTAAAAAAAGTTCTTAAGTCCTGGCAGTTGAATTGTAAAGCCTAATGGCATTGGGGAGTATTGACCTCTTCATCCTGTCTGAGGAGCATTGCATCGACAGTAACCAGAGATTGGGTCACCTGGGACTTTACTTGCTGGCATTCAGAAGAATGATAGGAGATGTTATAGAAACATAAAATTATAAAAGAAATAGATAAGAGGCAGGAAAGTTGTTTCCACTGGTAGGTGAGCTAGAACTAGGGGACATATCCTCAAGATTCGGGGGAGTAGATTTAGGACGTAGTTGAAGAGGAACTCCTTTTTCCAGAGAGTGGTGAATCTGTGGAATACTCTGCCTAATGAAACTGGAGGCTACCTCAGTAAATGTAGTTAAGACAAGGTTGGATATATTTTTGCATAGTAGGGGAATTAAGGGTTATGGGGAAAAGGCAGGTAGGTGGAGATGAGTCTATGGTCAGATCAGCCATGATCTTATTGAATGGTGGAGTAGGCTCGATGAGCCAGATGGCCGACTCCTGCTCTTATTTCTTATGTTTTTATAAAGGCAAGGAGGTAATGCTGAACCTTTATAAGACGCTAGTCGGGCCGCAGTTGGCGTATTGTCAACAGTTTTGGGCCCCATATCTCAGAACGGATGTGTGGTCATTGGAGGGAGTGCAGAGGAGATTCGCGAGGATGATTCTGGGAATGAAGGGGTTCACATATGAGGAGCGTTCGGCAGCTTTGGGCCTATACTCACTGAAAGTTAGAAGAATGTGGGGGGAATTCCATTGAAACCTACTGAATGTTGAAATGACTTGATAAGGTGTATTGAGAGGATGTTTCCTATGATGGGGGTCTCAAAATTGAGGGGCGATCCTTAAGAACAGAGGTAAGAATCTCACCTAGAGGGGGTCAGTTGTGCTGTGAGGATTACATTCCTTGACTTCTCTAGTGCCTTTAACACCATCCAGCCCAAGATCTTAAGGCACAAACTAACGGAGATGGGAGTAGACTCTCACATGGTGGATTGGATAGTGGACTACTTGACAGATAGACCTCAGTATGTGCGGTTGGGAGACTGTAGGTCTGACACGGTGGTTAGCAGCACAGGAGCGCCGCAGGGAACCGTACTCTCTCCGGTCCTGTTCACCCTGTACACATCAGACTTCCAATATAACTCGGAGTCCTGCCATGTGCAGAAGTTCGCTGATGACACGGCCATAGTGGGGTGTGTCAGGAATGGACAGGAGGAGGAGTATAGGAAACTGATACAGGACTTTGTGATATGGTGCAACTCAAACTACCTGCGTCTCAATATCACCAAGACCAAGGAGATGGTGGTGGACTTTAGGAGATCTAGGCCTCATATGGAGCCAGTGATCATTAGTGGAGAATGTGTGGAGCAGGTTAAGACCTACAAGTATCTGGGAGTACAGTTAGACGAGAAGCTAGACTGGACTGCCAACACAGATGCCTTGTGCAGGAAGGCACAGAGTCGACTGTACTTCCTAAGAAGGTTGGCGTCATTCAATGTCTGTAGTGAGATGCTGAAGATGTTCTATAGGTCAGTTGTGGAGAGCGCCCTCTTCTTTGTGGTGACGTGTTGGGGAGGAAGCATTAAGAAGAGGGACGCCTCACGTCTTAATAAGCTGGTAAGGAAGGCGGGCTCTGTCGTGGGCAAAGTACTGGAGAGTTTAACATTGGTAGCTGAGCGAAGGGCGCTGAGTAGGCTACGGTCAATTATGGATAACTCTGAACATCCTCTACATAGCACCATCCAGAGACAAAGAAGCAGTTTCAGCGACAGGTTACTATCGATACAATGCTCTTCAGACAGGATGAAGAGGTCAATACTCCCCAATGCCATTAGGCTTTACAATTCTACCGCCAGGACTTAAGAACTGTTTAAAAGCTATTATTAATGCTTTTTGAGATAGTGATTTAGATGCATATCATATTTTTTACTGAGTTAAGTATTGTATGTAATTAGTTTTGCTACAACAAGTGTATGGGACATTGGAAAAAAAAGTTGAATTTCCCCATGGGGATGAATAAAGTATCTATCTATCTATCTATCATCTATCTAAGAAGGATTTCTGTTTAGACAGAGAGTAGTAAATCTGTGGAATGCTCTGCCACAGGCTGTAGTGGGGCCAGGTGTGTGTGTGTATTTAAGGTGGAAGTTGATAGTTTCCTGATCAGTTGGGGCATCAAAGGACATGGCGAGAAGGCAGGTGTATGGGGTTCAGTGGGATCTGGGATCAGCCATGATGGAATGGCAGAGCAGACCCGGCTGAATGGCCTAATTCTGCCCCTACGTCTTATGGTCTTGTGGTCTTGCGCAGATAAAACATGCTTAGTGCAAAGAAGAAGCCATACGGCAGTAGTGGCAATGGCAGCCAGCCGTCCGCGAAACGCGTGCGAGGAGACTGGGACGAGGAGGGGCCGTCGCAGTTTGAAGATGAGCTGGCATACCTGGATGAAGTGGAGGCAGAGATGCTCATGGATGCTAAGGAAGCGCAGCCGTCGCATGATTCGGTTCCAGTTGGTAGGTGGCAGTGTGCTTTAATTCATTGTCTCTGTCTGTTTCTCCTTCTGCCTGGCTCATTGGTATTTATGATATTCATTATTAGCACATGTACAAAGGAAGAGTGAAAAATTTTGTTTTGCCGTGCCATCCATACAGATAATTGCATTTCATCAATGTATTGAGGTAATACAAGGGAAAGCGATAACAGAATGCAGAATTAAGTGTTACAGTAAGGTGTAAGGCCATAAGAAACACTGTAGATTCTGCAGATTTTGGATATTGCGAGTAACACACCAGGGGAACACAGGAAGTCCAGCAGTATCTGTGGAGACGAATAAACAATTAACATTTTGGTCCCAGACACTTCATCAGGACTGGAAATGAAGGGGGATGAAACCAAGGCCACAGCAAGGTGGATTATGATGTCATCTTTTGGACAGTTCGGAAGTTATATGAACTGTAATGTGGTGTTATAAACCCTGTAAACTTTCTGCTTTCAGGAAACCTGTTTTCTTCAGATTTCAAGAACATTAAATGGCAGCGGCCGCCTGCACCAGTGATCAACCCGAAAGAGGATAACATTGCTTTCCAGCAGGTGGAGTTGGAGTACTATGTGGGTAAGTGATCATACCAACAGTGATACTGAGCAGGAAGCTCTGGCTCGGACAAAGCCCTGGGTTTGGATCCAGCCGTCCACTTTATGTTGTGGTATAAAAGCATCAGTGGCCCGATGGTACATTTAAAAGAAAACAAACTGTGTAGGTTTGATTATGATTAGTATTATTATTGTCACATGTACCAAGATACTGTGGAAAGTTTGCCTTGTATAACTTTTTTTTACAGGTAAGATCATTACACACTGATTTGAGGTAGAACAAGGTAAAACGTGCAAATAGCAGATAAATGATAGAAGTTGAAAATCATAATGAGGTAGCTTGTGAGGTCAAGAGTCCATCTTATTGTACTGGAGGTCTGTTCTAGAGTCTGACAACAGTGGGACAGACGCTGTCCTTGTGTCTGGTGGTACGTCCTTTCGGGCTTTTATATTTTCTGCCTGATGGGAGAGGGGAGAAGAGAGAACGACTGGGGGTGAGGGGAGGAGTCTTTGATTATGCTAGAGGGGAGGCTGGTTTCTGTGATGTGCTGAGCTGTGTCCAGTCCTCTGCTGTTTTTTGTGGTCACTTGCAGAGCAGTTGATACACATCCAGACACCATACTTTCTATGGCGCATTGCTAAAAATGAAGAGTCAATGGGGGTTATTACTGTGTGTGCTTTAGACCCAAGGTAAGCTGAGTAACAGTTAAGTTTACACAATCTGAGCTGATAACACAGCACTGAAGAGCTGAATGGCCTGCTCCTGTCTGGTAGTACATAGCAATTGTGTGCCCCTCAGAAAATGTGAGGTGCAATACTCATACTGTCTATTATCACTATAATATTTTAACAATCCTAACAAAAATATTAAAGTTGTAACACGTAGGAACACGAGATGCTGCAGATGTTGGAAATCTAGAGTGACACAAAATGTTGGAGGAACTAAGGTCAGGCAGCATCTATGGAGAGGAATAATGTCAAAGTTTTGGGCTGCTACCCTTCATCAGGACTGGATCAGAACATGCAGGAAGGCTGTTTAGTCCATTGTATTCTTGCTGCTTCTAAACAGCTATTTTGGCTCATCACACTTTCTCACTGTCTCATCCGGTTAGGCAGCATCCACGGAGGGGAATAAACAGTCTATTTCAGAGCTGG
The DNA here is from genome assembly GCF_048418815.1 of Hemitrygon akajei. Taxonomy (NCBI): domain Eukaryota; kingdom Metazoa; phylum Chordata; class Chondrichthyes; order Myliobatiformes; family Dasyatidae; genus Hemitrygon; species Hemitrygon akajei. The sequence goes on from NC_133154.1 coordinate 22,309,062, forward strand.
AAAGGAAGGGTCCCGGCCTGAAACGTCAACTGTATCTTCATTTCCATAGATGCTGCCTGACCTGCTGAGTTCCTCCAGCATTTTGTATGCTTTGTTCTGGATTTCCAGCATCTGCAGAATCCCTCGTGTTTACAGGCCACATTATTTAAATTGTTATCCATGAAAGAAATTGAGGTTTGGTGTTTAGATTATACACTGGAGTGTTAGTTTGCCATTGTTTATTAGGATTTAATTGGAGTTTTGATTTATTTTTTTTAGTGAATGTACTTTGACTTTGGTTCTGGTTTGATCTCCATTTCAGTTGGTCCCGGTCTTGCTGTACCCGTTGTTCTTCTACGCAGGGTGCTGTGAAAATATTATCTTTTAGCCTCAAGATTTATTCCATCTGGTTTCAGAATTTACATATCTTCATATCTTTAAATCTAGCTACCATTTACTTCTGGTGTCAAAACATTCTGGAGATCTTGTATCACAGTTGGATATGGAGCCATTATTCCTATCTTAATGAGCATTTTCCCATTATTTTGCCATCAATATCTTGGATTCTACTAGCAACATCTTCTTTAAGCATTAAATTTTTTTCTATTATGCAGTGCAATGGGAAACCATTTAGAGCATAGAACACAGAATTGTACAGCAGAGTGCATGCCATCCAGACCATGATGCTGTGCTGACTTTTTAACCTTTTCCCAAATCTAGCCCTTCCCTCCCACCTGGGCTCATCTATAATAGAGAAATAGAGAGCTATCTAAGAGTCTTGTAAATCTCCCTAATGTATTTGCCTCTACTACCATCCTTGGCAACAAATTCCACACATTCATTGCTCTCTGTCTATTTAAAAAAGAGCCTACCCCTGACATTTCCTTTATACTTTCCTCCAAACACTCTAAAATTATTCCCCCTGGCTCTGGGGAAAAAGACGCTGGCTGTCCACTGTATCTACACCTCTTACCATCTCATACACAAGGCAGAACAAAAAGAAAAGCAGTAACAATTCTGAATATAATCATACAGGTCTCCTAACATTTAACTGCGGGGGTAAGTGTTAATTTTTGTTTAAAGCCCATCAACAGCTTCTTCAGGGTCTACCCTCTGCTTACCGAGTGAGAATAAAAATTCAAGGCAAATTAAAATTTGCCCATCAACATTTTCTCCAGAACTCTTTCGAGGATCTGCGATGTACTTTCATAACTGTCTTCCAGTTCTGGTTCTGGTTTAATTTGCCACAGGTTTTGCTTGTACATTTTTTTTACCCAGAGTGGTGATGTGTGGAACTTGCTGCCATTGGTGGTGGTAGACGCAGATACCTTAGGGACATTTAAGAGACACTTGGATCGGCACATAGATGATAGAAAAATGGAGGGCTGTGTGGGAGGGAAGGGTTTGAATGATCTTAGAGTAGCTTATTAGGACAGCACAACATCGTGGGCCAAAGGGCCTGTACTGTGCTGTAATGATCTATGTTTTATGTTCTACTGTATTCTTTATCGAGGAAAGAGGGAGAGTCAAATTGATAAGTTGTAGAAAATTTCATACTCTGTTAATCTGAATTCAGCAAGTTCCTCCACCAATTCACCGGGCCTTCATTCCACCAAAATTATTTGCTGTAGTGTGCCTTTAACTTGGATCTGTATTGATTAGGAAGTTTCATATTACTGATTTGACTAAGAAAGCATGTACACTATTGTCCCAGAAAATTTGATTATCAGTGAATCTTTTCCAGAACTTGTTTAGTGGGGTTAGATCTGATGCTTCGGAGAAAATTCTAAAATGATCACTATTATTCATCCAAGATGCACTGGCATTCACGTGCATGTAAATCTTAACCAAGAATAGTATTTCAGTGAAAGGTAATGCAGATGTAAGTGTTTAGAATTGTATAACTTTGGAGCAACGAATAAATGTGGGAGCGAGAAAGTTGAGGTGCCGAGATGGAATATTTCGAGGAATGAATCGTAGGCGTATCGACTTGAGTGTTATTTTCCCACTCTTGGCACTTAAAGAACCAAAGAATGTGCATTAACTTCTCACTTGAAGGATATTTAAAAATATTCTGCAGACAGTAAATTAACTTGGGAATCCACTTACTCCTGCCATTTAAAGAGATTAAAGAGGGAGATCATAAGAACTGCAAGAGGACACTTCAGAAGGAAATCAGGAGGGCTAAAAGAAGGCATGAGGATGCTCTGGCAGACAAAGTGAAGGAGGATTTCAAGGGACAACATTGGTCTTGAAGATCAGAGTGGTAATCCATGTGTGGAGCCAAAAGAATTGGGGGAGATCTCAAATGGATTTTTTTTTTTTTTTTTTTTTTTTGCACTTGTATTTACTTGGGAGATGGGCACAGGGTCTATAGAAGCGAGGCAAAATAACATTAAGGCCATGCACAGATTAGAGGAGGAGGTGTTTGCTGTCTTGAGGCAAATTAATAAATCCCCAGGTCCTGAGAATGTGTTCCTTCAGGAACTACTGGGAGGCAAGGGCCCTCGCTGAGATATTTAAAGTGTCCTTTAGCAAGGGGTGAGGTGCCAGAGGATTGGAGCATAGCTGGTGTTGTTTTGTTGTTTAAGAAGGATCTGAGAATAAGCCAGGAAATAATATGCTTGTGAGCCTGTCATCAGTAGTAAGTTATTGGAAGGTATTTTTACAAACTCAATATATAAGTATTTAGGTAGACAGAGATAAGTTGTGTCTGACAAATCTTACAGGGTTTTTTGAGGAAGTTGCCAGGGAAGTTGATGAAAGCAAGGCAGTGGATGTTGTGTACATGAACTTTAGCAAGGCCTTTGACAATATTGCCCTAAAAGGTTCAGTCACTCGGCATTCAGGGTCAGGTAGTAAGTTGATTAGACTGGCTTTGTGGGAGAAGCCAGAGAGTGGTAGTAGAGGGTTGCCTTTGGCTGGAGGCCTGTGACTAGTGATGTGTCACAGGGATCGGTACTGGGTCTGTTGTTGTTTGTCACCTATATCAATGATCTGGATGATAATTTCATAAACCGGATCAACAGATTTGCAGATGACACCACGATTGGGCGGAGTGTGTAGTGGACAGCGAGGAAGACTATCAAAGCTTGCAGAGCGATCTGGACCAGCTGGAAAAATGGGCAGAAAAATGGCAGAGGGAGTTTAATGCAGACAAGTGTGAGGTGTTGCACTTTGAGAGAACAAACTAGGATAGGACTTGTATGGACACTGAGGAGTGCGGTAGAACAGAGAGATCTGGGAATACAGATCCATAATTATTTGAAAGTAGTGTCACAGGAGGATAGGGTCATAAAGAGAGCTTTAAGCACATTGGCCTTTATAGATCAATGTATGTGGGAGCAAAGTCGCGCATTCACTGGGAGAATGTACAACTCTTTAGAGATTGCAGCGGGAATTGTGTTCGGAATGTTACACTGTAAAGTGCCGTACTAATTGGTCCTTTACCAATATTTCTATTGCAAATTAAATTATTCTCACTGAGACCTTGTAGCTGGTTCTCTCTTTCACAACATGCCTGTCAGAGGATTGAACTCCAATCCATTGCATAATTTTTGATACTAATATGACAATTCTGTATTAGTAGATTGCAATGAAATGTCTGCAGAAAATATATTCTGGATGGAAAAGATTGTTGACCTAGAGTGTGTAATGGTCATGTGAATCCCAGTCTTGATCACTGGTGTTTTAAAGTGATATGCTAACTGCTACACTACCTTGCTGCCTATTTTGTACAAAGCTACGTTCCACAAAGATTCCCAGTTTTAGTAACTGTATTTCCCTTTCTCTTGTAGGGTCTTACGTTGCTGGAATGCCTGGGAATAAACAGGGGCCAGTTCCTGTGACCCGAATGTTTGGAATTACAATGGAAGGGAACAGCGTCTGCTGCCACATACACGGGTTTATGCCATACTTCTATGTTCAAGCCCCTGCTGGTGAGATATGTAAACCCACACACTCAAAAAAAATGTTTATCTGGCTTGTTGACTCTGTGATCCAACACAGAGTCTTACTTGAGTTGCAGAAATATTGCATCACTATTTCAAGGTCCACGATAACACGAGCTCTGTTACTGTTTGCTCTCCTTTTTTCACCAAAATGTGTACTCAGTCCCCTCCACATTGTACTAGTGCAAACTTACTACATTACTGAAACTAATCCCTCTGCATAAGATTTTCTTTTCGTGTGCAAGATGATTAAGTGGATAGCCAGACGTTTTTTTCCCTCAAGAGTGGAAATGATTCAAGAGGGCATAATTTTAAGGTGATAGGAAGAAAGTATAAGGGGGATGTCAGAGGTAAGCTTTTTTACACAGTGTGTTTATGTGCCGGGGTGGTGGTAGAGGCGGATTAAGCACATGGATGAAAGAAGAATGGAGGGCTAGGCAGGAGGGAAGGATTGGGTAGATCTTAGGGTAGGTTAAAAGTTGGCACAACATTGTGGGTTGAAGGGCCTATTCTGTTCTATGTTCTTGTATGCCAAGAAGATGCAAAATTGACCTGGTCCACTAGCTTGGCACGACTTTGTCCTACACTGGACATTTGCTAGTTGAGTGTGAGGCCAACGTCTCGCCTCCAGTTTGTTCTGTACCTCTGCTTTGCAGTGCACAGTCGAGGTGAAGGCAACTCGCCAACCTGAACAATGCTGTTAGCTGGCAGTTCTCTCCTGAGCTGGGGGTTAGCGCAGAACGAGATGCAGGGAGTAGGGTGTGAATTGGTGTTATTTTTGGTAACCAAACTACAAAGGACCTTGCTTACACCTTGCTGAACTGGCAGGTGTAACTTCAATGACCTCAACTCTGAACTGATACCACAACTTACAAAGTCACTTTCAAGAATTTTGCAACTCATGTTCTCAATATGTATGTATTTATTAATTCATCTATCGATTCATTTGTATATTTGTGTGTTTATTTACTGTATTTGCATAATTTGTTATTTTTTGCACATTGGTTGCTTGCCTGTCTTTGAGTGCTGTTTTCATTGATTCTATTGTATTTCTTTTACTGTGAATGCCAGCAAGAAAATGAATCTAGGGATAGTATATGGTAACGTGCGCAGTTCGATAATTTGCTTTGAAGCTCTGCTAGTGTTGGAAATGTTGAGTGTCAGAGCTGAACAACTGGTGCCCAACCCATTACTTGGCATTGATCGTACACTCAGTACTTCTACGTTTTAAATAAAATGCCCGTCGTGATTTCCCATTGCAGTGTTGTCATTTGCCGTCACATTTGTAATGTGCCCAAGTATCCACTCACTTGGCTTTCGTTTAATTAACCCCGTAACAATTCCTATGGCAGGTTTCAGTTCAGAGCATCTCCATGAATTTCAGCGGGAACTGAATAACATTGTGATTAAGGACATGAGGTCAAACAAGGATAACATCTCTCAAGCAGTACTGGCAGTTGATATCTGTCTGAAAGAGAGTAAGTATGATATTCAATATAGTTGGCCTCCAGTTATTGTCTTATGTAATGTCTGGGACACCAAAATTCATAACAAAATTCACACACAGTGCTAGAGGAACCTCGGCCTGAAACATTGACTGCTTATGCCCCTCCATAGATGCTACCTGACTTGCTGAGTTCCTCCAGCATTTTGTGTGTGTTGCTCAAGATATCTGTCATCTGCAGAATCTCGTGTTTAAAATTCAAAAGATATTTTTGAATTGTACATGGATAGGATGGTTCAGAAGGATATGGGTCAAATATAGACACTTGATGGTTGGCATAGCTGAATTGGGCTGAATGGTCTGTTACGAGCTCTATTTCTCTGCGACTATGAAACGGGCCAAAAACTTGTACTGAGGAGCATCAGGAAGTCTAAAAGTAATAAGAGGTGGATCAGAAGTCTTTCTGAACTGACAAAAACTTGTACGTTGTTGGAGGAGGGAGATTGTGCAGACACTGGAGAAGAGTGAATTCTGCCAGGCGCTGGGACGTTACATTAGGTCTATAGGATGTTCGTAAGGCTGTATCTGGAGAATTGTGCACAGTTTTGTTTACCTTTCAGAGGGGATCTGTCATTAAGCTGGAAAGAATGCAAAGAAAATCTGAGCATATTGCCTGGAGTTGAGGGCCTGAGTTACAGGGACAGGCTGGGACTTTATTCCTTTGCCCATAGGCAACTAAGGGGAGGACTTGCAGAGGTAAATCTATGGGGTGGTATAGATAGGGTGAATGCTGTCCTTGTTTTTCTCAGAATAATGGAATAAAAACTAGAGCATAGGTTTAAGTTGAGTGGGGAAGGCATTAAAATGGAATTAAGGGGCAACCTAATGGAGAGGGTGGTGTATATGCCCGATGAAGTGTATTGATAAGAAAGATTTAGGGGAACGCTGGGGCAAAAAGACTCATTTAGATGGTCATGTTGGTTGGGATGGATGAACTGGGCTGAAAGGCCTGTGTTGCTCTGTGGCTTTTAGATTATAAAGAAAAAAAATCCACTTCAATAACTCCTTACATATCCCTTTATGATATTTCAAAGCTTATCCCAGCCAGTGAAGAACACTTATAAGGTGAAACTGGGCCGTGTGGGTCTTTATTCCTTGGAGTGCAGGAGGTTGATAAGTGACTTTATAGAGGCTTATAAGATCATGATGGACATTGATAAGGTGGATGGTCACAGTCCTTTTTTTTTCTCGTGCAGGGTCGATTGAGTGAGAGGAGAAAGGTTTAAAAGAGACTGGGGTGGGGGTAACTTTTTCATTCAGGGCAAAAGCAGATAAATGGGACCAGCTCAGATACATCTTGGTTGGCATGGAATAGTTGGGCCAAGGGACCTGTTTCTGTGCAGTATAACTAATATATTACAGCCTGCAGTGTCGGAGTTCAGAGTGCAATTTTGGCATTGACTGTAAGGAGTTTGTATGTTCTCGCCAAGACTGTGTGGATTTTCTCCGGGTGTTCCGGTTTCCTCCCACAGTCCAAAGATTATGGGTCAGTAGGTTAATTAGTCACTGTAAATTGTCCCATGATTAGGCTTGGGTTAAAAAGGTGGGTTCCTGGGTGGCTGCATCTCTAAATAAATAAAATAAAAATGTTACTGAGGGGTTGCTTTTAATGGATGAATGTGCTATTACAGATATGTACTGCTATGGAGGAAACAAGAAGTCACCATTCTTGAAAATCACCATGGCGCTACCTCGTCTCATTGCCCCAGCTAAACGTCTGTTGGAACAAGGTTTTCGCTTTAGCTCAATGCCAATGTCCAACTATCAAGCATATGAGGCCAACATAGACTTTGAAATCAGGTATTTACTGTTCCTGTGTGAGTGTTAAAGCAATTGATTAAGAAACATTGTTTATGACATCTCCGTATTAAGTCTTGACATCTGATATAAAGTACTTTTTAAGTGAATCATTGTAAGTCTGGCGACATTTGCGGGCTGCCCTCAGTGTAACGTCGGATATGTTGGTTGTTAACGCAAACGATGCATTTCATTGCTTCGATGTACGAGTGATAAATATGTTTGCATCTTGGACCTTGTAGGAAACAGTAGCTAATTTGTGCATAGCAAGGTCCTACAGCGACCTTGGAGTCAAGAGTCATTTATTCTCAGATGCACAGATGCAATGAAAAAGTTAACTTGCAGCTACACAACAGGCACTTAGCAGAATATAAGCACCATTCACAAAAAAAAACATAAATTGTGCTGAAATTTTACAAGAAAGAGCACAATTTGAACAAAAAAAGTGCAATGTAATGGAAGTGGCCACTGTAGTGATTAAGATCGATAGAACACATTACAACACAATTCAGGCCCTTTGGCACATGTTGTACTGACCTTCTCCTCCACTCCTAAGATCGACCCAAAATGTATGTGCGTGTGTGTGTGTGTGTGTGTGTGTGTGTGTGTCGCTATTTTGGATTTCTAGCATTTGTAAAATCTCTTGTGTTGGTGGTTAGGGTTCTGCTGATCTTGTTCCAAAAATTCAGGTATTTGAGGGGAAGTAGCTGTTCTTGAACCTGATAATCTTTTTAGTAAATATTAATTGAGGGCTACATAGGGCCAGGGTACCAGGAAAAGTTCCCCGCTGCCCTTTGGTTTTGTGTCACACTATCTTTCATGTACTGTCGGAGGACAGGCAGGACTTCATTTTAAAAGTCTCGAGTGAGCGGAAATTCCACTGACACTGTGGTGGTTTCTCACTTTTTTGGGTAAATTAGTTTATTGTCACATCCAGTGAAAAACGTGTTTGCATGCCAGCTAGACGGATCATATCAAACAGAAGTATACTGAGGCAAAAGCAGTAGCAGGATACTGAACCTAGTGATACGTTTACAAAGACCGCTGTGCAGAACGACAATTAAGGGCAGCATGGTATTGTAGTGGATAGGGTAACACTTTACAGTGCCAATGGTTGGGGTTCAGTTGCTGCTACTGCCTGTAAGGTGTTTGTACGTTCTCCCTGTGACTGTGTGAGTTTCCTCCAGGGACTCCGCTTTCCTCCCACACCCTAAAGTGTGAGTTGGGGCTAATAAGTTGTGTGCGTGCTATTTTGGCACCGGGGTATGGT